>NW_024063511.1:600000-1078827 GCF_006381635.1 Hibiscus syriacus | reverse complement strand
ATAACTAATAAAAAATGATTCTATCTAATTAAAATGATCCTATCTAATAACTAATAGAATAAAAATTGATTCTATCTAATTAAAACTGATCCTATCTAATATTTAATTTAGATATTCTTGACACCCCCCCTCAAGCTGAAGAATAGATATCAATCATCCCAGCTTGGACAGAAATCCTTCGAACATCGTAGTAAACAGTCCCTTGGTGAGACATCGGCGAGCTGCTCTGATGGAACAAACGGTATGCAGATATCGCATTTTCTAGCCTCTCCTTGATGAAATGTCGATCTATTTCGACATGTTTGGTCCTGTCATGCTGTACATGATTCTGAGCATACTGATTGCCGATTTGTTGTCGCAATACAACTTCATCGGTTTATCTCCTTCAACCTTCAGCTCCTCCAAGATCCTCCTAAGCCATAACAACTCACATACTCCTTGCGTCATGGCTCTGAACTCGGCCTCCGCACTGCTTCTAGAGACAACTGGTTGCTTCTTGCTCCTCCAAGTAACTAAGTTGCCCCAGACAAAGGAGCAAAACCGGTAGTAAATCTTGTCTGTAGAACTTAAGCCAATCAGTCAGTGAAGATCATTCCACTCTTCGATTCCCTTTCTTCGGTAAACAGCCTTGGAGTTTTTCTGAGGGACAATGCATAAACTGACTAACCAAGCTCACAGCAAATGCAATATATGGTCTCGTATGAGCCAAATAAATCAGTTTCCCCACCAGCTTCTGATACCGATTATTGTCCACAGGCTCAGCACCATCTTCTTTTTCGAGTTTTTGATTCGGATCAATAGGAGTCGCCACTGGTTTACATCCGAGTAATCCGGTCTCTTTCAAGATATCGAGGACATATTTCATTTGCGAGATAATTATACCTTTTGAGGATCTAGCCACCTCCATTCCAAGGAAATATTTGAGTTGTCCTAGATCCTTGACTTCAAACTGGTTGGATAAGAAGTTCTTCAACGACTCCAACTCTACTGTGTAATCTCCTGTCATAACAATGTCATCTACATACACAATTATAATAGCAATTTTACCATTATTGTGTTTGTAGAACTAGTATGATCAGACTGGGCCTGAGTGTAACCATGTTGTTTCACAGCTCTCGTGAATCTCTCGAACCAGGCTCTCGGAGATTGTTTCAATCCATAAATGGATTTATTTAGCTTGCAGACCCTGCCATCCTTCTTCAATTCATCAAGCCTGGAGGAACTTCTATAAACACCTCTTCCTCTAGCTCACCGTTTAGGAACGCATTCTTCACATCAAACTGTCTGAGAGTCCAATCCAGATTGGCGGCTAGTGAGAGTAGGACGTACGGTGTTTAGTTTGGCCACAGGTGCGAAGGTCTCCTTGTAGTCAAGGCCGTATGTCTGAGTGAAGCCTCGTGCTACGAGTCTTGCCTTGTATCTCTCGACCGAGCCATCTGCATGGTATTTGATGGTGAACACCACTTGCTGCCTACAGATCGTTCCCCTCAGGTAAAGGAGTTAGATCCCACGTGTCATTCTTCTTCAGGGCCTTTAACTCCTCAAAAACTGCCTCTCTCCATCTCGGAACTTCTGGAGCTTCATGTATCGACTTAGGTAGTGCATCATCCATAATCCTGGTGGAAAAAGATTTGAAATCTGGAGAGAGTTATTATAAGATAAGAAATTGGATATTGGATGTTTTGTGGTACATGATCTAACACCTTTGCGCAAGGCTATGGGTTCAAAGAATTCTGTAGAAGGCTCTAAATTTGGAGAAGAAATAGGAGAAAGAGAAGTCGTACCTTGGACCATAGTCGAGTCCGATGGTTGGCATACCTTGGGGGCCGGTGGAACATTACTTGGTCGAGTCATCCGTCTAGAATAAACATGAAGTTCAGTAGGTGGTTCCAAGTTGGTTTCTACTTGAGTCTCACGAGGTTGTGAATTTATAGGTTATGAAATCCTAGGATTAGTTACGGAAATATGAATTGGTTCCACTGAGCTATTTACAACCGATTTTGGCAAGGATGTTTGTTCCCAAAAACTTATTTCAGAGTCATTCTCCCCCGGAAGAGAGTTTTTGTCAAAAAGGTTGTTTTTCAAAAAACGTGACATCCATACTCACATAATACTTCCCAGATTTAGGATCAAAGCATTTATACCCTTTTTGTGTTGGTGAAAACCTAGAAATATGCATTTATGTGCTCGGGGATCGAGTTTTCCTCTATTTTGGCCGTGTATATGAACAAAAGCAATGCAACCAAAATTTTAGGTGTTAATCAGTGAAAGATCTATTTTCAGGAAACATATTCTTTAGAGCTTGCAAAGGAGTAATATAATTAAGAACTCTTGTAGGCATTCGATTTATCAATAGACGCTGTTAAGAGTGCTTCATTCCAAAACGATTAGAACATTCATAGCAAATAGTAAAGCCCTAGTCACCTCTAATAAATGCCTATTTTTTCTTTCAGCAACTCCATTTTGTTTGGGAGTATCAACGCAAGAACTGTGATGAATAATTCCTTTTTGTTTCAAAAAATCACCTAATATTGCATTAAAATATTCTCGACCATTATCGGTTCTAAGAACTTGAATATTTGCTTGAAACTGAGTATTGATCAGTGAGTAAAATTTTTTGAAAACACTTGCTGCCTCGGATTTTTCTTTTAGTAAAAAATCCACGTGACTCTAGTGTGATCATCAATGAATGTGATGAACCATCTAGATCATGAGGCTGTTTTTACTCGTGAAGGGCCCCAAATAGCACTATACACAAGAGAAAAAGGTTTTGATGGCATATACTTTAAAGATGGATAAACATATATATGATTTTTGCCAATTCACAAGCTTCACACTGAAAGAAAAACCGTCTTTTTTTTTGAAAAGATTTGGAAACAAATATTTCAAGTAATTAAAACTATGATGGCCTAACCTATAATGCCACAACATTATTTCATTCTCACAAGACAATGTAGTAAAGCATCTCGGTTTCTGAACTTGTTTATCTGAAGGATTGTTCATGACCAAGTGATAGAGTCCATCAACCTCCTTAGCATTGCCAATCATCTTCCCCGAACAAGGGTCCTGAAATTCAAATCCAGCAAATGTTATTGTAGCAATACATTTGCAATCATGAATAATACGATTAACAGAGATGAGATTGCAAGAGAGCTTTGGGACATGTAGGACATTTAGTAATGTGAGAGATGGAGAAATAATGATAGAGCCTTTTCCAGCTATAGAGGTTAGGGAGCCATCAGTAATTTTTACCTTCAGATTACCAGATAAAGAAAATAAGATGAGAATATGGAGGGATTACCGGTCATGTGATATGTTGCCCCTGAATCTATGATCCAAGGGTTTGATTTAGAATCAGCTATGAAAGCTGTAGGATATGTACCTTTCTGGGCTAATGATGAAGAGGCAATATAAGATGATGGGTTAGGAGTGTTGGATATGGAATGAGAACTCATTAGTTGATAAAATTGCTCTAGCTGTTCTTTTCTGAAGGCAGACAGTTCTGAGGCAGGTTTCGGCTCTTCAGAAGCATCTTCAGATGAGGCATGGAATCTTTTTGCATTACGAGAATTTCGATTGGCTGAAAAATTCTCGGCTGGCTTACCGTGTAGCTTCCAACACTTGGCTTTAGTGTGTCCCGGCTTGTTGCAGTGCTCGCAGATTGGCCGATCTCTGTCGTTCCGACGATCGTTACGACGTGGTGGCTGACCCGTGAACAAGGCAGAAGACTCGGTGGGATTTGGTGAGTGGCCTCCAAGCATGACTGTCCGCCGGCTCTCCTCTCGTATGACTTTGGAGAAGACTTCTCTTGTGCTTGGTAGTGGTTCACGACCAAGAATGCGCCCTCTGACTTCATCCAGTTCCTTGTTAAGGCCGACAAGGAATTCGAAGACGCGTTCTTTTTCCACCATCTTCTGGAATAGAGCCCTGTCCTTAGCACAACTCAATTCGTAGTCGCTGAACATGTCAACCTCTTGCCACAAGGTCTTGAGTTCAGTGTAGTATTGAGTGACAGTTTTTTCTCCTTGTTTTAGCCTCCATAACCGAGTTTTTAGTTCAAACCATTGTCCTGCGTTCCCGAGATCAGAATAGGTCTCGTTCACAGCATTCCAAATGTCATGAGTAGTAGGTAGGAAGAGATAAGTTCTCCCTACACTCGGATCCATGGAATTTATGAGCCAAGACATAATCATCGAGTTTTCTGCCTCCCATCTTTCAGATTCTTCATCTTCTTCGGCAGGTTTCATAGTGGTACCTGAGAGATAGCCGAATTTTCCACGGCCACGAATAAACAGTTTCACAGATTGTGACCACTGTAAGAAATTATTTCCATTCAACTTGTGAGAAGTGATGGATATGTTTTGGAAGGATTCAGTGTTTAGGGTGATTGGAGGTGAGCGAGTAGAACTCATAGAGTTGATACCAGAGGTATCATCGTAGGGTTTGGCCATTTTGGCTCTGACACCATAAAGACGGAAAAACTTGTTCCGAATAAATCGTTTTTATTTCAGCTGAATATGATTGACTTAAATAGAGTTTACAATGTAACAACTTTATGCATAAAATTAGCAACAGAATAAAAATGATTATATCTAATTAAAAATGATCCTATCTAATAACTAATAGAATAAAAAACTAATTCTATCTAATTAAAAATGATCCTATCTAATAACTAATAGAATAAAAACTGATTCTATCTAATTAAAATTGATCCTATCTAATATTTAATTTAGATATTCTCGACATAAACTTCTCCAGATACATATTGTATCCCCTTGTCATCAAACACATGCCTTTATCGCAAAAGTTTCTCTGTTCAAATTTCAAACATGATTAACATGATTGTCATTCGCCTCAAGTGTATGAATAACACAAAATCTGAATAACAAAACTATTGGTAGCATTTTATTGCTTATCCATCTGTTATAGTTTAGGAGAAATAGAAAGGATTCGAGAAGAAGATAATATAGAAATAGAGAATTCAGAGGAAAGAAAATACTTCATTCATAACTTGAGGAATCAAATGCCTCTCAACCAGTATTATTTAGTTATAGGGCTAAAAACGTAAATAGAAAGGATGCCAGTTGTTTATCTTTTATAACAACTTATAACAGACTAATATTCTCTTCATTCTCTTTGCAGGTTATTGGGTCACCTAACTTGGGTTGCTCCAACTCGTTTTGGACTGAAGACTCAGGCCTCAATCCTTAATTCCCCATTTTCAATCCCTTCTCATGCCTCAATCCTTAATTCCCCATTTTCAATCCCATCTCGTGCCTCAATCCCTAACCCTTGACTTCCTCTTTTCCCAATTCATTCTTCATCTCCACGCTCATCTCCTCCAACTGTAACAATACCCGCAGCTGGAAACGATCTTTGTCCCCAAGGATCAAAGCCTTGAAACTGACCTCTGAGGACAATGTAATCTTCTCACGTGTCACTGGTTTCATCAAGGTTTTTCCATCGCACCAACAATTGCGTGACAGGTTTATTTTGTCGATTTATTATTCTTCTACCATAACCTTATATGGCTCGATTCGAAACTGACCATCTTCGTCTATGGTAGGTGGATCCGTTGAAGAGACTATTGAGTCACCCATGTGTTTCTTCAGAAGACTCACATGAAAAACTGGGTGTAGACGCGAGTTCTCAGGTAAATCCAGTTTGTATGCCATCTCTCCAATTCTTTCAATAATTTTGTAAGGTCCATAAAATCGTACTGCTAATTTTAAATTCTTTCGCAGGGCAAGGGAAGTTTGTCTGTACGACTGCAATTTCAGGTAAAATGCATCCCCCACCTGAAAAGTTCTCTCTGTCCTATTTTATCTGCTTTCTGCTTTATTCTATTACTGGCCTGCTCTAACTGAAACTTAACTAATTGCTTGATATCTTCTCTGCTTTGCATTAAATCTGATATTTCCTATACTGGAGTGTCTGACTACCATACCATAGTAGGAGGCTTGTAGCCATATAGAACTTCAAAAGGTGTCAATTTTAAAGCAGTATGGTAGGTAGTATTATACCACCATTCAACATGAGGCAACCACTTAGCCCACTGCTTTGGTTGAAAAAAACAAAGACCTCTTAGATACTGTTCTAAGCATTGGTTTACTCTTTCTGACTATCCATCAGTTTCAGGATGGTAAGCAGTGATAAATAGGGTCATAGTCCCTAACTGCTTCATAGCTCTCTCCAAAAGAGGCTAGTGAAAGTCTTGTCCTTATCTGAAATGGCCATTTTAGGCTAGCCATGAAGCTTATAGACATGGTCTAGGTATAATTTAGCCACATCAGCTGCAGTGTAAGGGTGTGTTAGTGCCAAAAAATGGCTATATTTAGTAAACTTGTCAACCACCACAAGAATACAATTCTTTCTCAATGATGTAGGCAAACATTCTATAAAGTCCATAGTAATTACCTCCCAAGCTTGTTGAGGAATAGGTAGGGGTTGTAACAGTCCTGGTTTAGCCACATGCTCCACCTTAATTTGTTGACAGACTGCATAAGCTCTTACATAATGGTTACCATGGCTTTCAACTTAGGCCAATAAAAATAAGACCTAATATTTTGATAGGTAGCTTGGCTTCCAGAATGACCTCAATGAGGTGAATCATGTAGTGTCTAAAGTATATGTAATCTAAGAGACCCAACAGTCCCAATATAGACTCTATCCTTAAATATTAGGATACCTCTTGAATACTTCCACTTAAGATCAACATTAGGATTAACAGTTAAGACAGAGATCCATTGCATAGTTATAGAATATTCCTTATAACTTCCTTCAACTTCTTGAACCCAACTAGGAATGATTAAGGTAGTTCCCATAACAAGGAACTGACCTTGATCCTCCCACTGCCTAGATAAGGCATCAGTAACAACATTTGACTTACCCTTCCTGTACTAAATAGTGTAATCTAGCCCCAATAATTTAGTCAATCCCTTCTTTTGAATTACAGTAGTCAATTTTTGTTCCAATAGGTACTTTAGAGGTTCATGATCTGTTTTAATCACAAAAGATTTACCCTCTAAGTAATGCCTCCACTTAGAGACTGCTAAAAGAATAGTAAGATACTCTCTTTCATAAATAGAGAGTGTTGCATGTCTGGGACTTAGAGCCTTACTTAAATAGGTAATAGGTCTGCCATCTTGAGATAAAACTGCACCAATACCTTCTGAACTGGCATTTGTTTCTAAATAAAAACTCTTACCAAAATCTAGTAAGGCTAAAACAGGAGCAACAAACATAGCTTTCTTCAATTCTTCAAAAGCATTCAAAGCTTCATTAGTCCACTTGAAACTGTCTTTTTTTAACATCTGTGTCAACGGTTTGCTGATTGAGCCATAATCCTTTATAAATCTTCTGTAATAGCATGTTAGTCCCAAAAACCCACGCAAAGACTTTAAAGATTTAGGCACAGATCATTTTCTCACAGCTTCCACTTTTTTAGGATCAGTAGATACTCTAGCAGCTGAAATAATATGGCCCAAATATTCTACTTGAGTCTGTCCAAAGAAGCATTTGGACATCTTGGCAAATAATTGATTATGTTGCAATACTTCTAAAACCATTTGTAAATGAGTGACATGATCTTTCATAGAAGTACTGTAGACTAGGATATCATCAAAAAATACCAAGACAAATTTTCTAATGAATGAACTAAACAATTCATTCATTAAAGCTTGAAATGTAGCAGGGGCATTAGTAAGCCCAAAGGGTATTACCTTAAATTCATAGTGGCCCTGATGAGTTCTGAATATTGTCTTGTATATATCCTTAGGCTTAATTCTGATTTGCCAATAACCAGACCTTAAATCAATTTTTGAAAAATAAACTGCTCCATGTAATTCATCCAATAGGTCCTCCACCACAGGAATAGAAAATTTATCTTTTACTGTCATACTGTTAAGCTTCCTGTAGTCTACACAAAACCTCCAAGTACCATAATTCTTTTTGATAAGAAGGCATGGAGAAGCAAAGGGATATTTGCTTGGTTGAATAATAGAGGGGGAGAGCATATTAGCAATATGCTTTTACACTTCAGCTTTCTGATTATGGGGAAATCTGTAGGATCTTAAATTAATAGGAGTAGCTTCAGGTTTAAGAGGAATAGCATGGTCATGATTCCTTATAGGTGGTAGACCTGTAGGCTCAGCAAAAATAGAGTGATATTGGTTCAAGAGATGTTTGATAGCTGTAGAAATAATCTTTGAACCCTCAGACATAGTGAATAGTACTACATGTCCCAAAATAGGTGAATCAGAAGCTGTCATCTTCAATAGGGTAGCTCCAGAAATCTGCTGCAAAAAATTTGATTGTTATTGACCCTGTATAATAATTTGCTCCCCTTCATGCACAAAACACAGTGTCATGTTATTGAAGTCCATCAAGATTAGACTAAACAGTTTCATCCAATCCACACCTAACATCATATCACTGCCCCCAACTGAAGGAGTCTAAAATCATGTATAAAAGAGTGCCATTGCATATTTCATTCCACCTCATTACACCTTGTTGGACTGTAGAGTTGTTGTCTATTAGCTACTATAATAGCTAAAGGATGAGGAGTATTTACCTGTATACCAGCATCAACCCACTGAGGTATTAAAAAACTATGGGTACTCCCACTGTCAATCAATATATTTAATGGTCTATCCTGAATTGTTCCTTGAATCCTCAATATATTATGGCCAATACATCCAGTAATAACATTCATAGATATTTCTAGGTTCTACTCTTCTTGCATAATTGGCTGCTCTGAATCTGTTGGTAAAATTTCTGAAGGTAAAACAGTGTCATCCTCAGTCATCATATTCAATTGCTTTATTTTGCACTGATGACCTGGAGCAAATTTGTCTCCACACTTAAAGCATAAATTGTTTTGTCTTCTTTAATCTATTAAGTTATGCTTTGGTGGTATACTGGCTGAATTTTTCTGTTGTACTGGTAGTTTATTTGGTTTTTGAGTAGATAGAGGGTTTGGGTAAGGTAGGTTTCTGAAGGCTGGTCTCAATCTTTTGTTTTCAAACTCCACAGACAACTTATATAATTTAGCTTGCCTACAGGCCTCAGAAAGTGACTTAGGTTCCAAAGCCTTGACTGTGTTTAATATCATCCCTTAGCCCACTAATAAATAGAGAAACAAAGAATTCTTCCCCTAATGTAGGGTTTTGTAATAGCATATGTGGTTGTAATTCCTCAAATATGTCATGATATTCTTCCACAAACCCCTTTTATACTAACTTTGTAAACTCCACTATATCAACAAAAGATCTGTCATTGAACCTATGACATAGGTTTGCCTCAAACTCATGCCATGTCACATGATGTTTTTGTATAATGTAACCATCAAACCAGATTTCAGCCTTACCTGCTAAATACATTGTAGCCCCCTCCACTCTTTGCTCATCAGCAATACTGCAAAGAGAAAAGTATTTAAGACATTTTTGTAGCCACCCTCTTGGATTAATTCCCTAAAAAATTGGCAGCTCAATTTTTTGTCTATGCCACATTGCTCCTGACATATTAGAAGACCCCTGTACCTCTTTTATCCACCTCTAAGGCCATTATCTGATTTCTAACAACACTATTCTCACCCATTTGGTTGTCATTTTTAAAGCTAGTCAGATGAACATGCAAATCATCTGGTTTAGACTTAAGAATTCCATATTCATCAGGTTTATAAGTAAACCGAGTCTTATCATTAATCATTGTCACTTTAACAGGTTGTTTGCCACTCATATTAGATGAATTAGGGGTCTGTATCTGGTCATCAGCAGACTGGTTTTGGTCTTCCTTTCTACCAGTCAAAATCTCAAGAGTTCCTTAACATATCCTTGATTCGTAGCCATTCTAGACTCCAGTGCAGTAATTCTGTTTTCTTGAGTCTCCCACCATTTAGGTGGATTAGTCTCATCTTAACCTTGTTTCACCAGAGCTGTTAATTCCTACATCTGTTTTTGCAAACAAGATAAATCAGCTTCCATACTTTGATTCTTCTTTGTCATGCCCACTAATATTGCCAGAAACCGAGGCTCTCGATACCAATTTGTTATAGTTTAAGAGAAATAGAAAGGATTCGAGAAGAAGATAATAGAGAAATAGAGAATTCAGAGGAAATAAAATACTTAATTCATAACTTGAGGAATCAAATGCCTCTCAACCAGTATTATTTAGTTACAGGGCTAAAAACGTAAATAGAAAGGATGCCTGCTGTCTATCTTTTATAACTTATAACAGACTAATATTCTCTTCATTCTCTTTGCAGGTTATTGGGCCACCTGACTTGGGTTGATCCAACTCGTTCTGGACTAAAGACTCAAGCTGATCCACTTCAACTTGAACCGCGTACACGGGTTGCTTCGCTCCAGAGGGTAAGTACATCATTCCCCCTTCCCGTGCCTCAATCCCTAATTCCCCATTTTCAATCCCATCTCATGCCTTAATCCCTAATTCCCCATTTTCAATCCCATCTCGTGCCTCAATCCCTAACCCTTGACTTCCTCTTTCCCCAATTCCTTCATCTCCACGCTCATCTCCTCCAACTGTAACACCATCCTATTCTTACATGGTTCATGAGAATGAAGATTAATTTGTCATAAATGTCATCATGAACCGATATACATTATACATACATATATATATATATATATATATATATATATATATATTGCCGGTTTAACTTGATCTGTCTTCACATTTCATCCCTCAAGTCATACTCAACAACAAGGCCAAGATTGTCAGCTAATCTGTGGTATTGAAGACACCCTGCACACTGATAAGAACAGTTTCTTTTGTTTAGGAGGTCAAAAACATTTTTCTTAAATTAAACAACCATCACTAATTCTTCTGCCAACACAGATAATATTGCTGCACTTTCCGTTTTCAATAATCAAGCAAAATCATTAAATCACTTCTAGAGGTCTTCCAGAAAAGTTTAGACATTCATCTTTCACATTCAAGAAATTAAAGCGGCAGTTAAAATCCTTCATTCAACTTCAAGATTAGATAAATATCAAACAGTGCAGATGCTCATGCTTGTGATGGTCACCACCAAACTAAAAAAACACCATAATATTAATAGAAACCAGTATTATAAGAGCTTATTAACTGGAAAACAAATGAACCACTACAAAACTGAAAGCATAATTGCAGTGGATAAAAATGTAATTTTTACCACACATTGTGGATCAAATATATTTTTCATATTACCATGCTTTATGCGAGTATACTGGAAAAAAGAGTTTACTGAAAAGGGAGTTTAATGGAAGAGAAAAATTGAGTCTATTTTCTCTATTCTGTCCGACAATAAAAGGAAAAACCAGACCTATTAAAATAGGCTTGAGTTACAACAGTAGAGTCCTACTAGGATTTACCACATGAGATTCCTATTAGGTGCTTAATATTTTATACAAACTGATATGTATCTTATCTCTTAAGATAAGTCTAAAAATACAAATTTAATACAAAGTAAAATAAAAAATATACATTACATTATCTACACGGCTACAACCTACACTTTATACTGTTATAGAAAGGCCCGTCTTCTATACTATTTATGCTGAAAACATTGATAGTTGCAATCTAAATTATTTAAACCAATTTGATTATCAAGAAACATATAAGAAGAGACTTTCCTGATAGCAAAAGGAGAACAACGATACAAAAAGAGGAAAAAATACCTGTACATAAACGAGTCCACGTAGGCTAAGCGGTTTATGAGCCTCTCTGTTCTTTCGCCGCATTCCCCACAAGTGAACTGAACCAATAAACTTCTTGGCAATTTTATGTCAATTGTTGAATCCTGCACAATGACAATGCACGACAAATAAAAACCTATGACCAATTAACAGGCATGTAAGTGCTGCATGATCTCAAGCAATATAATGTAAAACACCATCAGAGCATCTCAAATCCCCTGCAAGGTGACATGTAGCAGAACATGCTTTCTTGAATTTTAAATTTCACTTAAAAACATTACTCTTCCTATTCTGCCTCAGATAACTGCACACTCTCATCATACACAAATATTCCAAGAACTATAAGAAACGCTTTGAAAAAGAGATTAAGAGAATTTGGTCTTCTCAAGTGCACACAATCTGGTCTTCTGTAAATTTGAATTGCAAATTATAATCAAACCAGATACTGAAGAGAAATAGAGAATGAAGACTATAGTTGAAGAAAGGAAATCACATTGAGTTTTCGGCAAGGTGATTGTGATGATTAAGCATGGAAGTATTGACATGCATATACATGAAGAGTTGTGATGGTTGTAGTGAAGGTAATTCACTAGAATTACACCAATTGCCAAGAATGGACCAAGGGGTGCCGGGGCTGCGTTCGCATCTATTAAAATTTGAAATTATCATAATCTATGTATTTTATATTTATCATCTAATTTCTAAATCTCTAAATTTTTAATATAATTTTCTAAGTTTGCACATCTCGACTGTCCCTGCCAACTGCAAAAGTAATTGCTTTTATTAAACCCTTTTCCAAAAGCATAATCTTTTGGGGAAATTGTCCTCACTTCAAACTCATTTTTCAAAAACATATTCATGAAATTTTACTGCCGATTAAGATTAACATGAACAAGAGTAATATATTTCCCAAGATATATAAAGAGAGTAAGAAAAGAGTAGCGGGATTAAGGAAGCTAACAAAATATTAGAGAAAAAGTGAATCATATCATACAGCATTGGAACTAGCCTCATTTTCATTTGGGTCCGCTGTAGAATCAGAAGCCGAACCCCAAAATGCTCGCTTGGGTAGCACCAGTGAGGGATGTGAAAGTTTCAGGCTGGGAAAAAAAGATAAAAAGTTTGTGAATTTGAAAGTGAGACAAGGGGAAAAAAGATAAAAAGTTTGTGATTGTGAGAGTGGGAGTGAATTTGGGAAGGAAAAGGCCGAGGCGAAGCAGATACCGCACGTTGCTGAAGCCATTGTTTAGCTGCAGGAGTTGCAGTGACAAAGGATGAATATTTAGCCGAGTGAGGCGCCTACTAATATTTGCTTTGTTGTTGTTACTTACTATTGTTTTTATGATTTTAATTTATATTGAGATTCGTGATTATCTTTTCTAACAATCATAAGAGACACTTGCATCAATTTTCTATTGCATGTTGTAGAATTGTTCTACAAGTATAAACTGTTCTCAGATTTTTTTGGAACAATAACGAGCATCTTTATGCCTTCGTAATGAATAACAAAAACAACTACGACATTAACGACGACAACAACAATTACATTGTTCCACCTGGAAAATTCTGCTGACAAAAGAATTATGTGAGTTGACCCGAATTGAATTCCGAGACCAACCTTTTGCCAATGGGCATCACTCTTCCTCATCTACTTCATGAAAGGGAAGAGGCACAGTCTTCACTGCCCTGAACTTCCCAGCATTATTTAGATGCTCATTCTCCAACCTGGACCATTAGAAGATTTAGTTCATTGTAAATTCTCAATCAAGCAACAAGTGTGCATGTTGATGGGAAGAAATGCCTAGCCCCAGGCTACACTTGCAAAGATTCAGAAAATATTACACAAACTAGCGTTTTTTTACCTGTAGAAATTCCACAGTCCTCTTCTAATCACCTCGAGTGCTGCCAAGAACAGTCCGGTTACCCTGTAGTCGACATTTTGAAAACTCGAATGGACAACTGTTTGCAGCCATGCCAGCCTGAGGATAAGGTTCAATCCCTGCAGGTCATGCAAAATTTTGTTCAGAACAGGCTCCAGTTTTTTTTGTTTCTTAGATGATCTCTACTTGTGCTCCTAATGCATATTTTAAGATACTATCCGTTCCATCGATCAAACAACTGCAATACCTATTTCTTAGTTTTCGTGTTTTCTACCAAATAAGATCGAGAATCTACTTGTTCGTGGAATGACATTATCAGTATCTGTTTTAAGAGTATGTTTATTTTCTGTTTATTTTCTTCTGACTTATCTTGAATTCTATCTATACCAAGATGGGCATTCTGGCAGCTTGTATTAGCTCGTATGCGTTGGCAATGGCCGATATATTCTAACGGCTATTACATTTTTTTTCCTAGAAGGCAGGGGAAGTGATGTGAGGGTGTAACATATACCATGGAGATGTAGTAAATGAACTTTCGACGGAGCATTAGTTCATTTCGTAGCCATGGATTCTTTGAATTCAACTGAAGCAAACCCCAGTCCTTTACAAAGTCCCAATACAATTGGTAAACCGTTGCAGCACTCGACATGACAACTACAAGACATAGCCATCCGATACTCCTTTCTTTCTCGTAGGCCACTTTGGCCCCCGCTGCTAACATTGCTGATACATATTTACCAAGATTGAGAAGGTGATTTGTCTGTCCTTCGTCAAACCACCGTCGAGCACACTGCGAGCCAATAAAAATACGATTTCTGTCAGATGAGAGTAATTCATCTCAACCAACCAAGTTCTTAGGAACAAAATATACCTGCATAGCTCTCCAGTAATAGGGTAGAAAGGACACTGCATAAGCAAGATCTCTGTAATGCTTGGCTCTCATGCAATATCCGTAGTCTCGAGTTTTGTAGCTTCCAGTTATGTAATAACAAGCCACATACTCGAGGTTCCTTAGCATCGGCACCTGCAGTTCAAGAATACGTGATAGTATCAGATTTTATGAATCTGATGAGCTATGATTATCTGCTCTTTCAAGTACTTAATTAGTAATTAAACCAACCTGACTACAAAGCTGATCAGCCATGAAAAAATCCAGCATGACAACCTGCACAAGAATAGTTGTAATTAATTAGGAAACTGGTTGTCCATACAATAAGTGTTGGATTTTCATCTTTTGCCAACTTGTCAGGAGTTAAGTACCTTATAGAGAGGTGATAAAATTATGTTCCGTATCACGCCAAGGAAACGATAACGACTTGAATAGTAGAACATATTGAAAGGGCAGATGAGCAATAATACGAAGACCTGCACACAGCAGAGAAAGTTAAACTTCTGCAACGTGACTAATCCATACATGGGCATCCAAAAAAGTTCATTACGGTTGGGAATTTACCAATAACAGGAGACCGGGGATCGCTTGGACCTGGGCGTATGAATACCCTTTTGTAACCAGTGACAAGTGAACAAACATGATTCCAACAACAGCAGTCATTGAAGTAGTACAGATTAAGAACACATCTCTGTACTTAAGCTCCTTGGTGGGAGCTAACTCGAAGATGAAGCTGTAATTGATACGAGCTTTTCTCCACATGAAAATGTTGCAACCATACAAAAAGAAGTGTAGGAACAATAGACTGAACATGCTGCAGAAAGAGAATGTTGATCAGACGAGATGACATCGAGGATTTTATTAGAGCATAAGAACTCTATAATCTTAAAACATGTTGAAGCTCACTACTTGCCTAAGTACAGGGTAGGCTGTTTCCATATAGATCGAATCCGGTTGTCTTCTGTACATCCCGGTGAGATGAGCCATAATGATGTATCCCACGAGAAGGGCCACAAAACACCCAGTAAAGAGTCCTGAGCATGTTTAAAACTTTAAACCAATTAGTTACATTCAAATTCTACCAAGGTAATCTAGGAAAACAAGTTGCAGAATACTCGATAACATATTTGTTCAGTTGGGATGTCTGATATGATATGGTGGACATAAGACACATGTAAATATTGGAAGTTTGGGGACTGGCCATCGTGTATAGCACGATGATAGAAATGAGTCCCAGAACAAGATGTGATATGCAGCGATACGGAAAACCGAACAGTAGTTGTTGCTGTGTTAATGGGCTGCTCTTTTACAGGTTGAATCTATGTACGTTCAAATTTGTCTGAAGCATAAAACTATGCTTTTTTGGTCCACCCAAAAAGTGAAACCTCACACTGCCCTTCATTTTAAATCTAGTGCCCTAATGGGTCCATGCTTTTACATCTTTTAAAACCTATTATTTAGCAAAGTGACCATGCTAGAAATCTTTCCACCAAAAGGATTGATTGAGGAAAAATATAACTTCTTAAAATTTTATTTGAAGCTTTACTTTCCTATAGAAAAATACTTTATTGGATGTTGCTAAGGGCTTAAGGAACTAACCAATGAAGAAGGTTACGGAATGTGATTCTTTACGCTGTTTCGGTCTGAGATATTCATAGCCTTCCTGCGGTCTTCGTCAGCAAAATGCATGATAAATAGATCTTCAACTTCATCTGATAAGTTCATTACCTGTCATTTCTAAGACTAATGAGAAGGTGTACAAAGTTGTTCTGATACATTATCAGACAAGCATATCTATGTTTGATTTTTACATAGATCGTAAGATATGCTTTTGCTGATCAATAGCCACTTAACATTGTCGGCAACTAATCAGATGAATAAATTTACTGGCAAACATGGAACAAACTCATGGAATTTTTCAGCTTTAGCTTCTCTTACCATATCCGAGCTGTTGAAATAGGAACTCTCAACAACTTTAAGATAAATGGGAAGAACTTGTTTTCCAGTAACCTGAAGAAGTACATACAAGAGAAAATCATGTTTAGTTATTTGGGTGAATGAAAATGGAATGATCTCTTTAAATGCACCAAACAATTTTACTTACTTTGTCAAACTTCTTGAGAATTTTTATAAAAGCAAGCATGTTCAAGTGCCTGTAAGTTTTGAGATAACCCAATCCTTTATATAGCTCTACCAAAGCTCCTTTGATCATCTTCTCGGCATGATGCAGCTTGGACTTGTTGATGTGCAACTTACCCCCTTCCAGTCCAAGTTTCTTCGAGGACTGGTTAACTAAGTCGTCCCAAACCAGGTAACTGATAGCCGAGAAGGTACGAGAAGGCGTCGTGAGAGGGATGTTTATTCTCAAGTTCTTTCCCTGGAAGTTGAAAACACAACCGGAGAGCGATCTTAATTTCCCTTTCTCTCTTTTCATATTGATATTTATCGATTTCGCCATCTCATCTAATCTCGGAGAGTCTGAAAAGGACACTTCATTTTTATCCAATTCATCGGTGCAGCCGTCTTGCTGCAGCTGTTCTTGTTCTGTTTTGTCCTTGACAGAGTCCTCCTCTGCATGAACAGAGAGTCGGTCAAAAATTTTCTAGTAAACCTTACATAAGATAGTATATATACATATGTTAGGTGTATAAAATATAATGCATAACTGTGATAGTGAAACCAATATAGATTCATGGATTATCATTACGAGACGTGGATGGAAAATATAAAAATACCACATGAGATTGTGCAGGAAATGGAAGCGTCCTCCTCATCGTACGGGGCGGAACCGCCTTGGCGGCGTTGCTTGATGATAGTTTTGAGCTCGGTCAGAATCTGCATTTGTTTTTTCAAACACTCTCCTCTTTCTAAAAACTCTTTCTCCTTGGTTTTATAAAATTGGTTCACTTTGTTAAGCTGCATGTCCAAGCATGCAAAAAACTCTTTGGCTGCATCAGTATCAGCAAACTGCTCTAGCAATTCTGTCTCATATAACAAATCTCCTCTGCTAGCCGAAGCAGCCAGTCTCTTGTGAACCTATTAGCATTAAATCAAATTAAAACAACAAGAAGATGAAGTTCGAGAATCGAGACAGGGAGCCAAAGAGTACTTGAATGAAACCGCGGTTTTGACCTCGATCGAACAAAGAGAACTTCCCGATCGAAGACGAGACCTTATCGACGAAAGAAGTAGTGGTTTGTTTAACATTGGTAGCTGCAATATTAAGGAGGTGTATTTTCTTGAGGTCCTTTTTGAGTTGCCGATAATCGACAAAGGCGTCTTTCCACTCGGGAACAAGCTGGCCTTCGAACTGCTTCGAGAACTTAACCATGGCTGTATGTTCCGAGAGGAGAGAATGGCGATGGCAGAGTGAGTGTTCAGAGGAAGACATCATTGTTGTATATATGGAGGAGGAAGCGAATATGGTTGATGTGGGCGTACGAAAGAGAACACAGCACATTCCAAAATATCCTTTGGACTTATTGTTATCCTACATATGCTCCCTCCACTTGAGAGTTGAAAGGTGCCGGGGTGGCCACTGGCCAAGGTTCGCCGGAAAATCACCAAACTGCTACCGGATTTTTGCTTTCACTTGATGAAGTGGACAACAAGTTCTCATGAAGATTTTGACGGGTGGGAGAAGGAATTTAAATGGATGGCAGTGGGACCATACACAATTCAGAAGTATTCGGTTCATGTATTAATAATAATAATAATAATAATAATGCTTAATTAAAATGGAAGCGTCTAAATTATACTTTATCTTGATTTAGGTCTTCATTTTTTTTAAAGTATGTGTCTAACTTTTATTTTATAACTATTTTAAAATCAATTTATTATATTTATTAAAAATATTATTTTTCCAATAAAATATGACATGGACATTTTCTTCTTCTTTCAAATATATAAAATAAAATAATGAAATTAAAACTAAAATTAATATAAAAAATATTTTCTTATTCTTTACAAATATAGCAGTCAACTCACATTCCCTACCAGCGGTCATCAATCATAAGGATGGACGTAAGATCTTACGTTAAGAGAGTGTTTTTCTAAAATTTTATGTTGAGGGCGAATTTCTAAAATTCTAAGACGAGGATAAATTATCAGTAAAAAAAATAAAGAATGTATCTAAATTATATGATAATTTTAAATTTTCATGGGACAAATGATACCACCCACCTTCCTTCCTTCCTTCAATCCATCCTTTCATAACTCACGCTAACATGTGATGATTCTTCCAATGTTACTGGATAATTGGTTTGAGTTTGATGTTACTCAATGAATCGATAAATAATTGTATTTGATTGTTAAAGGTTGCATCGTTTGAGTGGATCGCTTTGTAATCCTCCTAGCGTTGTCAGAAAAACATTTTTTTCATAATATAATTTAAATAATTATTTTTCAATTAATAATAATAATAATATGATTAATTTTGATTCAGATTTAGGAGACACTAACACTCATTCATATATGCTTAATGGCTCTTTGGCAAGTCAAGAGCTGCTGGGTGTGTGTGAGAAATATTTAAAGCTTAATTGGCTAATTGACTTATAATAACACAAAGGAGACTTCTCGTTAGACCACCCTGATTTCCACTAATCCAGGATAATTAAAAGCTTCAATTATTTGCAAGCACCACTTAATTTATTAAAATTATATATGAGACAAACTTAATATGTATTCAGCTTATACGGATCAATCTGTCCTACATATCAATTACTGATCAAATTCAGTCCTTCACTGCTCAATTACAGATTTGTTTCTATCAGTGGGACTAAAGTGGTTTAGGTATTAGATTATACAATTAACATTTGTTTTAGTATTCCGAGATGGAATATATTTGTAGGAGGATGCTATTCCAAGAGTAGCATTAGGAAGAAAGGTTCCATTGTTCTATTCCCATTCTCGGATCCCTCAATTTGTGAAAACGAGAGCTCCCAATATCCCCCAGAAGAAGAAGAAAAATCAACATGACTGTTGTGGAAAATTGACAGCGTGCCCTCCAAAGGTGGCTGACTCAAAGATACGCTTCTCTCTCTTTCCACATACATTTATGTCTTTCAACTTTCTCTCTCTGTCTCTCTAGAATTCAGCATTCATATACGTTAAATTAAGGTGTATTTTCTTTTCCTAAACTTCTTACCATATGGCTAATAAGATGTGAATGGTTTTGTTATGAGGTTTGGGTTAAAAAAAAGGGAGAGACAAAAATAGTGAGGAAATCTAAGGGTCGAAAAGGCTAGGTGAGCCAATGACAAGACATGAAAATGATGGTCTGAATCGGATTAGCATATGTGGGTGCGCCCTTGCAGCTACCCAACTCACCTCCCTATCTTTCCTCTGCATATTAATTACATTATCATCTCAGTATACTCTCTGTTGCAGACAAACCCTTTTGACCCCACAATCTATGGCCAATATCATGATCAAGTTTCATTATATGCCTCCCTAGGGGACAATGCTACATCATAGATGCATTTCATTTCTTCTCCCTCTTTCTACCTTTGTTTAAGTCCCGACTTGAGTTGATTTTGTTTAGTTTGAAAAATAATCATTTTTATAAATACATAAAAAAATTATAGTTAGAATTAAGTTAAGGAAGTTATTTGAAGTTATCAAAGCAATCTTTTTATGTTACTCTATTGATTTTTTTTGTTACTTTTTTTAAAAAAAACTTTGACTCATTATCATTTAAAACTTTTATTGATAAAAATATAAAAATATGTTTTAAAAACCTTTAATCAATTAGTTTTTAATTATATAATTTAAAATTTTAATTGTTTGAAATATTTAAAATAATTATAGTCAAAGTTTAATTTTTTTTTGCTTTTAAAAAATTAATAAAGGATAGATGTAATAGAAATAGATAGAGTATTTGATGTTATAATGAATTTATTATAATTGCATGGTTCTCTTTTAAAGTTTTTTTATTTATCAAACATGTGTCTCTTTTATTACCAATCACTTATACTATTACAAGTGAAGAAATGAGATTACGTGTACATAGTTTGACCGGCAAAATCAACGAGATAATGCGTTGAAATTTTTTTTTTCACGAGATAGTACCCTCGCCAGATTAATTGCTCAGATGGGGTGATCTCTACAGTCCCCATATAGGTCGCCATGCACGCCCAACGACCTACCATGCAATCCATGCAGCCCCCAAAGGTCGCCATGCATGTCCCAACACGCTGGGCATCCGAGGCCATCCGACCGAGGCCATCTGAAAGCATCCGAGGCCATCCGAGAGCATCCGAGGCCATCCGAACGAGCTATGCGAGGGCATCCGAGGGCAACCGAGCGAGCTATGCGAGGGAATCCGAGCAACCGAGCGAGGGTAGGTCGCCATGTATTCCGGGCGACCTACCCTCGCTCGGTTGCCCTCGGATTCCCTCGCATAGCTCGCTCGGTTGCCCTCGCATAGCTCGTTCGGATGGCCTCGTTCGGATGGCCTCGGTCGGATGGCCTCGATGCCCAGCGTGTTGGGGCGTGCATGGCGACCTGGTAGGTCGCTAGGCGTGCATGGCGACCTACCCCCAGGGACGTGGGACTGTAGAGATCACCCCATCTGAGCAATTAATCTGGCGAGGGCACTATCTCGTGAAAAAAAAATTCAACGCATTATCTCGTTGATTTTGCCTAGTTTGACCATTAGTTATTTGGGATGCCAGCAAGGAGTTTAATTATTGTTCCGGAAAATTCTACAATACATTCGTATACCGAATGTACCACTAATTTTAAAGGTAAATTTTTAAATGATCATTAAACTATACTAAAATACTCCATTTGAACATTGAACTTTAAAAGTTCCATAATATCTCGTTCAATCAATATCTCAATTGTATTACAAAATGAATATCGCATCTTTAATTATCATTATAACTTAACATATTAAATTAAAAAAAAAATCTCATTCAACCCTCAATTATAAACTAAATTTTATTTTTACATTTTTCAATATTTTGAAATAATAATTCTAAAAAATAAATTATATATATAAATTCATGATTCATTTTTAAAATTATAAAAGTTTTTTACAAATTATAAATTTATAATTAATCTTTTAATTCATAAAATTATAATTATTTTTTTTAAAATATGAACTTATTAATTCACAATTTTTTTTATAATTAATTTTTTATTTAATTTTGGTTACATTTTACAATTTAAAATTTTTTGAAATCCGTTAACTTTGGTTATAAAAATTAAATCATTTTTATTAAACAATGTGATTAAATTCTATACCTTTTTTTAGTAGTTTTAAATATAATTTAAAAAATATTTTTAAAATTTAAAAAATAAATTTTGAAAATCCATATATTTAAAAAAAATATTTTTCTAATATTTTGGAATTATTACTTAAATTATTGAAAAATATCAAAAACAAAATTTTAGTCCCAATTGATGGAGAAAATGAGATTTATTTATTTATTTATTTAATATGCCACATTAGCTCTTAACAATAGTCAAGTGTCAATACTTTTTTTAACGAAATCTAAATTTAATATTCTTTTTATTTTTTAAAAGTGGAATGACCAAAAGATCATTTTATCATAGTTTAATGACTATTATAAATTTATACCGATACATATTGGTATGTGGCGTGCACTGTAGACTCGTCCATTGTTCTTATATATATCAGTTAGAGTTATTGAGTCCGTACAATTATATATATAATTAAAGTTTTAGAATTTCATGTACTTTCATATTATAATTTATTATCGATTATAGTGATTTTTTTTTCTTTTTTGTTAATTTTTACATATAATTCTTTTATATATTTTTCTTTCTTTCTTATTTATAATTGCTTGTTCACAGTTATTAGTACACGAGCTATATATCATCATCGTGAAAGAAAAATAATGCATATTATTCTTTTATAAAATCATTTGTTAACCAAGTGATAGTTGTATTGTGGAACTCAAATGGCTTAGTTACTTTTATGGAAGGCGGAATTTAATCCGTTGCAGTAATTATAACTCTCTTCCCCTATAGTCCACGGACCGCGAGCCCATAATCAAAGTCAACATACGAAAAGTAACCCAAAATTACTTAAGTGAGTTGAAGTTACAAGGGCGTGACACATATCCACTAGGTAGTGTCGTGTAATCTTTAAATTATTTATTCTGATAGACAAAGAACTTCATTATCCAATCAATTTACAAACCCTCGTTGGGTAAAAGTGCACACCTACTTGGCATGCAACTTTGGGCAAATCTCATGCGCATGTCTATTTATCCACTAGTTTTTCGTTTAATCTTGTATAATGAAATTTATTTATGTTCCTTAATATTTATATTAAGGGTAAAGTATACAAATAGTCCACCAACTATAGGAAGTTGCTTTGTTGAGTCCCTCAATTATTAAAAGTTACAAAATGGTCACTTGACTATTCATTATGTTCCAAACTTGTCCTTTTTTGTTAAAGAATTAACAGTCATTTGAGCTAGACGTTAACATGTTGACTGAGATATGATAGTCGTTTGAGATTATGAGATCATATTTTATCATATCTCAGTCATCATGTTCACGTCCAGTTCAGACTACCGTTAATTTTTTTAATGGAAAATGACGAGTTTGAAACATAATAAATAGTTGAATGACCATTTTGTAACTTTTAATAGTTGATAGACTAAAAAATGCAACATCTTATAGTCAGGGGGCCATTTGTGTATTTTACCCTTATATTAATAGAAAATTAAAAGTGAGTATTTGAATGATTCGAGTTAAGTAAAAAATGGGTGAATTGAGTTACGAGTTCTATTTTATAATTTTTATTTTAAAAATGAGTTGAGTCGAATTTATAAAATTCAAATTAAGTCAAATTAAATATACGTGTTTTGAGTTTTTATTCAAATTTAAATATAATTATTTATAATGTTATAATTCTGATTTATTCTAATTTAAACGATTCTCTTCAAGCATAATATATATATATAACTAAAAGTATTATCAAATTTATCATATGAGACCCACAAGTCTTTGGCATATTGAGGAGGATGTTTTGAGGGTGACATGTATGGTTGATCATCATTTATTTGGATTAATGATTTATATATTAAATGAAATATACATATTTTGAAGGAATCTCTATCTACCCGACAAACTATGAATGCTCGCGCATCTTCAATGGAGAATTTATTCTTGCACAAAACTAAGAATGTACCTTAAGGACTTCACTTAGTCATAGATTGTTGTTGAATGGGAGATTATGTCAAACTAATACAACACTAATTTACTATTCAACTTAAGACTTTATTATATATTTAGAACCCAACGAGTTTTTTCAATAGTTAAAGAAAGTATTGTTCTCATATGATGTTCTAGATTCGAATAGTTGCATGACAACCGTGGTTAAGAGTGAAGGTATTTGCTCAATAACTGTGTATGCAATCATACGTATGATTTATTTGCATTTGGGAATGAGATGCTTGACCTCTTGAGTTATACACTAGTACGTGTAACCTACGTCAATCGTTTCACATTATGTTCCTGCTTCTTCTGATGCCCTTTATTTGTATTTTCGTGGCCCTTTCTAGTGTATGTTTTGTTCCACCTTTCATATCGCAGCATGTGCTAGAGACATTCTAAGCATATGATTCTAGACCACTTACGATTAGAGGTATATATGAGTCGAACTAAGGATTGATTTTAAAAGCATATAAATTTAATTCAAACCCGATTTAACATGTTCAAGTAAACATTTCTTTTAGAAAAGATAACAGACTATGAAGAATATAACTTTAAATTTATACAAAATGACGGATCGAGGGGAACTAGGAGTGATTGTCTCCCTTAAAATTTTAAATTCTCATAAATGTTGACCTTAACACTTCCAATTGAGCATTCAAATTCTATTTAATCCAAATTCACACATAATCCAAATTCACATAACATTTTCACTTGAGCTTCCCAACTTTCCATATTTGTGCTTTAAACCTTAATTTTTTATAAGTTTTCCAAAATAATTCAATTTCACATCTTAACTTCAATTTCAACACTCAAACATTAATTTCCAGCATATTACATCAAATATTTAACAATTTTACAACTTTTCCAAAATTTCTGATTAGGTCCCCAACTTTTCAAAAAATACATAATGGTCTCCAAATTTTTATAAGGCTTTTAGAATACTTCCTACACCATTTTCAGCCCCTACATAATTTTTTCATAATTTTTCTCATCCATATAAGCCATGGTCGAATGTTCCAAAGCTCCTAAACTAAGTTTTTCATGATTTTGCTCGATTTTGACTCGGTTCAAGCATGAAATCAACTTCTATCCAACCTTATAACATCTCTACAATCAAAACCCTAATAAATTTCATCAAAACACAAAGTTTCCCCCAACTTATAGTTTGGTCGAATATCAAAAAAACATTTCTAGAAAAAATTGAACATGTTTATATATATACACATTTTCTATTGGTAATATGTTTTCTCACTCTCTAAAATTTTATAAATTGATAAAATATTATAAATTAGACATCCTAACATATAATCGTATGTTTCTCCTTGCGTATACATATATATTTTATAATTAAATTTACCCAACAAAAGATTTCTAACGACCAGTCGGTGTACTTGGTTAGTTGCTGGTAAGTTAGTTTGTTAGCTAAATTAGTTTTAAGAAGTTGGTTAGTTAAATGGTTGTTGATATTGTATAAATGTTGGTCAGTTGTAATCCATTATCCAGATGAATGAAGTACTTATATAACGTGATCTCTTCACTTTTCTTCCCCACAATCACCATCATACCCTCTGACCACATCCTAATTTAAGATGATATCAGTGCCACTGTCGAGGCCAATCTAGTAACCGGAATCTTTCTTTTTTGGCGTCGATTCTTCTTCATTTGCTTCTTATTCTTTTAATCACACACTCACGATTTCAATCATCTCTTTTATATACACCTGTCTACAATAACAAAGGCATGATTTTACGTTAGTGTGTGAACCTAAAAATTTATATTATAAATTTAGGGGTACGAAATTAGATTGTCAAAAGAAATTATAAAAAAATATTTAAATTATCTGAGAATTTAAAACTTTTAAAAAATGCGATCGTACCTCCAACACACCTCAGTTCATTCTTGTCTGTGTGAGACACCAAGTGGACTGTTACTCCTATAGCGAAGAATAAACTTGGGTTTTGCCTGTTCTCCTAACCAGACTTCAACTTAGATCGAAAGGAATCCAATCCTGTTCTTCCAATATCAATTATCTTTATATCCTATTCAAATGTTGGCAGCTGGATGATTCACAAGCATATACTTAAAGAGAATATATATACGTCTAATTTTCAATGATAAAAGGTATATCGGTCATGTTTGTACTAATTATATAGAGAGTATTATTATCCTTTTACTTGGCATATTCTTTCACATGCGGGCATTATCCTTGGCTTTTGAAATGTCTGGTAATTGATATACGTAAATATATTCGCCATATTCTTATGCTGGAATAGCACACTCACTGTTGGGATGGGAACCAAATTAATGTTAATTATGCATGGTGGAATTAATTTGGGGATTGTAGGAAAAGACTGATATTGATGCATAACTGAATTAAATAGTACCATGCATATCTTTGCCGTAGATAATTAATTGCAAAAATATATTCTATCCAATCTCGGGTCTAGATTCCTATGCTCTGACACATGTTTAAGCATCATAATCTTGGAAAAATCTGATTAATTGATAGAATTTAGTTACCATGTGCTGCCTACATGATTCCTTATGCATGTATCAGTGAATGTGATATTCGATCCATTGTGCTCCCAAGAATTTGAAGAAAAGAAAAAGCCTTTGATTATCATAACATTAGCAATAAATCAATGAAACTCCGCTGAACCACTCCCATATTATCGGTTTCTAGGACAATACTATGCAGCCCTTCACACCAAGCACATAATAGTCCATCATAAACCACCATGAATTCATCAATCATTTTTTCTTGGGAGTCATGACTTCACCAGTTTAGATTGTTTAGTGTTTAAATATTAGCATGAATCAAATTATCTCAGTGATTGAAGATGATAGTTGTTATCTTTAGAGGTCGTGAGTTCGAGCATCATCGACTGTAAGAGTATTTGAGCGTTTATTGTCAAATAGTTGAGAGTCTTTAGAATAAATACTACTTCTAACTACCTTATATTAATAAAAAAAATAGTGTTTGAATATTAAATAATAGTTTTAAATTATTTTATTTAAAATATAAAAAAGTAAAAAAAATCAATTATATTATTTAATAATTAAAATTGAATATTTTAATATTTTTTAATTAATTTGATATTCAATTAACTTATAACATTAACTCAATCAGAATTTTATAGAAAAAATAAAAACATACTTATATATAATTGGTACATAAGATCAAAATATTTAATTGGGTTTATTTAAAAGTATATATTTGATTGGGTTGTATTATAATGTTTATTTGTGTATTGTGTTTTGTATTGTATTGATGATATTGTTTTTCTAAATATATTATTTAAAAGTATTATATATAATTGGTATGTTTATGTTATGCATACACATAGTACAGTAAAGTTATTTGTGTGATGCTCAGTTCATTAATTCAATATTCAGAATGTGTTTTCGTTTGTATGTTCTTAAGTAGAGATTGATAAGCATCGTCGTCGAGTCAGAGTTCCAGTCAAAATTTTCTCCAGAGTGTGTCTTGATTTATTTGTAAGGGGTATGTATATTTATTAACCTTACGTACGTAATATTTTAGTTGTAAATCTATTTTGTAAAATTTATTATTGACACTCAATTTGTATTATTTGGAGTTTTGTATTTTGTAAGCTTATTCTTATTTATTTTGGATATGATGACTATGTCGAATGGTTTGGCTAACTGGTTTAAAAAATGATCAGTCACTTCAGTGATTTTGTATGACACTCAAATCTTTTGAGTTCAGAAAACCCTACTTAGTTAAGTTTCCCTGGTCATAACATAAACATACACACATATATCTTATAAGCTTTAGATATTCAGGATCTTAAGTCATAAAACTCTACTCTTGCATTGGGGCTGGTAACTACTGCTTGGCCGCTGCTTTCCCACCTTTTCCCTGCGGTAAACACAAATCCATCAGAAACCAGTACGCGAATGCATTATCATCCCTCACAATAATAATAATAATAATAATAATAATAATAATAATAATATTTACCTTCTTGGCGGCGGTCTTTTTCGATTCCTGAGGCTTCTGAGCAGCCTTTCTGGCGACAGGCTTGGAAGCGGCGGCTTTGGAGGAAGCATCAGTGGCCTTTGAAGTTGGAGCTTCCTTCTTCACCTGCCCAAAGAGTTGGGTGCCAACAGGTTTTTCAGCCTTCATTGATGTCATCGGTAGCTCTTGGAAAATGAAAATTATATCTGAATTTATGTTTTCTGCATGTATATATAGAAGGTTTTTACACCTGAGCTTTGTTGCAGTGACTTAAGGAATTAGAATCGGTGGGGATATGATATGATCACACCAACTTTAACTACTCTTAGTTATTATTTTACAGTATTAGATTCAGATAATTTGGTTAGAATTGTTTTTTTTTCTATTTTTTAACTACTTTATATTACTTCATAACACGACTTGAAATATTCTTAGGCCGGAATACGATTCATGCTTCCTCTCTTGTACACCCCTTCTCAACAAGACATTGAATTATTCCCACCAGCTGCTGCTCCATTCAACCTCACCACTGTTGTGGAAGACGGCTATTGAATAGAGCAAAATCACAACTGATAATTTTAGAAAATAAAAATAAAGTTAAAAGAGACACAAAATTTACGTGGAAAACCCCCAAATAATATAGGGTAAAAACCACGGGCAACGGTAGAAGAATTTTACTATGAGAAAATAGGAATTACAACTTCTCTCGATCTACAAAGGAGAAAACAATTATAATTCTCTCTTGATAAAAAGGAGAAAACAACTCTCAAGAAACTCTCTAAATTCTCTAGTATTGGAAGAAAGCTAGAATGCTTTGGGATGATTTTGAAGCTAAATAAGCTAGGGTATTTATAGTTGAAGCTTAAGGACTAATCTTATAAATATCCTAAAGTTCAGGGATTAATTATGATTATCCCTTTATCAAATTTCAACAAAAGTTGCTATATTTAATTTTTTTTCATGATTTCGGTGGTGCAATTAATTCCACCGAAAGTGGCTTGGCAACTTGTTTGCTTTCCAACAATCTCCCACTTGAATATTTGATTGGAACAATCATATCTTCACACCATTCTTTCTACCTTTTACCATCATGTTGCTTACGTCTCTGACAGGCCACAAGAGGATCGACACCAGATAAATTTATTAGCATTGATCGCATTCGTCATGAAATCTGCTATATTGTCTTTGGTATGGATCTTCTGCATATCTACCGTCCATTCTTCCACTTTTTCACGAATGAAATGGTACCTGAACTCGTATGTGCTTTGTCCTTGAATGAAATGTTGGATTCCTTGCTATATGCAAAGCACTTTGACTATCACAAAACAGAGAGACATACTCTTGATTGTGCTCAAGCTCCTCCAATAGCATCTTCAACCAAATTGCTTCTTTACTGGCTTGTGTAGCTGCTACATATTCTGCTTCTGTTGTGGATGTAGCCACAACTGACTGCAATTTTGAAACCCAGCTTACAGCTCCACCAGCAACTTTAAACACATATCATGTAGTAGATTTGCTTTTATCCAAATCCACTGCATAGTCAGAATCTACATACCCATTGATTAGTAAGTTTGATCCTCCGTAACATAATGCAACATTTGAGGTCCCTTTGATGTATCTCAGGATCCTCTTTATTGTATTCCAATGCTCTTTTCCTGGATTCGCCATTTACCGACTAACCACTCCCCACTGCTTGTGCAATGTCTGGTCTTGTGCATATCATAGCGAACATTAAACTTCCCACTACTGATGTATACGGTACTTGAGACATCTCCATCCTCTCTTCTTCACTGCTAGGACTCATACTGGAGGATAATTTGAATTTAATAGGAAGAAGGGTAGAAATTGGCTTACAATCTCGCATGCTGAATCGTGACAAGATCTTCTTCAAGTAATTCTTTTGTGAAAGCCAAATCTTCCTATTACTTCTGTCTCGGTGAATTTGCATCCCTAGAATCTTGTTTGTTGATCCCAAGTCCTTCATTTCAAATTCCCTAGCTAGTTGTGCCTTCAATTCTTCAATATGATATTTGTTGGGTCATGCAACCAACATGTCATCCACATACAACAACAATATAACAAAATAGTTATCACCAGACCTCTTGAAATAAGCACAAGGGTCTGCATTAAGTCTGTTGTATCCAAGGCACATAATGAAGGAATAAAATGTCTTATACCAACACATCGGTGCTTGCTTTAAACCGTACAGAGATTTGTTCAACCTGCAAACCAAGTTCTTCTTTTTGTCTTCTTCAAAACCTTCAAGCTGGAGCATATAAATCTCTTCTTCAAGATTTCCATGAAGAAAAGCTGTTTTAAAATCTAGCTGCTCTAGATGTAAGTTCAATGTAGCACACATTGTCAAGACTACTCGAACTGTTGTTAGTCGAACCATAGGAGAAAATATTTCATTGAAATCAATACCTTCTTTTTGAGCATATTCTTTGACCACTAGTCTTGCACGATACCTCTCAACTTGATCGTCACCATTTCGCTTGATTTTGAAGACCTGTTTGTTACCAATTGGCTTCTTTCCTTATGGTAGTGGCACAAGGTCTCATGTATTATTTTTATGAAGGGCTTCAATTTTTTCTTGCATCGCCATCATCTACAGTGAAGCATCTGAGCTGTTTATTACCTCCTGGTATGTTGATGGCTCACCATCCTCTGTTAAAAGGCAGTATGCAATATTTTCTTCTATAATATAATCTGAGTGCCAATTGGGGCGTCTTCTCACACGATCTGATTGACGAGTTGTTGGAGCTTCAGAACTCTCTGGTTCTTGTTCATCATGTGTTGGTTCTGCTTCAAAAGAATCTCCTTGTTCAACCTCCTTTTCCACATGTATTTGTGTAGTCTTTGACTTTTCAGTGCTATCATCGTTTTCTTTTCTTTTTAGTTTATCTTCTACAAAGATAACATCTCTGTTGATGATCACTTTGCAGATAGTGGGATCCCACAAGTGATACCCCTTTACACCATCAGCATACCTCAAGAATTTTCATTTCCTGGATTTTGGATCCAGCTTTGAAATTTCTTGGGAGTTGTACAATACATACACTATACTTCCAAATACATGGAGATTTGATGGAGCTGTACAATATGTACACTATGCTGGTTTACCAGTCCACATCTCCATTGGTTTCTTCAGCTCTATTGCAGTTGATGGAGCTCGATTCACCAAATAACAGGCGGTATTGACTGTTTCTTCCCGAAATGATTTTTCTAGGCATGCATCCCTCAACATTACTCTTGCTATTTCTAACAAGGATTTGTTCATCCGCTCTGCCACTCCATTTTGTTGAGGAGTGTTCGTCACTGTGAATTGTCTTTTGATGACTTATTTCCTACAAAAGTCATCAAATTCTTCACTTGTGTATTCTCTTCCATTATATGCCTGAAACACTTGATTTTATTTCTAGAATCAAGTTCCACCCGCGCTTTGAAGATTTTGAAAGTGGAAAACACATCTGACTTCTTCTTAATAGGGTACACCGAACATCTCCTGGAGTAGTCATCAATAAATGAGACAAAGTATTTTGCTCCGCCTAGGGATTTAACTGGTGTTTGCCATAAGTCAGAGTGAATCAATTCTAGAACACTTTTGCCTCTAGAATTTAATGTGTTGAATTTCAACCGGTGCTGCTTACTTGTTATGCAATGCTCACACAAAGGAAATGTTACCTTTGTTAAGCCTTGAAGTAACTTTTGCTCCACAAGGACTTTCATTCCTTGTTCGGACATGTGTCTAAGTTTCTGATGGCATAACATTGCAGAATCTGAACTACATGAGGCAACAGAGGCTTCTGCTTCTAGCAAAGTCCCTCCCTTCAACATGTACAAGTTTGATGCTATCTTTTCGCCTTTTAGCACCACAAGCGCTCCACGGAACACCTTCATGATTCCTTTCCGTGTTTCAATCTTGCTTGCATTATTATCCAACAATCCGTAGGATAATAAATTTTTCTTTAGGCCTTTCACGTGTCGTACATCTCGAACAACTTTAATTGTTCCATCATACATCTTCAATTTGATGGTTCTCACGCCAACGATCTCTAAGGCTTGATCATTGCAACTATACACAGATCCTCCTGAGACAGGTTTATAATGATGAAACCATTCTCTTCTTGAGGTCATGTGATATGTTGGTCCCGAATCAATGAGTCATATATATGCATATCTCTTTCTACCTTCCACGGTGGTTAACGCTTCACAGCATAGAACATATCCATCGTCTGAAGTGTTTGCGGTATTGCCTTATGGATTGGAGTTTTTATTTAGATTATAACAATCATTCTTCAAGTGACCCTTCTTTCCACAGTTGTAGCACTTTAAATTCTTCTTGCTTCTCGACTTCAATCTATCATGTTTGTGACTGATGCTTTGGCCACGTTCTGTTGATCTCCCTCTCATCGTTGTCAACGCTTCTGCTTGTTACAGATTTACTTGTCTGTCTTCCTTGTTCATGAGCCGATTTTTTTCTTGTAGAACAACAGCTGCAACGTTATCGAATACTAGACTGGTGACATTATTGTTTGTCAAGTTGATGATGAGTTGATCATACAAATCATGTAGACTTTGAAGTAGAAGTTCAGCACGTTCTTGTTCTCTTATTGTACATCTTAAGGATGTAAGATGATAAAATAAAGTGTTCAGTGTGTTTAAGTGCTCCGTCAATGAAGTAGATTCTGGCATCCGGAGAGTGTACAATTTTCTCTTAAGGAAAATTTTATTGTGCAACGATGTGGCCTCGTACAATTTGGTGAGATGATATCATATCTCCTTAGCTGTCTTCTTCTCCTCGATGCTTGACAATACTTCATCTGCTAATGCTAGATAAAAGTTTGAAATATCATTTCCGTCTATCTCATTCCATTTGCTGTCATCTATGAAATCCACTGGCATTTCACTGATAGCTGCTAGACAACCGTCTTTCCTCAGGATGACCTTCATCTTCAATTTTCACAATTGGAAATTTCTCCCATTGAACTTTTCAATATCAAATTTTGTTGCCATAGCTTCTATCACGGATTGCTCCCACTATTTTACTATCGTTGCCATAGCAGATATTACACACTCAAAATTGGCTCAGATACCAATTGTTGCGGAAGACGGCTATCGAATAGAGCAAAATCACAACTGATAATTTTAGAAAATAAAAAATAAAGATAAAAGAGACACAAAATTTACGTGAAACCCCCCCCCCAAAAATAATATAGGGTAAAAACCACGGGCAACGGTAGAAGAATTTTACTATGAAAAAATAGGAATTACAATTTCTCTCGATCTACCAAGGAGAAAACAATTATAATTTTCTCTTGATAAAAAGGAGAAAACAACTCTCAAAAAACTCTCAAAATTCTCTAGTATTGGAAGAAAGCTAGAATGCTTTGGTATGGTTTTGAAGCTAAATGAGCTAGGGTATTTATAGTTGAAGTTTAAAGACTAATCTTATAAATACTCTAAAGTTCAGGGATTAATTATGATTATCCCTTTATCAAATTTCAACAAAAGTTGCTATATTTAAATTTTTTTCATGATTTCGGTGGTGCAATTAATTCCACCGAAAGTGGCTTGGCAACTTGTTTACTTTTCAACATATTACTTCATAACAAGACTTGAAATATGCTTAGGCCGGAATATGATTCATGCTTCCTCTCTTGTACACATTTTCTCAACAAGACCTTGAATTGTTCCCACCAGCTGCTGCTCCATTCAACCTCACCACAGCCTGCATGTGTTAACTTATTTGATTTTGATGATTTAGCAGTTGAAGTAGACGAATCTTGCAGGTTTCGGTTAATATCAGCCTTCAATTTCGGGTATATGTTCTTCCGGTAAAACGATATTAGGTATTGTTTAGTGGAATTTTGATCATCAGGTTGGTATACTCTGCCATGATTTACATCAGGGGCCATACTTGCTTGTACAAAACAGTATTGAATTGCAGGCTGTGTTTGCAATTGTATAATGTTAAAAGGAAAAACAACAAAGTTGGGAGTTTTGGTTATGCTTATCATTAGCCAGATCAAGGAGAAAATCAGCAGGGTTCAAAAAATCGAAACAAGGTGTGAAACCAATGGAGCTGAATATTCTATGGCCTCATCTGCTTGCCCGCAATAAATCGTATACCCTTCGGAAAGCACCAGCACCTTATCGAATATCCTGTACAAACCACTCGAAGGCTGGTGGATGGTGGTGATGACGGTCCTGCCACCGAGTGCTAAGCATCGTAAGGTAACCATAATTCGGTGTACGGTGGTCGAGTGAGTCCCGAAGTGGGCTCATCCAGCATCAACAAACTCAGGTTCACTAACATCTCCAGGCCAATACTGACACGTTTACGTTCCCCACCCGACACGCCCCGAAGAAGAGGCCCTCCCACAACATTGTTCCCACATCTAGCTAACCCAAGTTCCCCTATAATCAATTCAGCTTGCTCAATCTTTTCTTGCGTGGTAAGCTTCTTCGACACGGTGAGGTGGGGATACAACACATCGTCTTGAGCTACGAATCCTATTCTGCGTTTCACGGAGCTGGAGAATGGTCGACCATTATACGTCATGGTACCAGACAACTTCCCAGTTAAACGACCTGCAAGAGCAGTGAGGAGGGTGGTTTTACCACTACCAGAGGGGCCAAGCATTTCCAGTAGCTCACCGGGTTGAACCACACCGCAAACGCCATTCAGTACACTTGTGGAGTTGTGGTTGTGGCATTGGAATGGATGTTGTAGGCCAATTCTTCAAACTGCAACCAATACACATGTATGATTATCATGCATGTACTTAATCAAGTACTAGCCAAACTGATTAATGTGCGAGATAAAGAACCTTAAGAGTTACAGGACGTAAAGTTTGGGATAAAACCGAAAATGGAAGTGGAGTTGGGGGCTGTTGTCGGGATACGATTGGGACGAAGTTGGTGGTCGGAGCAGATGGTTCGGCGTGAACGGAGAAGTAATTCTCCGTCAACCGGCTGGTTGTGAGCATGATACTGGCAGGACTATTATGGATGGTGATGTTGCTACTTTCTTGCTGAGGGAGCACCATTTTGTTTGATTCACAAGGCAGGAGAATTAGATATAGGGTTGGTGATATTCAATAGAAATGATATTTATATCTTTTATTTTATATTTAACGACAAATGAATATGTGGTGTGAGGAGAACCCAATTTTTACATCTATTATTTTTATTAGATAATAACTTTATTTTTGGATTTCTTGGACAGAAATTAAATTAAAAAGATTCCGTAGAATGCTTTTTTCCTTCTAATGATAAACAAAGGCTTCATTTATTTGTATTTATTTTTTAAGTTTCAAGATATTATAGGGTAAATTTATTATTGAGTCACCCAATTTTTTGGTGATTTCATTTTGATTATTCAACTATTTTTTTTAAATCGTATTTAATGTTATATATTAGTTTTATTTTGATCATTACGTTAAAATATTAATTACTAGATAATTTTTTCAATGATTACATTACATTCATAACCCCCGCTGTCGACCGCAAACCCATGATCGTCAGATTTCTCTATCAACCATTCCCTTGTCGTCTCACTTAAATCCTTAAATATCTCAAAACCCTAATTCTTTAAATTTTAAATCCCTAATTCCCCTTTCAATTTCCACGTATGAATGTTCAACAATTAAATTGCAATTGAAGGCTACGATAGGTGATCTAGAAAACGCCCCGGTATGGGAGACCAAGGGAGGGGGGAAATAAGCTGCCTGGAAGAGAGCGAATTAGCGCCAAATGCACACATTGCGGCGAACGGAAGGGGCGCGTTTAGGGATAGATCAGGAGGATGTAATCTCACCTCCTAACAATTTTAAATTTTCTTATATTTTAGTTTTTTATATGTTTTACTTATTATCTAATTTTGTATCTTTGAAAAAATCAAAATTCTCTTATATTTTAGTTTTTAATATTTTTTATTGATTATCTAATTTTATACCCGAAAATTTTTTATATAACTTCTTAAGTTCACACCTCCTGTGATAAATTTTTGTATCAATCCCTAGATGCGTTTACACTTCAACGGGAGCGTGCTTAGACTTAGAATATTAATTTTCTTTTAAAAAATGTTTTTTAAATAATCTTTTTACTTTTTTAAAATATAATATTTAAAATGTTATACACTTATTTTAAACAAAAAAATTCTTTAAAAAAATCAATACGCTCATTTTTGTATAAATTTTTGTACCTATTATTAACTTTAGAAGTAGTCTATACACTTATTTCTCATTAAACCTTATCTTTTAAAAAAAATCAAAAAACCCACTTCAATTAATTAAAACGAATATATCCATATTTATTTAAACCGAAAACTATAGTCCACTAAATGTACAGAAAAAGCTTAGGGGCTTTCCCTTTCGTCGTTTGTGCTTGGCGTCCAACCCTATATCCAGCTCAGTTTGTAGAGCACAAGGTTCTTAATCTTGAGGTCGTGGGATCGAGTCCCATGGAGGGCATTTCATAATTCGGAGGTCTCTTACGGAAGCTGCTCTCAACCTGGTGTCGGGGTAGCCTACTATCTTACCTCCCCCTTACCCCATACATATGGGAAAAAAGGACAGCCATTTTTTATATATTTGAGAATATTTATCCAAAAAATACATTTGAGAATAAATGAATCAATTTTAAAAAAATTACAAACATGCCATTATCAGTTAAAATTTAAAATAAATGTATAGTGTTACTTAATATAATAATAGTTATAATTTCTAAATTTTATACATTTATATTATGTTGATTATGATTTAAAATAATTTGATGAATTTAATTATTTATATTTTAAATTTTCATAAATTCAATTTTTTATGATACTGTCGAATTAAATGAATTCGTCATATCAAAAGAGTAACTGAATAATTACATCATGCCATAAAACAAAATCAAGTTACCATTAAATCATTATTATATCAGAAAAATAATATAACAATTATGAGAGATGAACAAGTAATTTAGAAGAACAAATATTAAATTGATAAGATTTTAAAATATTAAGAGTTAAATTTATTGAATTGGTTTAAATTATGATTAAATTGATAGAGTATGTGAATTTTAGAGACTAAAACCATTATTATATCAGGATCTATAATTATTTTATCCAATATTTAAAGGTAATGACTTGAAATTTTTAGAAGGAGAAAAATGACCTATTTATTATTAAATACAAAATTAAGTGACCTGAAGTGTAATTTACCTTATAAATTCAGTGGGGTTTGATTAATTAACTTTTCGGTTGGTTATCAATCTGTGCATCAGTCACGGCCCAATTTCGCACCACCAAAGACCTATCTTTTGAGGCCTCTGCTTTCAGCTTATAATTATTTTAATGCATTACTGTTTACTCCTTTGCTTAATCTTGACTTGACAGCCTTCTTAAGCTACCTAAGTAAAATCATTATTATTAATACAAGTGGTTGGAGTGGTACAGGAAAAAAAATATACACTTTGTTGTAGATTTAGGTCAACTTCACTGGACATATCGCCATGGAATCCTGGTTTGTTGATCCGTGAATTAGGTCGGTCCCATGAATTCGAAGAAAAAATGGGTTAAACAAGCCATTTTTCCAACAATTTTTCATGCGGATGTGACTTAATCATGGCGAACCAAAATTCAGTCGGACTTTACTCGGATATCAACGCTGGAATTTAGGTTAAGAGGATAAATTTATAAAATTTTAAGAAAGACGGGACTTGTAAAATTATAGAGAATAAAAATAAATTATCAAACAAATATTAAAAAAAATAAAACATACGATAATTTTAAAATTTTAAAATAATCATCTCAATCGTCCCTCGGTTCATCTCGGACTCTACCCTAATCTAAAACTGTCTGCGGTAATCGTGGTGGGGGAGAGACACAAAAGCTTCGACCAGTCTTTCTTTAATCTCAAATTTTCAACAAAAGATGGTTGCATTTGCTGTAGCCTGTCTTATTCTTAGCTCACTTCCTTTTGCATGAAATGTATTGGCTCAGTGGTTACAATAGTCAGTGTTTGTAGGTATTAAGTTATGTAACTTTTTGACATTGATACTTCAATATATATACACACAGCTCATAACAAAATATATAATAGTAATAATTATACCAATCAAGGTAAGACTTAATTAATAACTCAACTTGAAATTTAAACTGAAATAATTAGCCCTCCTAATAATATTACTAAAGTAAGGAATTAATTGTATGGAATTAAAATTATAATACGAAGACTGTCAAAACACACTGGAGGTGGCCTAATGTATTGCTTGATCGGCAGTAAGTAGATGGAGCTTGGGCCTACGGTGGGTAGGCTACTTATTTTATTGCAGAGCACAGAAAAAGAACACAAGGGGATGGTGCTTATGGTGGGTAAAATTGGCCTGTCCATGACAGTTTCCAATGCGCGCAGTTTCGACAGTCAATTCTCCCATTCACTCTCTGGTTTTTACCCCACAACTCCCCTTATTTTCAGCGTACTCTGCCCCACATGACAAAGAAATTACACACAGCTATTGTCTCCTCTGATTCCCGCTATTCTCCTATACTTCTCTTCTACTCCCTTTCTCTCTCAGTTATGTTGTCCATTTGTTTACTCCTGTTATAGGTTAGGTGGGGCTGCTCAACTTCCCTTTTGTCAGGAGATAAATAGATTGGCACTCTCTGTTTATTTATATACACTACCTTCTCTCCTCACTCACCGGAACTTATTACTTGTTTTCTAGTTCTTTCTCGGTTCTTGCCTTTCCCATATGAAGATAATTGCTAAGAGCCCCCACGATTCTTCTTTCTCCTTCTCCAGGAGGTATTTCAACTGGAAAAAGAAGGTTGAAGATGATGATGACAACAACGAGGAAGAAATCCTAACCTTTAGTTCCTCGTCTCATTTTTGTGATGAAGCCAAGGAAGCAGAGGAGGTTCGAATCCCGGATCCACCACCGAGAAAGAAGCTGCCAATTGTGTCGGTTTCCAAGCTTCGGTCAGCCCTCGGTGTGTTCGGTAAGAACCGGTCTGTGTATCGATCGGGTTTAGGCACCAAAGTCGTGGGAACCCTGTTCGGATACCGGCGTGGTCACGTCCATTTCGCGTTTCAAGAAGAAGCAAAACTAAGCCCGGCGTTTCTAATCCAACTCGCAACACCAACTAGTGTTTTGGTCAAGGAAATGGCTTCCGGGTTGGTTAGAATCGCATTAGAGTGTGAGAAGAAGATGGGGAAGAAAGGGGTGAAGTTGCTGGAGGAGCCTGTTTGGAGGACATACTGCAATGGCAAGAAATGTGGGTTCGCAATGAGGCGTGAGTGCGGACCCGAGGAATGGAAAGTGCTGAAATCGGTGGAGCCTATATCAATGGGCGCGGGTGTGCTGCCGGGTAACTTGGATGGGAATGGAGATGGTTCCGAAGGTGAGCTGATGTACATGAGAGCCAGGTTCGAGAGGGTCGTAGGGTCTAAAGACTCGGAAGCCTTTTACATGATGAATCCGGATGGAGCCGGAGGCCCTGAACTCAGTGTTTTTCTGATTAGAGTTTAGGATCTTTTGTTTCGGTCCACTGAGTTTTAGGTTTTGTTGTTAAGCACAATGAAAGATGTACGTACAGTGGAGGTTTGCCTTTTTCCTTTCCATGTAGTTTGCCTTGCTTCATCCTAATAATGGAAATGACGAACATGGGTCATCTTGTTTCTTAATCATGGAGAGGATCGTGTTTCTTTGCCATGTTCTTCAATATATGCATATATTTTTATGAAATTTGGTGCTTTAATTTGTTTTATTTATATAATGGCGGCGATGTAAAACGATTTTGGTTCACATGATGGGGATTGTGTTCTCCCAAGCCCAAGCTATAAATGCAGAATGGAATGGCTCTGTGGTTTTGTCTTATACATATTGGATTTGATTTAAATTGAAATCAAACCAAAATCGCCCTCTTTTGTTTTGGTCGTCGTCGTCTTCTTCCCTTCATGTTCCTTTATCCGCTTATGTTGTGAATTTCAATTTTTTTACTCATCCCTACTCATACCTACCCAAGATCGTATTTTGAAGTGAGGGCAACAAGTGGATCCTCATTGTTGTCTTTGTTACAGTGAAAATGAGAGCATGAAACTTTGCTAAGCAAGTCTGGCAGAAGGTGCTCAAGATATGTAGTATGAGTAATGGACTAGACTCGTGAATTGGAAGAGGGGTGGATGAAAATAAAAACTAACCCCTTCTTACCTTAAATTAACTCATCAAAATATTAACTTACAATGAAAAATAGAACATAAATTCATCTGATCATGTATGTGTTAAAAACTCATCTACGTACACACATGTATGTGTATATATATATATATGCTTGTCGTCTATGAAACCCCTGTTTTGTTTTCTGCATCAGCGTGTGCAACTAGGCAATCTTCTGTCAACAAAATTCATACAAGCAACAATGAAAAAAAGAAGGGAAAAAAAGGGGAAATGATACAAGACTTTCCTGTCTACCAAGCAAACAGAATTGTTAGGTACACCAGAGGCTTTCGATTGATTAGACCAACCTGTATAGTATATACACGTTTGTTATTGTTAGAATTTGAATATATAATGGAAGGGTTCATGTTTTTTAATTCAATCCTCATCTTCCACTTGTTACTTTTAATTTGCCAACGCCAAAGGCAAAGTGATCAAATTTTCCAGGAAAAATGAGAAAGACTTTCTATAATAAATTTTCCAAAGCGTTGATAAATCAAAAATCAAAATTTCAACAGTCTTTGCTTCCTCCTCCAATCACTATATAACATAATTATAATTATTACTATAAATCCCCAAAGATCAAAGCCTTTGTTTTCTCTTCATCTTCAAATGGCTCCTTCCCTGCTACCCAAGCAAATTTCATTCACCAGACTACTTTCTAACATCATATATGTTGTCTTTCTAATTATACTTGTTGCCGGTTCTAGTTTTGCCACCAGGCCTGGTAAAACCACAGTCATCGGCGATGGAGTTTCACATGCCGTTTTCCCGAGAAAGTATGTGACGGGTTTCATATACCAAGGACAGATGTTCAACTTCTTCCCCAAAGGGTTACCTATACCACCTTCTGCTCCATCTAAAAGGCACAACTCGGTCGTGGATTCTACTCGAAACTGAGTCAACTGTCTGCAACAAAGGGTTTGTTCTGGTAAAAAAAAAACAAAAACAGAGCTCGTCCCTTTTAGTTTTAGGATTTCTGGGATTATTAGATATACATACATACTGTATGTTAAAAACAAATGCATATTCATGTACAGTTGGATGAAATGAATTTTCCTGCCTCTCTGTTTCAATGCAGTAGGTGAAGAAACTCCAATGGCTGCCATTGAAATCCAATGAACTGCAAAGCTTCTGTAGAAAAAGAAAACAAACCGAGGAAGATAAGATAAACCAAAAGAATAGCTTAAACCGAAACATGAAACTGATGCTTCCGCTGTTCATAAAGGCAGAATTCGTGATGCTCGTGTCATTCTTCAAGAATCTCGGGGTTGAGTTTTCGGATAATTTTTTGCTACATGGCGAGTCCGAATTTCCAAGTTCATGCATAGGCAGAGGTAGCGCACGTCAATGCCTTGGGGAATATAAATATTAAAAATACTTCACTAGTTCAATCTTATTTGTTTAATAGCCAATTTTTTTGTAATAATTATTAGTGTATAATTTATTAATAGATTAATTTAGATTAAATAATGTACATATTCACCATGGAGTTGATTCTTCAAATCTAATTCATTTCATTTATAACATTAGAATCCAAATCTTATATATTATTTAAAAGATCTATCATATCATCTCATTATACCAATTCATAATTGATTTTAATGATAACTTTTAATTCCTCCTGCACAGACCAAACCTTTACAATTGACTCCAAAAATAAGAGCAAATATGATTAAATTGCAAGGTTGAAAATAATCAAATAAAAAACATAAATTAAATCTATAATTTTCACGTATCACGTGAATTTATGACAGAATTTAACTTAAATAAATAAAAAATTAATTTCTGCTGCAAAATCCTCTCCTCACCGGGCTGTTACTAGATAAAAGAAAGGTTTGCTACCGTCTGGCGATACGTAGATTCGTGTCAATAGATTTACAGACTATGTGCTACATTTTAAAATTAAATATTTAAAATATTTTATAATATAATGAGATTGTAAAATATTAAAATTTATCGTATTACGATTGTTTTAATAAAATAAAATAAAATTCCAAACATATAAAATTAAGAAAATGTTATAAAACAACTCTATTTTGATATTTTATTTAAAAAGTATCATAATTCAAAAGTCTTTAGAAGCAAAATAAGATATTTTTTAAAGTGTGGGACCTCTAGATTTTGGAGTCCTATGACGTAGGGGTGGAGTTTAGTGAGAGTCTAAAAGGGAGTCGACTCCTGTTAAAATTTATATTTTAATATAATTTTGGTCAAATAGTATTTTAGTTCATACAAAAATAAATATAAGAATTTATTAAATATTTAATCAAGTAAGAACCAAATTAAAGAAGGATAACTTCGTGTTCTCAAAATTTTTTTGATAATGATATTTGGTCTAATAACAATTTAGGTCATTGTAAGTTTAAATATTAGACTAATTCGGTGTTATCTTGTGAATTTTGAACTTTTTTATATAAATCTAGAGTGAATACAAGATAATATATGTACAAAAACTCTCAACTATTTGATAATAAATGCTCATACCCCTACATACGCAATGCTCTAACTCGAGACCTCAAGGATAACAATAATCCATTAATCACTAAGGTCGTTTGGTTGCTGAATTTTGAGTTTAAATACCTAGTAAGTATTTATATTTTTTTTAAATAGTTTAATATTTCGAATTGTGTCAATATTTAATTATGACTTCGTCCCTACTATAACATATCATATTTTACACTTATCAATGAACGAACCTGTCGATACAGCGATTCATTGAAGTATAGACCCCTCCCGTTGGTTGGATTAGATAGATACCGATGGGCAATGAGATGAGTGATTTGTTTTAGCCGTTTTTAAGCCTGCCGCACTGTAGAACTTCCCCATTTTATAAAGTTTAAGAATTTGTTCGTAGATTCTTTTTGAGTTATGGGTAGCGCATGATAAATTTTTTAACAAATTATATATAGATATCTTATCATTTTCCTATAATTTTTTAATAAATTTTGTAAATATATTTTTTAACATAATGATAAATTTGATCCTCGATATTTATTTACCTTTTTATTAATTTGAATCTTATTCTTTTTTAGGTTAAACCTAAAATATTTAAAAAAAGAATCGATTAATTTTTTAACATAAACATTGATTAAAATATTAAACTTTTAACAATGTTGATATGAAAACATGTATGGTAATTTGTGTGTTCTATGTTAATTTGTTTATATATTTTAATATTTTCAAATTATTTTTCGATACGATGTATACATAAATTATGCCATGTTAACACAAAATACATATAGATTACTATACAAGCTACAACATTAATATTGTCAAATTTTGATGTTTAATCAGCGTTTCTGTAAAAAGGAAGTATTTTTAAAAGATTGAGGATAAATTTTAATTAAAAAGAAAATAATATATAGTTAAAAATATTAAAAAAAAATTTATTATTATAATTACATTTTTATATAATTATTCTCATTTACTCACCGTGAGTATGACAATGTATTATAAAAATAATCATAAAAGTTATCAATAAATATAAATGCCTTATTTATTTGAATATCATTTGCAATATAAAACTCTTTTAGGACTATTATATGAGTAAAAATAAATTATTGAAATTAACTCATTATATTTTCTTCAGTAAATATCTTATTATTTCTTATTGTTAATCTAAACAATCTATTTTTACTCTCCAGTAATTATTGTATAAAACTAAAAGAGTTTTACATTATGTAACAAAATCAAATTTCATATTTCACACACACACACATATATATATATATATATAAAAATATGTTGAGTTAATCGATTGACGAATATGGCCAAGAGGGGTGTGAATTGGCAATTAAAATTTTGGTGGAAGCTTTTGTAGAAAATTGAAAGAAATTTGCACAGCGATTTAGAGTGGTTCGACTTTCTCAACCAAAGTCTACGTCCACTACCTTAGCTATCCACACTAAGGATTTTCCACAAATTCACTAATTTGTCTTTCTTTTGAGGACAAAGAGTAACCTTACAAACCCTCAAGAATTATACCCCAAATTCTTGAGAACACTCTCTCCCAAAGAGAACAATACAAATTTGCAAACTTACAAATAAATCCTCACAAGGTAGATTGTTTGCACAATTCTAGAACAAAGAAAAGAACACTCAAGAATGAATACAATTGAGCACAATAAGTGTTCTTGAAAGCAAAATGAATATTGAATGAAAAATAGGCTTGAAATGCTCAAACTTGACGTTTGATGCTTTCTCTTTGATTCTCTCTTGATTCTAGTTGCTTGATGTTTCTTGTTATTGATCAATGGCTTCTAAGCTTGCTTAAATACACCTTGAATCACTTCTGAACGTTGGGGATCATTAATGAAGTTTTTGGAGCCGCTTAAGTGTGAAAATAATTAATATTTCTGCTTGGAGCGTGGGGGGAATCGGTACCCCTAATGGGGAATCGGTTCCCTAAATGTAAAATTCAAATATTTCGACCGTTGAACAGTGGGGGGGAATCGGTTCCCTCCGAGCATACTGGAATTCTCGGAGCTAAACCATTCAGGGGGAATCGGTACCCCCTTGGGGAGGAATCGGTTCCCTCTGAGCAATATGAAATTTTTGGCTTTGAAATGGTTCGAAATATTTTGTAAAATCGTTTTGACATTATTTTAAGATTAAAACTTAATTTTACACTTGAGTAAGGATTTAAAATGAACTTTGAAATACTTTGAGTAATATTTTGATATTCGATTTAATATATCGAATATGCTTAGAAAAATTATTTTCAAAATTAAAATTCTTTTAATTTAATTTGTTATATCGAAACATCAAAATGTTTTCAACAATCTCCCCCTTTTTGATATAACAAAACATTTTAAGATTTTCTAATTTCAAAATGAATTTTGATTTTGAAAATACTATACTCCCCCTTACTTTAACAATACTCCTCTTAATACTACTCCTCTTTAAAACGCTTTTAACATTTCTCCCCTTTTTGTTAAATCAAAAAGATTTGGAAAAAGATTTGAAACAAGGATTTAAAAACATTTAGCCAATTGATTATATATATAGTTTAAGCTGCTAAGATCACAATCAAGAGAAACGTTAGCCATTAGTTTCATAATCAATATTCATAAATAATGTGACATGGCAAAATTGGTCATATATCTAACATGATGTAAATGATGCAATAATGAAGAAATTTAACCACACCAAATATATAAGTTCAAACATCCATAATCCATCAAATAAGTTCAAATATCCAACAACAAAAGGAAAACAATCCAAAAACATTCAAAATGTTTAAACAATAAGCTTTAAGTTCAAAGTATTAAAGCAAAACACAGAATCAAGCATCCGCAGGAGAATCGGGAGGAGGAAAACGAGCTCGCATAGCGACCATCTCATGAGTGAGTTCATTAATACGAGTGTTTGTTGCTTCATTGTTTGCACGTATCTCCCGAAGAATTTCCAATTGTTGAGCTCCCATTGTGGATAAATGGGACTCTATTGAAGAAAAGCGCGAATCTATAGTAGCACATCGGAAATCTAATGTCTCCATAAAAGATTGAAAATATGGAGGCATTTGATTCGTTTGTTGTGCTTGCTCCTCGGGCTGCTCAGGCTCATCTTCGGCTTCATCGATGTCTCGCATTAATTGTTCAAGCTCGGGATCATCGTCACCTTCTGGTGGAGCTCGTGAAGAACTAGCTCCCGTAGTATTTTCAGAAGATCGAACCCATTCACCGGTTTTCTTATCCTTTATCCATCCCGCTCTCGTTAAGGAAAGAAGATTAATTTGTTTCTTTAAAGGAAATACGACATCTAGACCTACTCTAAGCCCGGCTTTAGAAAATAGATTACTTAGAATGCAACCATAAACTAGAGAGGAACAAAGTTTCTTATTTGGCACTAAGTTTACGGTTTCAACGATTTCATCAAAAATAATCTGAGGTAGGTTTATTTTAATACTGTTTTGGAAACAATGTAACCACTAAAGATCTAAAGCACGAAGAGTAGAGTAACGACCTCCGGATGGTCGAAACCACCAAGAAATCATTAGATGAAGAAAATGATCATGAAGGTCTAAGACACTCGCACTATCCCTTCTTTTATAACGAGAACCTAAAACCTATTTTTCATTTGATATACCATCATTATCTAATCCTACTGCTTTGGCTATGTAAGTCGAGTCAATATGTAAGAATTTTCCTATGAGGTAGGAACGAACTCCTATGGTTTCAGTTTGAGCTCGGTTTTTGACACAAACTGTTGGGATTTTTGGCAGCTCGAATAGACAACCGGAAAGGTTTGCAAAGAGGGGTCGGAATGGTTTTGTGTTTAGGGAGTAATGAGATTGAAAGATAGAAAATTGCACATCGATTTAGAGTGGTTCGACTTTCTCAATCAAAGTCTACATCCACTACCTTAGCTCCTCACCAAGGATTTTCCAACAAATTCACTAATTTGTTCTTTCTTTTGAGGACAAAGAGATAAACTTACAACTCCCTAGTTTTTCCGGGCTAAACTAGAACCTTTCCCTAGCTTTTACACGGGATAAGCTAGAACCTTTCCCCTTTACAAAAGGATAAAAGATGTAAACAAGAAAACCTCTCTAAGGTAGGTGTTTACAAGATTGAGCTCACAAGAACAAAATATTTATAAGAGAAAGATGAAATAAGAATGAAAAACTCTTCTCTTGTGTTTGATTGCTTGGATAGTTGTTCTATTACTTCTTCAAGTGTCCTTAGCTTGTATTTATAGCTTGGAATGTGTTTGAAGTCATATCTAGCCGTTGGGGATGTTTTGGAGCCGTTTGGGAATGATTTTTCTACAAAAATAGGCTGCCCAGAATGGGGGGAATCGGTACCCCTTCATAGGGAATCGATACCCCTTCATAATATTCAAATATTATGACCGTTGGGCTGATGAACAGTGAGGGAATCGGTACCCTCAAGGGGGGAATCGATTCCCTCCGAGTAATCTGTTATTTCTCGGAGCCAAACCATGCAGGGGGAATCTATACCCGGGGAATCGATACCCCTTGGGGAATCTGTTCCCGGGGAATCGATACCCCCTAGGGGGAATCTATTCCCCCTGGGGGGGAATCTGTACCCCCTGGACAATCTGATTTTTCTTGAAACCCTTTAAAAAGAAAATATTTTTGGCTCGATTAAGGCTCGAAATACTTTGTAAAATTGTTTTAAAATAGTTTAAGTATAAAACACAATTTTACACTTTAGTAAGGATTAAAATGAACTTTGAAAGACTTGGAGTAATATTTTGATATTCGAATAATTACATCGAATATACTTAGAAAATCTTTTGTAAAATCTTAAAATTCATTTAACTTAATTTGTTATATCGAAACATCAAAATGTTTTCAACAATCTCCCCCTTTTTGATATAACAAAACATTTAAGTAATTTTAAGATTTTGAAATCAAGTTTGAAATTACTCCCAACACTTCTCCACTTTAACACCTTCACATTTCTCCCCCTTTTTGTTAAATCAAAAAGGCTCTAATCTTTGAAGTTAAAAATAACTTTGGAGAGTAAGTAGTAAATTTGACATTTTAAAAATCATTTGAAAAAAAATCAAATCTCCCCCTCAATAAATGCATTCCAAATAAAATTTTTCTTTTATGATCTTGACACTTAAACAAAATTGAATTTCAACAAAGAATAACAAACATGTTAGTAGCATATGAAATTCAATATATCCAATACTAAAATACTTTATGCAATACCAATTGTTGAATTTAAGATCATATGCATAAAGTTTTCTAAAAATGTTATGCATTTGAAAATTTTTGATATCAATTATTAGAGAGATATCATTTTTATTTAAACCACATGCATAAACATTTAAATTTAGGTCAATTTTTTTTAAATATTTATAAAATCAAAGTATTTGAAAAGTTGATATCAATTGTTAGAGATATCATTTGCATTAAAACAAATTTTGACCAAAATTTTATTATGATGAACTAAAAATTCTGAAAAATCATTACAATTTTAAAATGTTCATCATAATCATCTTTTCAACATACATGGGAGTAAAACAATGATGCATAATCATTTAAAACCAAAACTCATGCATGCTTAAAATCAAATGAGCGACCAAATAATCCAAAATTAAAAGTATTAAGCTTAGAGGTTACCCATTCCTTTTTCATGTGTGGCTAGAGCATCTTGAATATCATCATTTTCATCACAATTGCTTCCACACACCTACAAGAGACATTTAAGTAGATTTTGGTATCCAAATTGCTTTGGATCCTTGAACGTTAGTTACAATGCCCCTTGTTCCTTTTGGAACCCATACTTGCCTAATTTTAAAATGTTTTCCTTTCTTCAAATGACAAGTATGTTCCATATGACCATGATAATGGCAATGTGAGCATTTTGCCATTTTTAAACATAATAGATTGTTTTTAGAAATTAATTCTTTTTCTTTTGTTAAGCTTTCAAGCTTAACTTCTAACTCAAAATTTTTCTTTTCTAAATCATTTATTTTGATTTTTGAAAGTTCTAAATCATTTTTCAAAATTTCATTTGATTTTCAAAATCAACTCTAGCTTTCAAAATCGATTTATTTTCAATTTTGAGTTTTGAAATTAATTTCGTATATTTGGGATTCATGGTCTTAAATCCCAAATACAACCTATTATAAGCATCTTGTAACTCATCAAAAGTAAATGAATTAAATTCATTTGAGTTAGAAGATACCTCGAATTCTTCTTGAGTGGTCATGAGGCATAGGTTGACTACTTCATCTTCATCATTGGAATCATCTTCATCACTCCAAGATGCAAAAAATGCCTTCTTCCCCTTTTTATTTAGAAGAGGACATTCATATATGACATGTCCATTTCTTTGACAATCAAAACATACCGGGGAACTCTTCTTCTTGGTTGATTCATGTTTCACTTCCTTGGAAATCATGAATCTCTTGAGTTCCTTCAAGAGCTTGACCATCTCCTCTTTTTGTTCATCATCATATTCACCCACCTCATCACTTGAATCTTGATAGCTTTCATTGATGCCTACGTCCTCATTCTTCTTCTTCTTCTTCTTGTTTTTCTTATCTTCCCTTTCTTCATCTTCCTTCACTATCATCTCATGAGTGAGAAGGGAACCAATTAGCTCGTCGAGAGTGAGAGACTTTAGGTTTCTTGCTTCGATAATGGTCGTCTTCTTTGATTGTCACTCCTTTGGAAGAGAGTAAATCATCTTCCTCACAAGCTTCTTATTTGGGATTACTTCTCCATATCCATTGAGACCGTTGACAATCATAGAGAATCTATCCGTCATAGCTTTGATGTCTTCATCGGGTTTCATCTTGAAGTTCTCGTAGCTATGGTTGAGAAGACTTTTCTTTGATTCCCTCACTTCGTCGGTTCCTTCATGAGTGACTTGGAGCTTATCCCAAATCTCTTTGGCACTGGAACAAGATGAGACTCTTCCATATTCATTTGGGCCTAAAGCACAAAATAGAATATGTATAGCCTTAGAATTAAGCTGAAAATTTTTCTGCTCTTCTCTACTCCAATCGTTGTACTTGCCGGGTGGAAAGGAGTAACCGTCCATGATTGAGTACCAAGCTCCTATATTGTATGATTGAATGAAGTACATCATCTTATTCTTCCAATGTGCATAATTTGCTCCATTGAAGAAGGGTGGCTTGTTGACCGGTTGTGAATCCATAATAGGATATTCTTCAAGATAATAAGCACCGGAGGAAAAAGTCATTTCTTTGTCGGTTGCGTCGGGAATTGGTAGAGCTTCTTCTAGGATCGTCTCAAGGTGATTAAACCTTCTTAACGAGTTAGGTTCTGATACCAATTGTTAGGATTTTCGGAAGCTCGAATCGACAACCGGAATGGTTTGCAAAGAGGGGTCGGAATGGTTTTGTGTTTAGGGAGTAAGGAGATTGAAAAATAGATAATTGCACAGTGATTTATAGTGGTTCGAATTTCTCAATCAAAGTCTACGTCCACTACCTTAGCTCCTCACCAAGGATTTTCCAACAAATTCACTAATTTGTTCTTTCTTTTGAGAATAAAGAGTAACCTTACAAACTCCCTAGTTTTTCCGGGCTAAACTAGAACCTTTCCCTAGCTTTTACACGGGCTAAGCTAGAACATTTCCCCTTTACAAAAGGATAAGAAATGTAAACAAGAAAACCTCTCTAAGGTAGGTGTTTACAAGATTGAGCTCACAAGAACAAAATATATACAAGAGAAAGATGAAATAAGAATGAAAAATTCTTCTCTTGTGTTTGATTGCTTGGATAATTGTTCTATTACTTCTTCAAGTGTCCTTAGCTTGTATTTATAGCTTGGAATGTGTTTGAAGTCATATCTAGCCGTTTGGGAATGATTTTTCTACAAAAATAGGCTGCCCAGAATGGGGGGAATCGGTACCCCTTCATAGGGAATCGATACCCCTTCATAATATTCAAATATTATGACCGTTGGGATGATGAACAGTGAGGGAATCGGTACCCTCAAGGGGGGAATCGGTTCCCTCCGAGTAATCTGTTATTTCTCGGAGCCAAACCATGCAGGGGGAATCTGTACCCGGGGAATCGATACCCCTGGGGGAATCTGTTCCCGGGGAATCGATACCTCCTAGGGGGAATCTATTCCCCCTGGGGGGGAATCTGTACCCCCTGGACAATCTGATTTTTCTTGAAACCCTTTAAAAAGAAAATATTTTTGGCTCGATTAAGGCTCGAAATACTTTGTAAAATTGTTTTAAAATAGTTTAAGTATAAAACACAATTTTACACTTTAGTAAGGATTAAAATGAAATTTGAAAGACTTGGAGTATTATTTTGATATTCGAATAATTACATCGAATATACTTAGAAAATCTTTTGTAAAATCTTAAAATTCATTTAACTTAATTTGTTATATCGAAACATCAAAATGTTTTCAACAAAATTTTTGAAAACTATTGAAAAATAAGATTTTGAAAAACAATATATGTATAGTTTTCATAACAACAACATAATTCAATTAAAACAAAATAATTTGAAAAACAATAAAATTTTATTTCAAAAATTCAAAAAAATTTGGAAAAATTCTTGTGTTTTTGATGAAATTAGTTGTAATATCTAGTTGCTAATCACTAAACAATCAATGCCCGGTCACTATTTCTATCTAGAACTAATTAAAACTAGTCTTATGTTCAAAATCAATGAAAAATAGAGAGTTTAGAAAAATTTACCTTGAAAGATGAGATTGAGTGGATTTTGATGTTGTTTGCACAATTTTAATGATGCTAGCATGTTTAGAAGATGATATTTGAAGTGAATTCCGATTAAAAACGTTGATTTGAGGCAAGAATGGAGATAGGGAGAGTAGATAGGAAAATGTCGGCAAGGAAGAATAAGAGGGTTTAGGATTTTTGGGTGTTCTGCCCGTGTTAAAATCCAGAACCCCCCGGGGGGGTATCGATTCCCCTAGGGGGGAATCGGTTCCCCTTCAAAGGGGGAATCGGTTCCCTCATGGGGGTATCAATTCCCTCTACACTAAAATGCTAAAATCCGATTTTAAACACACAAAATGCTAAATTAATTTTCTCTAGTGGTATTGGCAACTCATATATTGAAAATTAATCACGTTCAAACAACCAAATTAATCTTTAAACTATATTTGAACATAAAGTTAACTTTCATCAAGAATCATAAACTCCCCCTAACTAATAACAATGAATGCAATAAAAAATTACTATTATAAGCATTTTTCATTTAGTCTTAAAAGTGCTAAAATTATTTTAAATACTAAGTGAAGATAGGTTGGTCAAACCTAATTCTCTCCTAAGTGTCCAAAATCTTTCATTGTCTAAAGGTTTTGTAAAGATATCCGCTAATTGGTGCAAAGTATCAACAAATTCTAGAACTACATCTTCCTTAGTGACATGGTCTCTAATAAAGTGATGTCTTATTTCAATGTGCTTAGAACTAGAGTGTTGGATGGGATTTTTAGTGAGACAAATAGCACTAGTATTGTCACACTTGATACGAATGATACATACTTCAATTTCATAATCAAAAAGTTGTTATTTCATCCATAAAACTTGTGCACAACAACTACCAGCTGAAATGTATTCGGCTTCAGTGGTAGATAATGCAACACAATTTTGTTTCTTTGAAAACCAAGAAATCAGCATATTTCCAAGGAATTGGCAAGTACCGGAGGTGCTTTTCCTATCTAATTTGCATCCTCCATAATCCGCATTAGAAAAGGAATGCAAGCTAAAGTAGAGTCTCTAGGATACCAAAGTCCTAAACTAGGAGTGTCCTTAAGGTATCTAAATATTATCTTAACAACTAGTAAATGTGATTCCTTAGGACATGATTAAAATCTAGCACATAAGCAAACACTAAACATAACATCCGGTCTACTTGCAGTTAGATAAAACAAAGAGCCAATCATTGACCTATATAATTTAACATCTACACATTTACCTCATTCATCTAAGTCAAGCTTTGTTGAAGAGCTCATTGGAGTGTCATGAGGTTTGCCATTTTCCAGTCTAAACTTCTTGAGCATATCTTTGACGTACTTAGCTTGATTGATGAAGATGCCATCTTTTCTTTACTTGATTTGGAGTCCCAAGAAAAATGAGAGCTCCCCCATCATGCTCATCTCAAACTCACTTTACATTAGATTATAAAATTCTTGGCAAATAACATCATTAGTAGAACCAAATATTATATCATCAACATAAATTTGAACAACTAATAAATCTTTACCTTTATGCTTTAAAAACAATGTAGTGTCAACCTTCCCTTTTGAAAAACCTTTTTCAATTAAAAAATTTGACAATCTTTCATACCAAGCTCTAGTAGCTTGTTTTAAACCATAAAGCGCTTTTGTCAATTTAAGAACATGATCCGGAAATTTTGAATCTTCAAAACCTGGAGGTTGTTCCACATACACTTCTTCCTTTATAAAACCATTTAAAAATGCACTTTTAACATCCATTTGATATAATTTAAATTCATGAAAACATGCAAATGCTAATAACATTCTAATTGCTTCTATCCTAGCTACGGTAGCGTATGTTTCATCATAGTCTATGCCCTCTTCTTGAGTATACCCTTGAGCAACAAGTCTAGCCTTGTTTCTCACTATATTACCACTCTCATCAAGCTTATTCCTAAATACCCATCTAGTACCTACAGTAGATTTTTTACTAGGCCTTTCAACTAATGTCCATACTTTACTTCTCTCAAATTGATTTAATTCTTCTTGCATAGCCATAATCCAATGTTCATCTTTTAATTCTTCTTTAATATTCTTAGGCTCTATGCATGAAATAAATGCAACATAATTACAAATATTTATAAGAGAAGATCGAGTTGTTACCCCTTTGGATGGATCACCTATAATCTCACCATCCTTGACATAGTTGTACTCTCTTGGATAAGATACTTCCCTTTCTTCAATGGTTGGATTCTCAAGAGGATCATGAGTTACCTCATCTTTTGTTTCTTCCTTTGATGATGGTTCTTCAACGTCATGCCTAACTTCATTTGTATTTATAATACATACATTATCATTCACACAAGAATCCTTCCTCGGAAGGGGATTATCATCGAAAACAACATGTATAAACTCTTCTACAACTAAAGTTCTTTTATTAAATACTATATAAGCTTTAGAATTTAAGGAATAACCCAGAAAAATTCCTTCATCACTTTTAGCATCAAATTTGCCAAGGTTTTCTTTACCGTTGTTCAAAACAAAACATTTACATCCAAAAGGATGAAAATAGCTAATGTTAGGCTTTTTATTTTTGAAAATTTCATATGGAGTTTTCTTTAAAATTGGCCTAATCATTACTCGATTTATAACATAACAAGCGGTATTTGTGGCTTCCACCCAAAAATATTTTGGCAAATTATTTTCACAAAGCATGGTTCTAGTCATTTCTTATAAAGTTCATTTTTTTCTCTCAACAACTCCATTTTGTTGAGGGGTTCTAGGTGCTGAAAATTATGACTAATACCATTAGAATTACAAAACTCAGTAAATCCAAGATTTTCAAATTCAGTGCCATGATCACTCCTAACACTAGTTATAGAGTAACCTTTATCGTTTTGGATTACTTTTGAAAACGTGATGAATTTTTCTAATGCTTCATCTTTAGTGCTTAAGAATAGAACCCAAGTATATCTATAATAGTCATCTACCAAGACAAATGCATATTGTTTTCCACCCAAGCTAGTAGTCCTAGTTGGCCCAAAAAGATCTATATGGATCAATTGTAATACTCTACTAGTTAATACATCATTAATGGATTTAAAAGAAACTCGCTTTTGTTTTCCTTTAGCACAAGCATCACAGATTTTATCATTATCAAATTTAAGCTTAGGCAACCCTCGAACTAAATCACCTTGAATTAGCCGTTGCAAAACACTCATACTAGCATGTCCTAGTCTCCTATGCCATAACCAACTATCATGTTCATCCTTAGCAACTAGGCAAAAATTAGTCATATCAATAGAATCTAAATGCACCATGTATATGTTTCCTATTCTATGACCAACAAGCATAATCCGATTAGATGCAATGTCAATGACTTTACAACCGTTACTATCAAACATGACATTGAATCCCTTATCACAAAATTGACTAATACTCAATAGATTATGCTTTAATCCATTCACATATAAAACATTCTTAATTTGTATGGAAGAGGTATTACCAATAGTACCAATACCTTCAATGTGACCTTTTGAATCATCACCAAAAGTCACTTCTCCTCTATTTTTGGCATTAAGCTCAATGAACTGATTTTTATCTCCGGTCATGTGTCTTGAGCATCCACTATCAAGGTACCATGAATTTGGATTTGTTTCCCTTACCTTGTAGCAAAGCTCCTTTTCATACAAAAATAGATTAATTTCTAATTTTTGGTACCCAAATTCTTTTGGGTCCATATTCATTAGTTTCCAAAATCCTAGTCCCCTTAGGTATCCATTTGTGTAGGATATCCTTATCTTTAGTAGTAATGAGCTCTTTAGGAACCCATATACTTCTAATAATTTTTCCATTAGAGGTTCTTTGGGGACCTTTATGATTGTAGTTTTTAAAACTTTTTCTAACAAAGTTGGATTTTGAATTTTCTCAATTTTCAAAACGTTTTGTTCCAACTTTATTAAAATAAGCTTTAAGATCATCAATTTTCTTTTGATGATCATCATTGACATTTGAAAGTAAATTTTGCAAATCCAAATTTTTCTTTTCAAATTCTTCTAGTTTGATTTGCAAATCTTTGATTTTACTTTCAAGATCGTTGTTGGTTTTAGATATGAGTTTATTTTCATTTTTTAATTTTGAAACATCATTTTTATATTTTAAAAACAATTTCTCATAATCCGAAGACAACCCATTATATTCCTCTAATAGCCCATCATAGGATAAATCATCAAAATCAGATGAGTTAAAGGTTACCTTAGAATCTTCCCTGAATGCCATCAAGCACAAGTTTGCTACTTATTGTTCCTATTCATCGAAACCTTATTCATCGCTCCATATAGCCACATGAGCCTTGTGCTTATTCTTTGATTGACCCTTTCTCTTTAATTGTGGGCAATCATATTTGACATGCCCTAGCTTTTTGCATTCATAGCAAATGATCGGGTCCTTCTCATTTGGTTCATTTTTGAGGCCTTCATTTCGTTTGAATTTTCTTCCTCGGTAAGGTCTTATCATTTTTCTGAACCATTTGGCAAACAATGCCATTTCCTCGTCATCGTCATCTTCAACCGAATCACTCTTATCTTTTGTGGATTTGAGAGCAACTCCAATGTTTTTCTTCTTCTTCTTCTCCTTTGGTGTCTCTTCAATCTTATCAAGGTCCACCTCATCTTCAAGCATCATTTCATGAGTGAGGAGTGAACATATTAGCTCTTCAAGAGTTAAGGACGTTAGGTCCTTAGACTCGATGATTGTCGTCTTCTTTGATTGCCACGATTTTGGAATGGAGTAGACTAACTTCCTCACAAGCTTTTCATTTGAAATGATCTCTCCATATGATTTGAGACCATTGACAATCGTTGAAAATCTATTCATCATAGCTTTGATATCTTCATTTGGTTTCATCCTGAAATTTTCATAGCTATGCGTTAGAATACTAATTTTAGATTTCTTTACCTCATCGGTACCTTCATGAGTGACTTGAAGTTTGTCCCATATTTCTTTGGCGGTTGTACAAGATAAAACTCTTTCGTATTCATCTGGTCCAAGAGCATAAAATATGATATGGATGGCTTTGGAGTTGAGCTGGAACATTTTTGTCTCTCCTTCACTCCACAATCTTGGATGAGTGAGAGGCTTGATGTATCCTTCTTCTAAGACATTCCATGCTCCCATGTCACTTGCTTGAATGAAGTACATCATCCTATTTTTCCAATAGGCATAGTTAGCCCCATTGAAGAAAGGAGGCTTGTTGACGGACATCGAATCGAGACCGGAGTCGAAGTTTGAAGTAGAGGCCATTGATGACTTTGATTATCGATGTAACTATTCCCGAATCGATTCAAGAGGCGATTAAACCTTCAAATGAGTTAGGTTCTGATACCAATTATTGAGTTAATCGATTGACGAATATGGCCAAGAGGGGGGTGAATTGGCAATTAAAATTTTGGTGGAAGCTTTTGCAGAAAATTGAAAGAAATTTGCACAACGATTTAGAGTGGTTCGACTTTCTCAACCAAAGTCTACGTCCACTACCTTAGCTATCCACACTAAGGATTTTTCACAAATTCACTAATTTGTCTTTCTTTTGAGAAAAAAGAGTAACCTTACAAACCCTCAAGAATTATACCCCAAATTCTTGAGAACACTCTCTCCCAAAGAGAACAATACAAATTTGCAAACTTACAAATAAATCCTCACAAGGTAGATTGTTTGCACAATTCTAGAACAAAGAAAATAATACTCAAGAATGAATACAATTGAGCACAATAAGTGTTCTTGAAAGCAAAATGAATATTGAATGAAAAATAGGCTTGAAATGCTCAAACTTGAGGTTTGATACTTTCTCTTTGATTCTCTCTTGATTCTAGTTACTTGATGTTTCTTGTTATTGATCAATGGCTTCTAAGCTTGCTTAAATACACCTTGAATCACTTCTGAACGTTGGAGATCATTAATGAAGTTTTTGGATCCGTTTAAGTGTGAAAACAATTAATATTTCTGCTTGGAGCGTGGGGGGAATCGGTACCCCTAATGGGGAATCGGTTCCCTAAGTATAAAATTCAAATATTTCGACCGTTGAATAGTGGGGGGAATCGGTACCCCTTGGGGGGAGGAATCAGTTCCCTTTGAGCAATCTGGAATTTTTGTCTTTGAAATGGTTCGAAATATTTTGTAAAATCGTTGACATTATTTTAAGATTAAAACTTAATTTTACACTTGAGTAAGGATTTAAAATGAACTTTGAAATACTTTGAGTAATATTTTGATATTTGATTTAATATATCGAATATGCTTAGAAAAATTATTTTCAAAATTAAAATTCTTTTAATTTATTATATCAAAACATCAAAATGTTTTCAACATATATATATATATATATATATATATATATATATATATATATCATTAATCTCATATGGAGACAATACAAATATTCCTACATGTAATGAATAGGAAAAGAGAATCAAACTTTGTGAAATATACAAATGAAAATAATAAACTAAAACTACAAAAAAGTTAAAAGTTAACAAAAGTCCGATGAAAATCTGTCCGAGGAACTAAAAAAGTGAAGGTACATTCAATTGGGGTCAGATCTCCATCAACTTTAGAACAAACCAAACCAGAACAACTAATGGTCTCAGCTGCCATTATTCTTATCCTTTTTATAGTACTAAAATAGTCTTGTTTTAATTCTAGTCTGGTCCCAACCCTCATTTCATCATCATTATCTTCTTTAAACACACTATCCAACCTACAACACTAGCCGTGCAGGTTACACTACGTACAGCCACTTTCAATGTAATAAGAACTCCTTATCTGTCATCTTTTACCTTGGAAATCCAATTAAAAACTCCAAAAAAAATGAATCCCAAGTCCCATAATGAAAGATTTTGTATTTCAGAAACGATATTAGCTTGATTTTTTTAGATTACAAAGATCCCAAGAAACGAAAGACAGTAGCTTTTTGCTTGTGAAAAAGTCGATTATCAGGCCTAGGGTCTATAGGAAAAGATGCAAAATAGTAGAACTGTTATTAATGTATCTACCGAGATTAACTGCCGAGCCCCATGAATGCCATAGCTTGGGAATCCCGATGAAGCTATGAAATGGGAATTGTCGTTGTTCAAGTTCCCATCTTCCCCCAACTTGGCCGTGGAATTTGGCTCGAGCAAAGTGGCACCTTTTTGACATGGTTTTACTCCATAAGGAGCATTAGTTGTCGGTGTCATTGACTCGACCGGATAGCAGAGATTCGGGTTGTTCCAAGCCCCGAAACGTTTTCCCATTTTCCCATAAAAGACACGGGGGAATTGGAGCACTCCTGTCAGATTGTTCCCGTTTAGATAAAGTGCATTAAGATCAGGCAAAGATGCAAGCTTCGGTGGGAGATTGCCTGTGAGGTTATTACCAAGACCAAGATACCTCAGTCTCTTCAATCCAGATAGTGATTTGGGTATTTCACCTATCAAGCCTGTGTTAGTGAGATCCAAAACGACAAGATTTTGCAAATTTTGCCATTCCAGGCTCATAATGTCCCCACCGAGTGGGTTGCAAGACAACATCAACTCTTCCAAAGAAAGCATGTCCAGAACACGATGGCTCAGTCCACCTGAAAACTTGTTGTGTCTCAAGTCCAAAAGGGTCAAATTCTTCAGACATGCAATATGTGCAATTAGCCTCCCTTTCAATCGGTTGTTACTCAAATCAAGCTTCAACAGAGATGTCAGACCACCAAGACCTATAGGTAAATGACCAGATAGTGAATTTCTACTTAAATCCAAGATTAACAGTTCCTTTAACATTCCAAAACTATCTGGGATTTCACCAGTAAACCTGTTTCCCGCCAGGACTAGTCGATTCAAGCTAGTTAAGTTGCCAATACTGGTTGGTATTTCTCCTGTTAAACCATTCTCTAGTAAGACCAAAGATTGGAGCTTTTTGAGGTAACCAAAACCAGTAGGAATTTGGCCTATGAGACCTGGATTGGACCGAAACTCTAATGACACCAAACTCCCAGCAAGTTTTTCCCAGTCATCGCCGGGGATGGTAACTGAATGTCTGCTAGGAGATATGAAACAACTGAAAAGGCTGAGAGATTTCAAGTGCTTAAGCTGGAAGAGTTGTGGCCTAAATTTCACATTAGTGGCACAAGCAAGAGAGTTGTCATGAACAGGACCAATGCTTAAAGTAGTAATATACCATAAGCCACCTATAATATCACAGGAGACACCCTGTAGAAAAGAAATAATCAAAGAGATTACCACTTAATCAAATAATTAATGTGAATCAAACAAGATGTGTATTATGTATTAAACTCAATCCTCATGGTCAATATTATTAAATACAAGCAAACATCAACCATACTACTTTTTCTCTGAAATATCCAACAGTGAGATAGTAAATGCAATTCCACCAAGGTTACTACTTAAAAACCGGAAGGTAAACCATACCTGTATAGGAGTCCAACCACAAGGATCCGGATAGAGATCTGAGCCGTTCCACCAATTACCAACAAACCCTTGTATGGCAGAGTACAAAGCAGCTTGCTCAGCCTTCTCCATGGGAGCTACTACTGCTGATTCTTCGGTATTGTCTGCTTGGCCACAGCACCAAACACCCAAGCATAAAATGCAAACTGCCAAAACGAAATGATTGCCACTGATAAGCATCCTCGTTGTTAGATAATTCAAGGCTAAAAAAGACGGGGAAAAAAACAAAGTGCAGCTTGGCTTAAACAACCCCAAACGTGGTCTTTGAAAACAACCGAGGAAAAGGAATGAAAATATATAATATTTGTCAAGAAAAGGTAAAGAAAAAGACAGGAGAAGAAGGGGAAGGGGAAAAAAAGGGAGTCGAAAGCCAGAAAGTGTTAGGGAATGTAAGTATGACACAGCTTCGAAAGCCAGAAAGTGTTTTTGAGAAAGCTTAGAATAGTATGGTAGAGTTTAAGAGTGAAAGATGCAAAAAGATGGTAAAGTGAGAAAGAAAAGGGAAATGGAGAGAGGTGAGCACAGTAAGGGAGTAGGAAGAATTTGGTTCTATGTGGGTAAATAGGAAAGCTAAGATAAGAATATAGCAGAAACAACACAAAGTTCTATATAAAGCACGGTTGTCCGAGCCAAGAAAGTAAGAGCAATAATAACAAGATTAAAGGCAGTAGAAAAAAATAGAAACTGGAGGGGATTTGGCATTGAATACTGAAAATCTGAAGCTGAAAGCGATAGGAAGAGTGACCCTTTGTGTGTTATTCTTATACGGCTCCACTTTGGTATATGCACTTTGCAGCTCCTTGTGAATCTTTCCACAAGACTACTTAGGGTTAAGTGCATTGTATGTACATACATACATGCACAATTACAACTAATAATTACTGATCATTGTTATTACCTTTTTCATTCAGTTAATGTAGTGCCGGAGATGGGACGTTTAAAGTTAGAGAGGGTGGTAGTTGAGGGATTTATAGGTGGAGATGACTGAGACCATATAGGTGTTAAGCTCGCAGGATCAGATAGGGAGATGGGTTTTGTTTTTTGCTTTATGTTGTTAGGGATTGGGAAGGAGGGGACCATTTTCCATTTTCCATATGTCCCTCTCAAGGGGAAAGGCAAAGGATCTGTAATGGTAAATGCGATGCAACAAGACAGTTGAGTTTTTATATCTGCTTTGCTTTTTCTGTTTTTCTTTTACTTTTGGGCGGGGTTTTTTTAAAACAGTACTTTTTCTGTTGCTGCTGAGACTCAGACGTTCAGAATGAGAGAAGGATGTGATGCAATTGCGAGGACAAAACAGCATTTGACTCGGTTGTTAAACTTGGGATACATGGCAAATATCAACCAAATATGTACGTGTGTGGCTAAGTTTGCTATAATTACATCTTAGTTTTATTATTATACCAACTTTCTTGATTAAAATGAAATTTTGGGATATTAAAGCAAGCAGGAAATCGAACTTACTTTCAAATTTATTGTGGAATATTTAATCCTCAAACTGGTTCATTGAATTTCTTTGCATGAGAACGACTCACTCGAGAGTAAGAGAGACATGTTCATATATTAAAATATTGAATGGCATGTCATAATCATACTTTGACTTGACCTCCACTCCATGCTAGCAGCGCTCGGGCAATGTAATCGATGAAATTAATCTTTTTTAGACCACTAAACGAATATCATTCCCTTGGAATTTGACTAAGGTACCTTGAAAAGGCACATATGCATCCAACTCTAACTAATCAATCAAACAAACATGCATCCACAGTCTTGCATTGCAATCCAACATAATTTCCAGCAACGGTGTAGAAGGCAAAATTCGGCTCTGCAGTAATTTTGCACATGGGATAATGATAAAAATGAGGCAAAACTTACTTTCAACTAAAGAATTTAGTGTACAAAATGAACTAGAAATTAATTATTGTTGCCACTTGCACATGATACTTTCCTATCGGGAAATCCAAACAGGAAACATTCTTGCATAAGCCACACAAAAGATAAAATGCAAAGCTCAGAAGCTAAAGCACATTCTGGTTACCTTATTGTGTCAAGGTCTAGCATACAATCGAGTAATCCGTCTCCAGTCTCCAAAGAAGAAAAAACAAGACAAAATACGAGCCTTCATGAGGTAAAAAATGTCCAGATTTTCTTTCCAATTGAGACATCACCTGGATGTTCTATCTCATCATCATCCTCATACTCTTCATCATCCTCGTTGATTTTGTCCCCACTCTCGTCTTCATCACCATTTTCAGCTGTAACATTTACTTTCTCAATCAAATCCACATTCTCAACCGACTTTGCTGCTGTGTCGTTATCGACATCTACACTTGTTTTGATCTGCATAATAAGGTTTGAGGTAGTGTAAAAAGAAGACTGACGATGGAAATCATATCATCCCAACACAAATGGTTTAGGATTTACCTTAATTGCCTTGCTTTCTAAAATCTCCACACGTTTCAATGCCGTGACCTGCGCTAAATTAGATCTTCTGTTCCCAGTATCCACTTCTCCCTCCAACGAACCATCATCAGGCTCCTTCCTATTTCTTCTGTTCTCAGTATCCGCTTCTCCCTCCAACCCACCTTCATCGGGCTCCTTCCTAGTCTTTGAGACATCAGATGAGGCTTGTGCTGCTATGGCTGTGGCTGTGACTGTGACTGTACTGTAAAAATATTTATAAAATTTTAGAAAAAACCAGGTTAAATAGAAAAATGGTTTCCTCCACAAAAGAAACTTTCTATTTTACACAATTAAATGGAATAATGGACAACAATATCCTCCAGAAAGATCCTTTCTATGGAACATAATTAAATATGCATAAACGGTTCCCTTATATGCAATTAGGCATTCAAGTATTGTAAACATTCACCAACACCTGAAAACACAGATCATAACATTCAATGTAACGAATAAAAAATCAGACTTGAAAATTTCAGTAACCTTCTATGTTGTGGAGGATTTTTGTTGTCTTTCATATTTATCTTGGCATGTACCATTGTATTCAAATCTGAACAATATAATCGCGCTTGCACCATAATTCAACACAGACAAGTATGAAATGACCTCCAAACTTAAGCATAAGTTGTCATTTAAACAGTAATTAACAAGATCGGGAACATCCCTTTTTGAAAATTTTAAGCAATAAGAATGTCAAAAAACATACGACCAAAAAGTTTTTTTCTTTTTACCACTTTTAATCCATTAATTCCACGTCCAACACTATTATATGCAGCTAAATAGTATGACTGAATCCCGAAACTTCAATCGTTTTATTTGAATCCTAAACAATGTACTGATATATAGTTCTTTAGAGAGGACCGGAAAGTGCTGATGTGAGAATTAACTCAATTTATCCATAGTTATATATTTATAACATGTAATAAATTATGGTATACTATTATATAATATCATATACTATATTTAAATTTCACCATTTTCCCCTCAAAAACAAAAGAAATAAGCTCAGCAAATCAATTTAACAACTAATGCTTGTCAAGAGACACTTTTCATTCCAAACATATATTTTCCAATCCAAGAAAGGAGAGTGGTAGCCGAACCATCTGATCTGCAGAAGAGCCTCAAAAGGGCTGATAAACCCATTTTTATTTCAATATTAACAGCCAATCCAGTTACAGGCTCGGCAGAAGCAAGTTTAACACTCAAAGCCAGACATAGAACTTAAAAAAACTCAGAATAAAATTCTTTTAAAAGAGAATTCTATAAAACGACAAATCAGCATTTCTTCCATTTCAATTAATTAAACGGGAAAATTATGAGAATCTAATCAAAGAATCTCACAACATTAAAAGCAACATTGTATGACATATTCCTAGAAGTCATTGAGAATAATACATATACAATAAAATGGAACTTACCCCTGGATCGCCTGAAATTGTATCGGTTTTCTCCTGGGGTTGGGAGGCCGGGAGCAACTGTTTGTTGCCTCTTCCTTCTCCCACCAGCCGTGACACTCTCAGAGTGTCCTTCACTATCTGCGGCATTCAGCTCACTAACTTTCGAATTTTGTGGGAGTTGCCGCTTTCTTGCATTGCTGCGTGCTCTTGCTCCCTTGGCAGTATGGCTAGAAACACCAGCACTTTCTTCACTGATATGGCTGGTTTCATGTGGCTGCACCCTCGTACTAGGCTCAGGCCCTTCAGGGAATTTGCCGAGGAATAGTTTTGCATCTTCAACTACAGCCTTCACAGAGCGTGTTCGACCCAGTCCAGATTTAGGTTTCCTTCTAGGTTTGCGGTGATTGCGGTGATCACTCTTCTGCTCTGACTGCAGAGAATCTTCAGGAATTTCTTGCACCTTACTCTCACTAAAGCTCTGATCAGCAGATGGGACAGATTCATCACCCAGCTCTCTCGCCGTATTAGGTTGGAGCAATTGGTTATGGATGGAGTCACCTGGAATCCCTAAACACAGCTCTCCTGGCTCTTCTTGAATACCAGCTCCTGCTTCTGCAGCGGTAAGCATACTAGGCCCATCATCTTTACTTTCATTTCTCTTAGTCGGTGAAATGTTAAAAATCTTAGTGCATTTGCGAAGCCAGGATATGCGCCCGGCAGATTCGGGATATGCCGCATCCACTTCAGGAGATCTCTTGATATTTGTAACACCAGAACCACCTTGATGACAGCTTAAGGTTTCATCAGCTAGTCGAGGAAGAGGGATTTCCCTATCCTGCAAATCAGGAATTTGGAAGTTAGAGAGTACAAAGTCCCTAGTAACTTCTCCGCAGTTCTTGCATGACTTGTACTTCTCAACAAATTCAGGAAGCTATGTCTTTCACGGATAAACAATTGCCGCTGGTCTTTGAGTCTGCTGCTAAGGATACCAAGTTGATCAATATCCTTCTGCATTTCTAGCTGCTGCTCTTTCAGTTTATCCCTGTTAACTACAACTTCATTTTTTTCCCTTTCCACAGCACGCCTCGCAGACTTTAGTTCTTCCCCTTCCCTCCCAGCATCTTCTTTTGAGCATCTCAAACTAGCAAGTTCTCTCTCCTTCACCTCCTCAAATGTGTCAATCCTTTCTTGCAGATCTTCTGCATTTGATCAAATCTATTCTGCATATCAGTTTCAAGATTCATTTTCTGCACCTCAAAATCTTGAAGCATTTTAATTCGCTCATTCTGAGCTTCTTCAAGTAAAATTGATTTTCATGCTTCATTGTGGCTTCAAGGATTCTTTCCGCAGCCTGACTGATTCCATTTCCCTAGAATATAATCTGCATAGCGGATTCTTCTTTCTTCAATCTTTCTTCCTCTGAATGTTTGCAAATTTACAAACTTTTCCTTGTCTTTGTCAATTTGCTTTTGCAGCATAATGATTTCAGCTCTTTTTTCATCCAAAACATCCCACTGTTTCTCAAATTTTCCATTTGCTGTTTGAGGTCTTCATGTTCCTTCAAAAGTAACTCCTCCTGACATCTGCAGTTGACTATCTGCAGCTTCAATTCAGACTGCAGTCGGATATGTTCAGCCCTCTCCTGTTCAGTAATCTTAAGCTTTAAAGACTCTTCTCGAATTCGTAACTCTTGTTGACTAGTTTCAGAACCTATCTTATCAATCTCATCTTTGAGGGCCTGTAAGTTCTCTCTAGTAGTATACAGCTTTTGCTTTCCAACTGCAACCTTTTCTCCTCAGTTTTCACAAATTTCTCTTTGTCCTTGACTGTTTTCAACCTCGCCTCAAGGTCCTTGTCTTTCTCCTTCATTCTCTTCAACTTCTTATCCAGTCCCTGTTCTTGCTTCCTCAACTTTTCTTCTTGTGATTAACTTCAGCTTCCTGCTGCTTTACTTCATGTATCTTGCTTTCTAGTTCCTCATCAACAGACTTCCTCTTTTCTTCCAGTTCCAATTCAAACTCCTGCATTTTAGAATCTAGAATAACCCTTTGCTCATCGATAAGTTTCTGAATCTCCACCTATAAAGACCCAAGGAATTAAAGAAATTGAGACATAATATCATACACATCATACAAAAAAAGACTAATACATTCAACAATGTAGCCATATACAAAAAAAAAAGACTTAAGCATCTGTGCTTTAGAGAATACTTGGTGATTTTCAGACACCATTGTTCGTCAAAAAAAAGGATCATTGCAACTTGCAACGGTAATAAAGCACATGTGATGTAAATATACAATCATTTATCAAATTTGTAGTGCCTAATTACAGTTCTTTGTATTTATCAACAAAAAAAAGTTAACTACAATCACTATGGAAACTTTTAAACCTTGAGTGATGAAAGTTTTAGCATTACTATCATTTCTTTCACATCTTAAGGTCTAATGAATGCAAATAGGATACCACAATCAAGTTAATGTGCCACCAAATTCTTCATGATCCAATTAATAGCATGCTGATTCTCTTAAAGGATGCTTACCTTAAAAAAAATAGTCTCAACCAGCAAAGACTTATACATGCTTGTGTTTCTTATGCATGGAAAGTGCAGACAATACAAGGTGCCAAAAGAAATGGTAAGATACCACAGATATTGAAGCAAAAAAAAGAGTAACAAGGAAATATGGCATTTTTTGCATTATTTACAAGCCAAGATAAAATGACAAAATTTATCTCACCCTTTCTCTAGCAGTAAGCATTTCTTCCAATGCAACTAGATCCTTCCCTTTTGCCTCTAGGGTGCTTCTCATGGACTCAACTTCCTACAATATTTAACAAAATACAATAATCAGAGTTCAGGAACAAACTCAGAATAAAATAATCACTAAATTAGGCAGAAAAACCACCTTTTCTTTTGAAACCAAGTCTGCAAAACGTTTGCCTATATCATCTTCCATCTCCTTTAACTTCAATGTGGATAAATCAATATTTTTGCAGCTCTTCAAGGCTCTTCTCTTTCTGCTTGAAAAGGCTTTCACTCTCATTTGCCTTTTCCTCCCTCTGGTTGAGCATTCTCCGAAATTCAGTCAAGCTCTCTTCTCCTTTCTTAGTCTCTTCTCCACTCATTCAAGTCTTCCCTCTGTTTGTAAAAAGTTGCCTGATGTGCTTCTCGTCTAGAAGTAGTTCCAAATGCATGAGATAAATTATCATGAGAAGTGAGCATAATACAAGAATGTTCAAGTCAAACAACCATCTGAACACATATTAAAAAGTTGATTAAGAGGAATACTCTGCAACTAAGGAGAGATGCTCTCTTTGGAGCACACTTTCACGAGCCTCTATCTCCTGCAATTTCATTTCCAATTCTGAACTTTTTCTATTAGCCTCTGCAAGCCTACTATCAGCATCACGGAGCTTTTTTTCCACCTCTAAAGATTTTCCTTCAATTCCGGAAATCAATGCATTTGCATTAGCCAACTTTGTATCAGAACTAAGCTTAACCTGGACATGTTCTTCTTGTATATCACGCAATGCTTTTTCAAGCTGCAACAAGAGATATGACCATAATACCAATTTCAATAAGTTAGAAAGACGGAGGATTAGACAGGTGAACAAATAATGAGCATTAAGGATGCTTCTAAACAGAAACATTATATTCAGTTGTATAACAATGAAAACGGAAGAAAAGGCATACATCTACCACACACTGCTTTTCAGCAGCTAAGGCTTTTGTCAAGTTCTCCTCTCGTTTTTCAACTTCAGATAATGCAATCATGTTTGCCGCCTGCTCACGTCTGAGGATCTCCTCAAATTCAGCAAGTTCTTGCTTTAGTTCTTCACACTTCGATGTCCATTCTTTTTTCTCAATGAGGAGCAGTCCCTATTGTACTGATAATTAAAAAGCTACAAAGAAATACAAGCATCAAGCAATGAAAAATCATTAGCAGACTTATATGCGCAGCTTCAATCAGGAACTCAACATAATCCCACAACAAACAAAGAATAAAGCTCAACCGTACAAAGTCAACTGCATAACCAATTGAGATGATGACATTTAATAGTATCACATAATAAAGTAAAGAACAGAGAGGATTGATGTTTCACCAATTTCCATGGAGCACAATCATCTATGTTAAACATTGGTATTTTAAGGGACTCGGAAAGCAAAATCCTTGGGTCTTTCTCACTTGCTGTTGGTCCAGGTCCTCCTCCATTAGCTGAGATGAAAGCAATAGAGAAAGGCATTGAATTTTTTCTTTCGTCGGAATGGGCGACTCAAGGAAGGTTAATTATTGAGAGCGATTGTAAGACAGTGGTGGATTGGATCTTACAACCGATTTCTTCTCCTCCTTTCCTTAGGGCACTGGTTCTAAAAATTGCGTCCTTAATCTCGGAGAGGGCGTTCATTATTAGACATATTCCGAGGAATTGTAATTGTGAGGCTGATACCTTAGCGAAACAGGGGATTGGCTGATCACACTTCATAGTTTTAGAGGTCATTCAGTGGGGTTTTGGGTTATTGTGGTTGTAGGGGATGGGGTAGTTTCGCTGGTTGTGATAATTGGTCTGTATTTTTTATGGTGATTAGTCAGTCTGTGGGGTGTATCTTATGTACTATCTTCTCTTGAGAAATAAAATCCTAAGGCACTCTTTTCCTCCCTTCACTGATTAAGGAACTTTCTCAAAAGTTCCATTAGTCAAGAAGGGGGTTCTTATGAGGCCTGTATTTCTTATCAAAAAAAAAAATCTATGTTAAACATTTGAATTACAAAAGAGGGCAGACAAGTGAAGTTCAACAGAAAGATTAATGTTTCACCAGCACTGCAATGATGCATGGCCACTTGAATAATCAATTCAAATCACTAAGGAGGGCTGCCTGTTGATGGGTATTAGACTCCTACAATGTGAAGTATGGGAATGTTCAATATGTATGACCTTGAACCTGAGTTTACAGGTGAAATGATTCCCCAACATGAAGTTGAACACATAAACCCCAGGTCCCAATAAGCAACCTTAGCTTACCAAAAACACTAAATATTTTTATATGTAGGTGAAAGAATAAACAAAAACATTCAACATGCACATAAACTGGTTAGGACCTAATAGAAGACCAGTTGAGTTGTGATCAAATGTCCTAATTCCTAAATGTCCTTCTACCTCACATATACAGCATCAACTAGCACATAGCAGCCGAAGATGGTCAAGTGTAGACGACCAACGCGGCGAAGGCCAAAACAGATAAACACAGTACAAAGTCAGTGTTGTACTGAACTTAAAAATGCTAAACAGCAAAATAGCCGCAAAAATATGACAGTAAATTCCTTTAAGTAGCGGTTAAGCTCAAATATGTACATACCACACATGGATTGTTTTTAGCCCCAAATCTTTAGTTTATTTTGTACAAAAGTTAAAACTCTAAATTTAAATTTCTACAGGAAAATATTGTCATTCAATAAACTTGTTTATGCAGCGGATGATTCCAACAAAGACATTTGAACTAAGAGCAAACATTATATAAATTAAGAACAACTTACCTCTCCTTCGAGATTGGAGAGCCTTTCGACAAGGGCCTCATGGTCCCGCCTTTCCAAAGCGGCTTCATCCAACAACCAACTTCCTTGAACCGCCTCCAGTCCTCCATGTCCTCGTCTTCCACCCCGACGTTCAGGGGCCCCTTGCTGCTAAGAGAAGCAACAGGAGGCGGTGGCACTTTCTTAATATCATGGACAAAAGCAACAGCCTTTCCTTTCCCGCGACTGCCACCACTGCTAGTGTTCGGAACCCCCGCCGATTGCGGCTCAGTGGGCGGAGTTAGAGTTAATGCAGGCCACGCCTTCCTTCTCTGCGTGATCATATCACCAAGAACAATAGTGGAACAAACAAAGAAATTGAAGGAAATTACACTGTTGAAAACCCTAAAGACGTTAAAATTATACTTTGAGGAGCGGACAGGTTTCGATCTGATTCCTTGGCTTTTTGGTTTTCTTCCTAAAAGAGAACTATTATCGGGTTCTCTTGCCTTGGTCTGGCCGAGTCGGGCACTATACACATTCAATGAATTACTATACAGAGTAAACTATCAAAACAGTCATCCAATTTTTAGCATGTTATCAATTTAATCACTCAAACAAAAAAATTGCAACCGAACGTCACCCAGTTTTTAAATGCTATTAAATTAGTCATCAGTATTACAAAATTGTTAAACACTTAATAACATCTTATTATTACAAATTAAAAATAATTAATTTTGTTGTCATTTATTTTAAAAACTGTTTATTTTCAAATTTGTAACAAATTTTTTTGTTAGATGCAGGTGGTTGTATGCTAAAGGCATTCTCATATTTTTGGGCTTGATCCCCGACCTTTAAAATCATTTTTTTAATTTTTTTATTTTATAACAATAGTTATTCACACAACTGAGAGCATATATTTCACCTGAAGGAGGATAGGAGTTAGGATTAAGGAACTATTGTCTTGGAACAAGGTGTGCATATCTTTGGCAATTGTTGGTTCCTGTAAACTCTAAATGGGTTGCGTGGAAGCAGGAGTACATGTTAAGAAGGGAATGTGTGTGGCATACTCAGTCTCAGACCCGTCGGGATCATGGTTGGGTGTGGAGGAATCGATTGAAGTTGCGGGATTGTTTATTATGTATAGGGGTTCTATTGGTTCGTATACGACTAAAGATGCGTGAGAATTATTCAGAAGTAAAAGGGAGAATGGTGTGGTCTGGGGCAAGTTTTACATTTTGAGGTATAGTTTTATCACATGGTTGGTTGTGTATGATCATTTGCCTACCAAAGTGAGATTGGTTGTTTGGGGTTTGCAGGTTTCTCCATGATTTTGTTGTGCACTGAGGGAGGGGTTTGAGGGGGGTCGGGACCATCTATCTGTGGCTTGTGCCTTTGCTCGGTAAGTATAGTTCCTGATATCGAGAGCATGCGGTTTGGTTGTGCATGTTACTTCTTGAACTGAGATGTTGGATCGGTTGCAAAATCATAACGAGGGAAGAGGGTTATTGCATCTTGTTGTTTGTGTTGCATGAATCCCTAGGGTTTATTTCAGTTTGCGGGAAACGAATCATATGAACCATGAAAAAAAGCCTAAATGTGCACAAGATATTTTGAGAAGTTATACCCTGCGGCACCCTTAATATACAACTAAAAAAAACATTTCGGTTTTGTTATTATTTAAATAATAAAATCAGTAAAAAATTACCTAAAACATTATTATTTCTACCTAAAACATCAATATTTTTTAATATTTCCGGTGAAGTGTCCAATAATAACAAAACCGGTAGCGCTTTACCGAATAATAACAAAATCGGTATAAATAATAATGTTTCCGATAAATTTTTACCGATTTTATTATTTAAATAATAACAAAACCGATAACGTATTTTTTTAACTGTATATTAATCCTACCGCCCGTAATTGTTTCTAAATATATTTTTGAGTTGATTAAAGGGGTTGTAAGATATAGGTTAATGGGGGTAAGGAGTATGTGATACAAGCAAGTTTTCAACACATGCAAAGGGAGTATTCTTGAACATCTTAATATTTTACTTACTTTATATTATTATGATCATCTATGCCATAATCATATATATCATGCTAAGGTTATTAGTTATGTGATTTGAAGAATAAATTAGCATATACACATCTTTATAATTGATGCACATTGTTATATTTTTAAGTATGTTAAGCATGTTAGAATAGTCTTGCATTCATTTAAGCATGATTCATTATATTCATGAAATGACAACATGCTTAATCATTCATTTGTTAGCTCATGTGCATTCATTTTAGCTCCTATGTCTTATACATCAGCTTAAATATGTTATATAACGATATACTTAGCTCATGTCATGCATACATAGCTCACAAGGTCATAATCATGCACGACAGCAAGGTAATTGGATCATACAAGCTCAATGCGTTTAATTTGCCTTGTTTTCTTTGCACATGTAGGTACATAGGAGCATGGCACACATTGGGGTAGCTTGTTAGAATATTTGGGATACATATGCAACTCACAATTAGCTCACAAACATCATGGCAGCTCGTGGAACACAATAGGAAGCTCAACTCAGCTGGAGGAGCTCAAGGCTAGCTAATCTCAACTAGTTGGACTATTTGAAGACAAGTTGCTAAAAGGGACATCAAATGTAGCTGAACATAGCTGAATGTGCTGCTAGGAAGCTTGGGAGATCACGGCTAAGAAGATCCTTCACCACCATCCCTTGCATTGTTAGTTAGCTAGACATATGCAAGCTTGAAGATAACTCAACTCACGCCCAAGGTTGTTGCACATGCTTGGTCTTCATCCTATGCATAAGGCTACACCACAAGCCTCCTAGAGAACCATGTGCACACCTTGTGACCAGCCAAGCCATGTGCTATGCATGTGCCCCATTTTAGGCGTCAAGATGAATGACTACATAACCATTCGGCCAAGCATCCTTTCTCCTCCAAATTGGCGCCAACTTGAAAGGTCTCAAGCACTATTCGACCATGAGATATGCCCCCTCCATTCAGCCGAACCAGTACCTATTTTCATGTTATTTATTTAATTAATTATGTCATTTAAGAGGGACACAAAGGCTGGCCGAACCACCATATAACCATTCGGTTATGTCCCTTCAAAATCTATAAATAGGCTAGTCCTATTTATTTGTAAACACACCTTTCATTTAATATAAGTGAGATTATTTTCTTTTCTCAAGTCCTTGTGTCTTTTAACGACTTATCAAGTAATTTAATTACTTGTGACGTTAACCCCTTTGCCATTGATACTTGTGGTTCCTATCTCCTTATAGATAGTGGGTCCAAGTCCTTTGTTCCCACCCCTTAGAAAGATTTGTAAGGCCGAGTCTTTGCTCATTGTAGCACTGGTTCTTCCTTGGTCTTTCTAAGATACTATCCTCACCAACCATCCTTTGTTTCATCACCCATACCATAGCCATATCAGCATACTTCCGCTACCATTTCTTATAACATAAATAGCCCTCCATTTCACCATTACATCAACCACCAAGCCATCTATTTGAGCCATTCACTTATGCATGTTGTTTTGCTTCCTTCCTAGATTCACAATCAATTTAAGGTAGGAGTACCTTACATTAGTATGCCTCTATCCTGATTGTTTTGTTTCGAGGTTGAGATTTAGTTTAGTTGATGAGTTTTACTGATTGTTTTTTTTCTTTTGGATAAAATGAAATAATTTAATTATCCAAAACAATAGATTAATATTCATCAAATTCATATTTATTAAATTAATTTTTAAAATTAAGAATAAATTAAAATGAAATGGAAAAGTTAAAGACTAAATTTATTAATTATCATATCATTAATTTTTAGATTATTATTTAGTTAAATAATATGTTACTATAATCAAAAAGAACTTTTTATAATTTGATTTTGTTTTTTTATAATCGTTGGTATTTGATCTATTGATTGATTAATCTGGATCAGATACTGTAAAGACGAGAGCAACTCTCTTAACTCAATTTACTATATTCACAAACGCGAGAAATTAAACCTCTAACCATACTTAAAGAATTTAGTGTTTCATCTTACTAAATCAACTTATTGTTGATTTTATATATATATATTGAAGATTATTTACTCATTTTATCTTAAAATATAACAACAATAATGAATGCAAAAAAAAAGCACATCCTGGCGTATAAAAAAATCATATGAGATATTTTCATTATAAAATACGAAGTAAAGATGAGATTTATTGTCACAAACTGTCTAATAGAGAGAAGGGGGTCGCCCACTTTACAATCTTAAAAACCTAAGAAATCCCTGATCCCTCTCTTTCCGAAGAAGAGAAGAGATCGGGAAATGGCGGCGGAGAATTCAAGTTCGAAATCGTCTTCAACGGCTGATTCCTACGTAGGGAGCTTAATAAGCTTGACTTCAAAGAGTGAGATCAGATACGAGGGCGTTCTCTACAACATCAACCCCGACGAGTCCAGTATCGGGCTAAGAAACGGTACTTTCCTTTTCTCCTCTTATAGCCTTCGCTTTCTTTATTGTTTATGATTTCGTGGTGCTTGTATATAAAAGATGACTTCGGCTCAAGCACTTGGCCTTTCCTGGGATGGGATTTGTACGTTATACCGTTGAATTCAATTTAATGATTGGGCATAATTCGTATTTACTAAATTCGTCTATTTACTGGTCTAATTTGTTTATTTTGCGCTTTTCTGGACTGTTTCTTTGAATTATAGTACGTGCTTATTTTTTATGTTTGTGCGGGCAGTACGATCGTTTGGAACTGAAGGAAGGAAAAAGGATGGTCCTCAGGTACCCCCAAGTGATAAAGTTTATGAGTACATATTGTTCCGCGGAAGTGACATTAAGGTATTAGTTTTTTTATGCTTAAAGATTTGATTCTTCACTTACACGGTAATTAAGTTCATCTAGATGTTTATATATTTACTGTAACTAATGAAATCTCCTTTCTGCTTGCTTTTGTAGGATTTACAGGTTAAGTCTTCACCGCCTGCACAGCTTGCACCACCCATAAACAATGATCCCGCAATTATCCAGGTTAAGAACTTAAAAATGAAATATTAATTCAAAGTTTGACATATCACATCCTGAAGCTTTGCATATCCCTGCAGTCTCACTTTCCACCCTCGGTTTCCACAATTGCAAGCGTGCCCTCTGCTGCTACTGGACCTTTGACCGATCTTACTCCACACACTACTCAAATGGTATTAGCGGGGTCAAATTTTCAAGCGGCATTACCTCTTTATCAACCTGGAGGGAACATGGGGTCATGGGGGCCATCTCCTCCACCTCCAGCTGTTAATGGTGGTGGGCTTGCTATGCCAATGTATTGGCAGGGATACTATGCCCCCCCAAGTGGGATTCCGCATTTGCACCAGCAATCTTTGCTCCGGCCATCTCCAGGACTGTTAGTGCCTCCTTCCATGCAGCAACCAGTGCAATATCCTAATTTTAATGCTCCTTTGCCTGCTGGCCCTGCTAACTTACATACTTCAAGCCTGCCTGAAATTCCTCCTTCTTTACTTCCTTCAAGTACAAGTTCCCTTCCTTTAACTTCTTCTTTATCATCCTCTACTTTAACGTCTGCTCTCCCTCTTGCACTCTCTGCTCCACTGGCGTCAGAGCCCTTGCCTGCTTCATTGCCAAACAAAGCTTTAAGTCCTGGACTTCCTCCAGCTACACTTGGTTCTAGCTTGCCAGCACTTTCTCCTTTGACTAGTTCTGGTCCAGAATTAAATGCCATCGTACCACCAATTACGAACAAACAAAGTGAAATCTCTACTTTGCCATATCAAAGTGTCTCTCAAGCTGCATCCTCTGTTATTGGGGTTTCAAATTCGATTCGTGTGGAAACATCTGTACCTTCATTGGTAACCCCTGGTCAGTTCTTGAAGTCAGGATCTACTGTTGTTCCTTCATCTCAGCCTGCAGCAACTGCACATAAAGATGTGGAAGTGGTTCAAATGACCTCATCATTATCTCCTGAACCATCAGCACCTATTGTCTCAGAAGCTCAGCCTCCACTATTGCCATTACCTGTTTCTTCCCATATTGCACAAAAGGTAATTCAAAGTTTCTATTTTTAACAAAGCTTGATATTGAGTAAACATTGATTTTTGGGACACATTATCTAATGTTATGAAACAAATTCTTAAGTTGGTTATATTTTAGAAATTAGCATGTTTACTTCGACCAGCATATTCTTTACCCTTTGTGCCTTTTGTGATGCAAGGTTCTAGTGCTCAAAATGCATGGCACACTGGGTGCCAAGGATGTCTAATAAGTTTAATGGACATTAACATTCTGCGTTTGCCTTTGGCAACATTAGTTGCAGTGAAATGATAAGAATAGTGTAGGTGTTACTTTCGCCATTATTTTCCCTTTTTTTTATCATATTAAGAAATTTTCTTGTCAAACTAAATGTTTAAGATGCTGCCCTCACAGTACAAACAACGGTTCTGGTGCTTTGACTTATGTTTTGCAGAAATTTGAGCTTTATTTGAAATTTCAAAATTCTTTTTCATGTATTAGTGGTACACGTTTTCAATAGTTTTCTTCTTGGATGTTGACCGTGGAGAAGGTTTTTACGTGATTATGAATTGCAAAAATAGGAAATTAGCACTGATATGGAAAGTTAAACCAAGCAGGGATTCTTAGGAGGTATGCTTATCTGGCTGATTTGATGGGTTACCCTTGTGGTTTCTCTTGTGGAAGTATGTGTCTCCTTTGTTAGGATTTTTGGTGGGCATTTTTAATGCACAGGGGCAATATTTTGCAGGTTTATTCTCTTCTTTTCCCCAAGTTGTGCCAGCCCCTCAAAAGAGAATACAACATGATGTGCATGAGCTATACTTCAGTTCTAGTGTTTGCTGTTTTGCTTTGTTTAACATGTTGGTTCACTACAACTGCATATTGAAATGAAAACATTGTAGTATAGAGTTTGCTTTGCGTTAAGTTCATATATGACTTTCATTCATGATAATTTACTTAACTGAATGTTGTAAAGAATCTGACAAGTATCTTTCAACATTTTTCCCTAGCCAAATGGATCTTCCTTTCAATCTCGCCATGGTTATAGAGGACATGAAAGAGGAAGAGGAAGGGGAAGAGGAGCTGGGGTAAACTTTATTTACATTTTGTAGTCTAAATTTGAAAAGATTATGCTAGCTGGATATTGTTGTTGCCTTGTTGAAGCTATGTGATTGAATACTAAACCTTTTTATTTGAGTAGGTAATTTATTGTGTGAAAATAACTAGATGTGTTAATGTGTAGATGTTTTGAGATTGATTTTTTGGCATGTTAAGTTTCTTAAAGAAATTTTGAATGAATTTTATTGGTGGTTATAGTCATTCATCAAGACTGACTATATTATCGGTGGCTATGATCTTTTTGGTAGAGTTCACGCCCAGTGACAAAATTTACTGAAGATTTTGATTTTGAAGCAATGAATGAGAAATTTAAGAAAGATGAAGTCTGGGGTCATCTTGGTAACAGTAGCAAATCTCATTCTAAGGATAAAGAAGGGGATGCTAGCGACGAAGATGGTTATCAAGATGAAGAAGATGCTGAGATATCTAAGATTCAAGTCAAGGTTGTACTGCTACCTTGTATCTAACTCTTGTAGTAATTAGATTACCTTAAAAGCACCATACTCACTCTATCAGTTTGGTGTCACTGTACAGCCTGTCTACAATAAGGATGACTTTTTTGATACTCTCTCCTCTAATACACGTGCAAATGACACACAAATTGGAAGGCCGAGATTCTCCGAGCAAATGAAATTAGACACTGAGGTAATGATGCATTTCTTGTTTTTTTCTTCACATTAGCTCTCTGTAATATGTGTCCTTTTTTATGTTGTGGTTTCGGTCGTGTAGACTTTTGGTGAATTTTCAAGATACCGAGGTGGTCGAGGCGGACGACGCGGACGCGGTGGTCGTTTTCGTGGTGGTTCTTATGGAAGAGGGTATGGATATACAGGGAGGGGTCGTGGGTGAGCCATGTTTATCCTCCACAGTTGTGCTTGATGTTTCAACATCTTAAGGCTGTTTGGCAGGTCATGTCAGATTGTTCTCTTTTATTTGAAATGTTACAGTGCACAGTAGAATCCATCCCGCCCGGCAAACATCAGACTGATCTAGCGCTATGCTCGGGATTTGTTTTCTTATAATATTTCCAGAAATAAAAGTAGGCAGTTTTTTTACTATGTTCTATTTAAATTTCTCGTTGTCCATGGATGAATCTATTTGCTATATTGCTCAATTTCAAGTCGAATTTCTTTTATATTTCAACTTTTATGTATCAGATAATGATGGTTTTTGAACTTACCACAAGTTGCAGAAGTAAAAGCTAGGTTCTGCTACAATGAAAATGTTCACTAGAGTTTGTTTTATTAGAGTTCTTTAAAATGTAAACATTCCATGGTACGACTTCTTATTCAAAATAGTAAAGTTATTGTATGATTTTTGAACATTCTGTGGTTCAGAGGAACGCCCTCTATTATTAGGCAAAGGGAGATGGTCTACTTGCAAGTGGCAACGAGGACCCTTCTTGGGGGCAGAGAAGGCCTACGTCCATGGAGCAAAGCCATGTTGTCAAAGAAGAGCACATATCCCTTCTCCCACTTGAATTTGAATGCTTTCTTCCTCTATGATCTCTCCACATCTCTTCACTACTTTCTCTGGTATCTCTGTTCCATCTGCCATGGTGGCCGAGCTCAACTCTTTTCCATGCATTCCGACCATAGTGTTAAACCACATTCGCCTCCCCTTTCTTCCATCGAACACCCTTGTTAGAGTTCGAGGACCCAATACTGCCTTCACCGCTCCATTAGGTAGCCACTCCATGTCCATTCCCAGTGCTTTTGCTCTGTATCAAATTTTTGCTGTGTGATTAGGTTTCACAGACTATCTCACAACGATCATAAGCATATATGTATTTGCCTAAATTTTAGTTAATAATAATATAGAGCTTATAAATGTTCGATCAAAGTTGAACCTTCTCTCGGCCTCTACACGATCAGATGTTCCAAAAGTATCCTCCCAGCCTCTACCCCTCATTGAGGATGTATCATTCTTGCTGAGGGCTGTGAATGAGTATTGTAACCCCTTGGCATCCATTTCCTCCACGGCTTCCGGGAATTCCTCTAGCATCCGCTCCGTCACCCGGAAGCTAGGAACAAAGGGTGTCTCTCCACCTTCCGGGGGCGGCACCTCGCAGTATAGTAGTAATGTTTTTGGAGATTCCTTTATCTGGTAAACAATGACATTGTAAGATATGGTTAAACACAAGTTTCACAGCTGACTAGTGAGTAGACATACCAGAACCATTTCATGGTGGTAATATATGAATTCAGAGAGAGGTCCTTCGTTAGCTGTCCAGACACGTCCATATACATGCGTCCGAGGCGCCGGTCCAACGTAACGAATGTCATCCCAACCAAAGGCTTCAACGATGTCATTGAATTCTTGTGCATTCTTGACATCGAAACCTCGGAGGAGGACAGCACTGTTTTTGATGATCAATTTCTCAAACCAATCCTGGTTTGACTTTAAAGCCAAGAGAAGTGATTGCATATCAGCCTTGTCGACCTCAGGGGGTTGCAGAACCAATGGCATGGCTTCACCATCCACCAGCTTCTGGCCTTGGCATTTCCCTACCTTGAAATCCTTGCAAGAAAATTCCATATCTTCCTTTGCCTGCTTAATTTCTGTTTGTGTTGTTCTGATGCTGTTGGTTTTACTGAAATGGAGAGGGGGTTTAAATAGTAGTAAATGGAATATATGTATTCACGCCATTGGCATTTCCTAGGCAATGTTTAGAGGAATGAGGCAGATTATACCTTGTTATAGCCATCATCGACGTTTTGGGTGTGAATCAGGGTGCTCCATGTGTAAATCCCATTTAGATAAATAACAAAATGCGTAAGAATATATGTGATTTGTTTTGTAGTTGTTGCCGTCCCGGTCCCCAATTTTCACAAGAGTACGAAGGAACACGAAACTTGTCGAGCATAAGAGTGCGTTAAAAGGGTGCTTAGAGTTTAGATTCTCAAGATTCCAGAGTAAAAATTAAATAAACAAGAAATATACGATTAATAAGAGATGTACAGAATCATACACAAATTTTCTTTTTCTTTACACCTCGGATATTGAGTTTAACACTACCTGTATGGGCCAACAATATGAAGATATTGTAGAGTAGTAGAGCCCAAAGGTCCAGTCATGATGCAGTAGGTATACCCGCTATCGGCTTATACTCCTTTTTTATCTTAAATATTTAGGATAAGTACAAGATAATATTTGTTTAAAAATAACTCTTAGTCATTTGACATTTGAACACTCATATTTATGACATTCATGGTGCTCGAACCTAAGACCTCAAATAATAATAATAATTCCTTTACCATTGAGATTGTCTAACTCGTGCGTGCATCTTAATCATTTTTATATCTTCGTAATTGTATAAAAACATGATTATTAAACTAAATAATTGAATTTAACTAATGTTTTTAATTATTTTTATATGAAAATGGTTATACTATTTTTTTATTTATGAAAAAAATATGATTAAATTATACAATGAAAAGTAATATCTGTGTCTCTTTAAAAATCTCTTAAACTTAGTCGGAGGAAAATAGTACATACGATAATACACACTATGACCAACAAACAGCAAGACCAACCAGCAGAATCCAATGCCTAAAGTGGAACAAACAACAAGCAAGCATCAAGAGCTTGCAATATCAGCATGTAAGAGGGAAATAACTGGTAAAGGAGGATCAGCAAAAACGGTAGTCGCAAAACTAGTAATCTTGGCAAGCGCATCGACCATCTTATTTCCTTCATGAAGAACGTGTTGAATTTTAACAATCCAATTCCTCTGTGTAAGTTCTTCAAAGTGCCACTTCAAATTGTGAATGACGGAAGAATCATTACGAAGATAATGACGACCATCCAAGCTATCAACTTGCAGCACAACGCGACGGAAACCCACGTCCCAAGCAAGTAAGAGATCCAAGTAAGCACCCTATAGTAGTCGAGTATATAATTTAATATGTGTATTATATTTAAAAGTTTGATTGTGTCTAGTGACATTGATAAATCGATCTCTAATTCAGTCTAAAATTGTTAATTTATTTTTGTTTAAATGTATGACACGTTTTATTTTAGGAGATAACAACTTATTTGATAGATATATAAAATATTTAATGTGAAATGTATCTTTTAATAAATGTATGACACGTTTTATTTCAGGAGATAACAAATTATTTGATAGATATATAAAATATTTAATGTGAAATATATCATTTAATAAAATATTTAATATTGTAGTTGTACTTTTTTTTTAAAAAAAAAATCACTAATTTTATTCAAAATAGGAATTATCCTAAATTACAATAAAGATTCATAATCATAATCGTAAATCAAGCACATATTTAGGATAATTTCCTATAATCATTGAAACAAAACTAGCAACTTAATATCGCGTAAGGTACAAGGAAAGGTTAAATTATAACAAAGAAAGCTCGAATGAATATAGATATAAACAGATCTGATCGCATCGGTAAAGGAACCACAAAAGGGGATCAAGCTACTAAAAGACCATCGATAAACCACAAATCAAACTCGAGCGACGTGAAAAGTTATCCACAAACGCACATGTATACAAATCAAATTCGAGGGTCCAAAGCAGGGTGTTGAAAATATTTTGATATAATAAATTAAGTTAAATGAATTTTAAGATTTCCAAAAAGATTTTATAAGTATATTCGATATAATTATTTGAATATCAAAATATTACTCCAAATCTTTCAAATGTCATTTTAATCCTTACTCAAGTGTAAAATTAAGTTTAAAACTTAAAATAATTTCGAAACGATTTTACAAAATATTTCGAACCATTTCAAAGCCAAAATTTCCAGATTGTCCAGAGGGAACCGATTCCCTCCTGAATGGTTTGGCTCCGAGAAATTCCAATATGCTCGGAGGGAACCGATTCCCCCCACTGTTCAACGGACGAAATATTTGAATTTTACACTTAGGGAATCGATTCCCCCATGAGGGGGTATCGATTCCCCCCACGCTCCAAGCTGTTTTATTAATGGTTTTCACACTTAAACGGCTCCATTGACTCCACTAATCATCCTCAACGTTCAGAATCAATTGAGTGAGTATTTAAACAAGTTCTGAAGCCTTTGATCAATAAGAAATCATAGAGAAACAAGAGGGAAAGCATCAAACACCAAGTTTGTGCAAATCAAGCCAATTTTCCATTCAATATTCATTTTGCTTTCAAGAACACCATTTGTGCTCGTTTGTAATTATTTTTTAGTGTTCTTTTCTTGTTCTAGAATTGTGCAAATATCTTACCTTGTGAGGATTTCTTTGTAAGTTTGCAAATTTGTATTGTTCTCTTTGGGAGATAGTGTTCTCAAGAATTTGGGGTATAATTCTTGAGGGTTTGTAAGGTTACTCTTTGTCCTCAAAAGAAAGACAAATTAGTCAATTTGTGGAAAATCCTTAGTGTGGATATCTAAGGTAGTGGACGTAGACTTTGGTTGAGAAAGTCGAACCACTCTAAATCGTTGTGCAATTACTTTCAATTTTCTGCAAAAGCTTCCACCAAATTTTTTTATTGCCAATTCACCCCCTCTTGGCCGATTCCATCGATCGATTAACTCAACAATTGGCATCAGAGCTTGACTCATTTGAAGGTTTAACCACCTCTTGAGTAGATCCGGGAAGAGTTAAATCGATAAAGATGGCGTCCACTTCCGGTTCATTCTCCATGGAAGAATCCAGACCAATTGGCGTGCAAATTTAAACACATGTATAATCAATTGAGGGAGTATTTAAACAAGTTCTGAAGCCTTTGATCAACAAGAAATCATAGAGAAACAAGAGAGAAAGCATCAAACACCAAGTTTGTGCAAATCAAGCCAATTTTCCTTTCAATATTCATTTTGCTTTCAAGAACACCATTTGTGCTCATTTGTAATTATTTTTAGTGTTCTTTTCTTGTTTTAGAATTGTGGAAACATCTTACCTTGTGAGGATTTCCTTGTAAGTTTGCAAATTTGTATTGTTCTCTTTGAGAGAGTGTGTTCTCAAGAATTTAGGGTATAATTCTTGAGGGTTTGTAAGGTTACTCTTTGTCCTCAAAAGAAAGACAAATTAGTGAATTTGTGGAAAATCCTTAGTGTGGATAGCTAAGGTAGTGGACGTAGACTTTAGTTGAGAAAGTCGAGCCACTCTAAATCGCTGTGCAATTACTTTCAATTTTCTGCAAAAGCTTCCACCAAAATTTTTTATTGCCAATTCACCCCCTCTTGGCCGATTCCATCGATCGATTAACTCAACACAGGGAAGATCAACAATATAACAGATAAACACCAACTTGATCAGTCATGGTGATATCTAATCAACCATTAGAAAATGATAAATGAAAACAACGACCAAACGATCGAAAAACGTTCCAAAAGGCAGAAGAAAATGTGTCATAAAGCAAAGGAAAATGTGTCATATAAGCAGACTTATTGAAAATAAAAAAACAAAAGAAATTAAAAAGATAATAAAGAATACTGACGGTCGACAACAAACATTAAAATTGATTACCAATGATAGAAATAGTAGTTGTACTTTTAAACATCTAGTATAATGCACGAACTATTATTTCATATGTTATATGGATTAACATTATTAGTAATTATTAAACCAACTCTAGTCATCAACTGTCGATTTTATTGTTTTTAATTTTATTTTAGTATAGTGTATATTTGTTTTTTTTTAATAATCATATATTTATGACATGTTTTGGGTTATTTAATTTTCGTTTTTTAAAGTTGGTTTAAACATCACTACGACCGATTAAGATGATATCTATTTGTTATCATGTTAATCTTCTATGTTTTAAACCTTTGGATTAGATTTTGATACACGATTTACGTTCGTGTATAATTTTTTCACTTCATTCGACTGATTTATAATTTATCTATGATTTTTCAATAATTTAATATATTTTTATAGTTCGTTTACCGAAGCAAATAGATATATTTAAGGGTGAGTCTACCTAAATTATGAGCCACCCATAATAAAAAAAAATAGAAGAATAAAATGTAATTTTAAATAAAATTATGTATAAATTATGTTAAAAATTATAAAAAAAATTATACATTTAATATTTAAATTATTATTTTATTTTAATTTAATATTTAATTACTTTTTTAGGTATCATATATTTAATTTAGATTTTAATTTGATATTCATTTAAGCCGAGGTATATTAAAAATAAAAAATTATATTTGAGCACTTAACTTCTTATTCATAGGAAAAATAAATGAAAACCCTGGCTGGCTGTTCGAAAGAGAAACAGTTGAGACAAGCTGTGGTACAGGGGGGCTGCAGCTGAGCCTGGGAGCAAAGCGTAGACTCCAAAGCTGACATCGTATATATTCCGATTCGAATTCAATGCTTTCTGTTGTTGTTGATGCTACTTGCTTAATTGTCCCTTTATTCATTTCAGTCCCCCAATTTTGTTAATCAAAGGAGGATGGGCTCAATCACCGCATTTTCATCATCTCTATTCATCGCACCCGAAACCCCATCCTTTCTTCATCGCCGTGGCAGCAGTCTCTCCTTCTTCACATCTCCAACTTCATTTGTCTGTTATCCAAGATCCTCCTACTCCCGAATACTGCGTATCTCTGCTTCTCTGCTGCACCCAGACGTTGACATTGCTTGGTTACCTCCCGACCCTAATTCTCCACCCGACGACTATGGGGGTTGGGCCGTTGTTCAAGCTCCCCCAACTCCTAGAACAAGGAAAAAAGGTTTCGTTCTTTTTTGCTTGAAGAATTCTTCTTTGAATAAGAGTTGGGTCGAATTAGAAATGCGTTTTTTCTGTTCTGCAGGTTTTTCTTCTATGTTAGTTGGGAGTGCTATTGGGTCTTCACTTGCTATTGCAATTTCCATTGCGTACTTCTTGTTCTACAGAAAAGGTGGGTTCTTTCTTTATTCAAGACTTGCATTTACTTGCAGTCTCTCAACATAACAGCGTTTTTTTATATATATATTTTCAAGAATGAACACAATGGGTGTGTTTGATTTCATGTTTAGTGCTTTTTAATTGAGATCTGCAGGGTTTAAGTTCGAGTTTAGTAGTCCATTGAATACTTTTCACGGGGTCTTTAGCTGTAGGGAGGCAAAAAATGACCATACGGAAGCTAGGGACTATCTCGAATCTGATGAACAGGCTGCTGAGGCAGTACCCGACTGTGTACCTCTTGCAGTTACCGAAATTGTTCCTCCAGGTGTGGCAGTCAATTATGTAGAACCTTTCAGTTCTCTGTTTTATTTTTTTAATGTTTCAGCATTTTAGATTGCCTTTTGTTGGACGGACAGAACAAGATAAACTATTACAACCAAATCTTCTAACTTTAATGTGTACTTGAGGCCATAGTTTCGGACAATAGTGTAATGTCTAATCTATTTGATTTATGCACCAAATTCTTTAGAAAATTTGATTGTTTTTCCTTGACACTATCAGCACCTTGTCATAAGCGTGAGCGCGTTGTAGTACCTGTTGCTATTGATTCCACTCAGCAGGAAGCTTTGTTGGTTCTAAAGAAGCTGAAGGTTTGTTTCTGGACGCTTCTTTTATCTAAAATCATCTCTGGTCCTTTTCAAATGAACTGCATATGATTGTATCATGTAATTAAGGCTTGCAGATCATTGAAGATGATGTATGACCTGATGAATTATGCACAAGAAGGGAATATGCTAGATGGCTTGTTCGTACAAGTTCGTTATTGGAAAGGTAGTAGTTGTCCTGTACTTATCTTTTGGGAATGGTTTGAAATTGAAAATAGGAAGCTCTAAGAATATTCTTTTGCATGATCTGATCTGATTTGGGAACCTATTATCTTGTAGGAACCCTAGGCACAGGATTGTTCCATCCATTTCACTCTCTGGGTCAGAACCTGCAGCCTTTGATGATGTTGGTGCCGATGACCCAGATTTTGAGTCTATTCAAGGTAAAGCTCAATTTGACATTTCCATGTAAAAAAGAAAGAAAAAAAGGGATGACAATTAAGAGTTGTTTGTAGACACTCGTTTTTGTCCGGGACAAAAAATAGTATATTATTATTATAATTATTAATTATTACCTAACATAATCAACTAAACCACTAAATAAACCAAATATCTACCATAACTCACTAAACATTAAACAAATCCTCCACTACTCCACTAAAACAAAACCTAACCCACTATCTATTAAACAAATCCTCCACTACTCCACTAAAAATCCATCATAAATCAAAGAGGGAGGAAGGATACGGTAGGGGAGAGAATTGGGAAAAAAATAGAGAAAAAAAGCATTTAAAGAAAAAAAAGAAAAAAAGGATTCTTGAATTCTGCCGAATTTTCGCCGGCAATAAGGATCTCCGATCAACGATTCGAACGGTGACAAGTTGCGCAAGGCCAACATGAACAACATACTAAAAAATCAGGACGATCGGACGGTGGACGACAGCGGATCGGAGAAAAGAAATCCGAATGGTTTTTGGCCTTTTTTTCTTTAAATGTTTTTTTTCTATTTTTTCCCCAATTCTCTCTCCCCTCCCGTATCCTTCCTCCCTCCTTGATTTATGATGAATTTTTAGTGGAGTAGTGGAGGATTTGTTTAATGGATAGTGGGTTAGGTTTTATTTTAGTAGATTAGTTGAGGATTTGTTTAATGTTTAGTGGGTTAGGGAAGGTATTTAGTTTATTTAGTGGTTTAGTTGATAAGGTTAGGTAATAATTAATAATAATAATAATATACTATTTTTTTGCCCGGACAAAAACGGGTGTCTGCATTGTTCTCCTTGGAACTTTGGATTTAGCTTTGGCAGAGGCAGGCATCATCTTCAGCAAGCTTTCAGGCAGGAACACTGCTTCTGATGGTTCAAAAGGACGAATCTTCTTTACTGACCGGTAAAGCTGCACAGTCATTCACAAATTTCATCAATTCTTGAAAAGTGCCTTTTGACTCAGCAAAATATACCTGGTCTTCTAGATTTATTTCTCGAGAGGATCTTATAAACTGGAAAGCCTTGGTAGAGTATGACTTTGAGCCAGGAGTAATGGAGCAGGTACAATAAATCTCCCTGACCATCTGCTAGAATTTCTTTTATGTGCTTCTGAACTGTTAGCCTGATGCTTCACCAGTCTTTTCATAGCTCTTAAAACCTAACTTGTGTACAGTCCAGATATCAAGGACAAAGGTAGACTTTATGGATTTGAAGGAGATCAGTCCAGATTTGTCACCTGGACTTTTTATAGACATGTTGGCTGGAGAAAAGAGCATACTCAGAAAGTTTTGGTACAATTCTTATCTTGGTTTGTTACACACATTCATACGCGATACCCCCTTCCACTTTTCTTCTTCCTTTCAAGCAAGTATTTAATATGTGAATGGTAGGAATACTCTTGACTAGTATCACTTTTCTAGATACCATTAGGAATCATGACTTCATGAGTGATTTTTACCAAGAAAGTGCGAAGAGCTAATGCTAAAAGCCTAAACTAAGGCAAAGATATGAATGAGCAGAATGTGCAGAGTTATTCTTTGTGCTATTCTTTCGTCTAAGATGACAAATCAAGCACTGCATTCGCTTACTGTGCTTCACACAAATCTATATCCAAATTTTGTAGGAAAAAGCAAGCGTTTTCAACCGAATAAACCTTCATCAAAAGCACAAGCAGCAGTGGCTTTTACAAGTGGCAGGATGGCAGAAGCAATTTCCAATGAGTTGAAGCTGGAAATGAAGAGTTCTTCAAAAAGAGCTGAAATGAAAGAAATCAAGTCCGAGTTGCTTGAAAAGGGAGAAATACAGAGTTTTTGGGATGAAAAGTTGGATGAAGAAAGAACCAGAGGTTCTGAGGTGGAGAAGCTTTACATTTCGACAGTTCAGGACCTGGAACAGGAGAAGATTGTTCAGGAGAAATGTGCTGCGGAGTCTTTGAAGGAAAAGGCAGCAATGGACTGCCAGAGGCAATTGGTTTCTAGTCTGAAAGAAGAGGTTGCTGAGATATCAGGAAGGTTTGCATCTGACAGGACTATGTATGTTACTGAGCGGAATAAGTTGCAAGATATGTGCAGTGGTTTACAATCCAAACTAGAAGGAATACTTGATGCAAAATCCATACTGGCAGCTGAGATAGAAGCTATCAAGATTCTCAAGTAAGTGCTGAATTTGCTTACCCCCTCCACTCTTTTCCATACGTTGATGCTTGTGTCGCAAAAGCTAGTTTACTCGACTCAATTGGCTTATCCTACAGTAATGTAAAATCAATACTTGGAAGGACTCCTTGGGTCCTGACCTATCTCACTACCTTGCATTTTAGAATGTAGTGATACATAGTTGTAATTAAGAAAAACAATGAATTCAAATGCAGATCCTGGGTAGAGGATGAAGCAAGAAAAAGCCAAGCCCGAGCTAAGGTCTTTGAGGAGGTGGGACGAAGATGGAAATGGGATGACCAAGCTTGATTATCAAAAAGTAGATTCGGCACTGACAGGTTGAAAATGTTAAAACATAAGAAGACTAAATAAGAAATTCCATGGAGTGATGAATGCAACACGAGAAAATCTTTATTGTTTTGGTGAGCAGTGGCCAGTGTTGTAGTCAAGCTTACAGCCAGAGTGTTGATATTTGGATTATATCATCTTCTCATTTTCATGTTCTTCTGACCTTTTCATAGTGGTTAACTGTTGAAGAACTAAATGGGATGAAAGAATTCGGGAATCAACATCTTTCATATGCGTGCCTTCCGCATCCTGTCTTGTTTATTCATTTATTTCCATCAAAAGAACATTTTTTATAGTGCTACTTGCAAGAACGGATACAAGTACAATGCATAATCAGATCAATGAGTTCATACCCGCAGTTAAGCCTCCGACTACATAAATATTGACAAAGAATAATACTTTATATCTCTCTAAGCTTAAGCTATTCTGTTCATTGCTTGTTTGTCAGTAACAGTAACAGCTTGGAATCGGCTCATCTGGGTATGTTACATATGTCTGCTCTATATTTTAGTAGCTGTTTTTCTTGTCTTTACTGTTCAATATTCTTCTACGAGTCTGCCGTAAAAATCTTGGGTTTATTTATGTGCATATAAAAAATACCCACTTTACTGAAAAGAAAAGAAAAGAAAATCAAAATTAATGTCAAGGCCTAGAAAATTTCAATCCTCCAAAGTTGAGGGCCGTAGGGTTCACAAGAGAGCTATGAACCACCGGCTGTTTTGTATAATATATTGTCTGCTATTTGCCCACTTGATCCCCTCAAATTTCACCATGAAAATGACTTCCTTCAGCGTTTTGTTCCCGAGAAATTGCGCATTGATTAGTTAACACCAAAAAATTCCTCGGACAGAAAAATTAGAAGGAATCATCTGGGTTATATTTATCCATTCCCGTAGATAAAGTAGTCTGCTCTTTCATTTCCCATTATCACCATATTAAACGAACTCAATTTGCTTATTTCCCTTATTTTTCTTGTACCAGTAGAGCCAATTGCATATGCAACTTTAATTTTCAATTCCACGAATTTCACCAAAATCCCACCATTAGTTTGACAATTTTTGAAAGAAAATTAAGGATTTTTATGCCGATATAACTAAGACGTGCTATGATGTATATTATCCATACATTGTTACATCCGCAGATGATTTTATTTTTGTGGCTCAGGATGTCCTTCATTTCATCAAATGAAACCTACCAAAACCTAAAGAAAAATCCAAAAAGTCCAACCATGTCAATCACCAAGTTGGGTTTATATTGGTTTTTGCCTGGATGCACCTCTGCATTCGCTTCGGTCCATTAAGCAAACGGTTGGGAATTAAGTTTCAGCCTTTACTATGGCTTGGGTCCAAAAAGTTTCATACTTTCCCATTAATCTTCCAAAGCTTGATTATTAGAGATTTAATCGGACAAAACACCTATAAATTAGTTGGGACAGAAACATTGGATTAATGCATTAGAGACAATAGTTCCTCTTGCTAATGACAGAGATACGTACTCAAACAAAAAAGGCAAAGACTTTTTTAGCAAGCTTGCCTTTTTGTTCAAATTTACAGTTTCTGGTGTCATTTTCAGCCTTGGTTTCGGCCGTGTTTTTCACTGCACATCATTTTCCTCAAGAAAAGCCGTAAGGTTTTAGTCCTACCCTTTCGAGTAAATTTTCATTTTTATCGGAAGCAAAACTGGCCACTTGTTATTGGTGGTTGCTGTAGCTCTTAGCAAGACAGGTGTTTTGGATTCTATTTAGCAAGTGAATTTGTGTATAATAGAAAAAGAAGTTTTTCATTGAATGGTCTACAAATCTGATAACATGATAATGCTAATGGTTTAGGAACGTTTCTATCTGGATTGGCTATTATAGTTCAACCATATTTTCAACTCCCAAACTAGGGTTCTGCTGCTTGAATTTGCAACAGGATAGCATTTACAAGCTCTTGCATTTAAAGGGTCATAATGGTTTTAGATAATGATGGGAGATGAGGAGAAGTGGACTAGGGATGTCTATTGGGTATTTTTTTCCTGTAGGTGAGTGGAGGAAGAGGGTTTTTATATACACAAATCCTACATGCTAGTCAGAGTCCTTCTTGCCTCTTCAATTGCAGCTCTTGCAGTTAAGCGGCTCAATGTCAAAAACTCTAAGTCAGCAAAACCATCAGGTACCCAGCTTTTAAATTTCTTAGTTTTTTCAATTTTTAGAATCCCAGGGCATATTCTAGTAAGGAAAGAAGGTGAAAGATTGCATGTTTTTTCATTGATTGAATGTTTCCCATTACAGAAATATACTTCTTCAAGGTTTATTTTAATTGCTACCCTATGGTTTTGTCATTCTTTTTTACTCATGTGGCATTTGGGCTTCATCGTGTTTTGTTAACTTGTTCTCTGATGACACTGAAACTCAAAAAATGAAGACAACAAGAAGCAGTTTACATATCCCAATGATGGCTTCAAAGGAAAAGATGTAAGTATATATGTACCTTCTTCGATCCACATTATCGTCTAAGAAATATTGTCTGGTCCTTTATTAGTTATTTTCTACCAATGATTGAGATGTGATGCATTTTACAGGATGAGGAAGAAGAGGAGGAGGAAGAAGTTAAATTGATTAGCAGCATATTTAATCGAGCTAACGATAACCGATCAGATATTGGTGATGAAGATTTTCTACCTGAGTTTGAAGACCTTCTCTCTGGGGAAATCGAATATCCATTGCCTACTGACAAATATGACAGGGAAGAGAAAGAAAAAATGTATGAAACTGAGATGGCAAACAATGCAAGTGAACTGGAAAGGTTGCGCAATGTAGTAAAGGAACTGGAGGAGAGGGAAGTAAAGCTCGAGGGTGAATTGCTTGAGTACTATGGTTTAAAGGAGCAGGAATCAGATATTACTGAATTACAAAGGCAGCTGAAGATCAAGACAGTTGAAATTGACATGTTGAATATTACCATAAACTCTTTGCAGACCGAGAGGAAGAAGCTTCAGGAGGAGATTGCTCATGGAGCTTCTGTAAAGAAGGAGTTGGAGGTGGCAAGGAACAAAATCAAGGAGCTAAAAAGGCAAAATCAGCTTGATCTCAGTTATTGTTTCTCAAGCAACAAGTTTCTACTCTTCAAGCCAAAGAGCAAGAAGCCATCAACAGTGATGCTGAGATAGAGAAGAAACTGAAAGCTTTGAAGGAGTTAGAAATTGAAGTCGTGGAACTTAGGAGAAAGAATAAAGAGCTTCAACATGAAAAGAGGGAGTTAACTGTTAAACTGGATGCTGCTGAAGCAAAATAGCCTCCCTTTCCAACATGACTGAGGCAAGTCCCATGGAAATCTCCTATGTATTGTATTCTGAACTCGTGTAAATGGTTGGAAGCCTTTTAGTTTTGGCCGTGTAAGGATTTGCAGAGTAAGACCAACATAAGAAAATTGCGGACTGCCTGAAAACTTACATTGTTGCATCTTAAGTTTATTGAGATGATTATTAGCCGAATATTTGTTGATGACATTTCCCTTTACAATTCAGAAGCCTGACCTTTTACAAAAGAAAAACGAAAAGTAAAGGCCAGCAAGCTACCAACATGGTTTAGAACATTTTCAGGGAATGCTACGATACAGATTTTGAAAAATTATTACTTTAGCTAAACAAATCAGTCCTTGGCTGTATGACCAGTAATAATATAAATGTTCTAGTTTGTACTTTGTGGTTATATGTGATTCTTTTTTTCTGTCTTATGTTATCACAGACTGAAATTGCATCCAGGGCAAGAGAAGAGGTCAATGCTTTAAAACATGCAAATGAAGATCTGCTAAAGCAAGTGGAAGGACTTCAGATGAACAGATTTAGTGAAGTTGAAGAACTAGTGTACCTTCGTTGGGTCAATGCATGCTTGAGATTCGAAATCCGTAATTACCAGACACCTGGAGGAAAAATATCTGCGCGTGATCTCAATAAAAGTCTGAGCCCCAAGTCCCAAGAGAAGGCTAAAAGGTTACTGTTAGAATATGCAGGGTCAGAACGTGGGCAAGGTGACACAGATCTTGAAAGCAACTAATCTCATCCATCCTCTCCTGGAAGTGAGGATTTTGATAATGCTTCCATGGACAGTTCTAACAGTAGATATAGCAATCTCAGTAAGAGACCTAGTTTAATCCAAAAGCTGAAGAAATGGGGCAAGAGCAAAGATGATTCAAGCGCTTTTTCATCACCAGCCAGATCCTTCTCTGGTTCTCCAAGCAGGACTACCTTGAGCCTCCGCAATCGGGGTCCATTAGAGTCACTTATGCTAAGGAATTCAGGTGATGGTGTTGCAATCACAACTTTTGGTAAAATGGACCAGGAATCCACTGATTCACCGGATGCTTCCGCTCTTCCAAACATTAGAACTCAACCTTCTGGTCTTTGAATTCTGTTGCAACATCATTCCACTTAATGTCTAAATCAGTAGATTAGAGGAAAAATATCCTGCTTATAAGGACCGCCATAAGTTGGCCATGGAGAGGGAGAAACAAATTAAGAAAAAAGCAGAAGAAGCAAGGGCAGAGAGGTTTGGCGAGAACTCAAACTTTGAGTCTAGAGAAAAGGCACCTGTAACTTTACCACCAAAACTTGCTCAAATAAAGGAGAAGACTGTTGTTTCTGGTGACACAAGTGAGCAAACCAATGGCGATAAGACTGTAGACTCCCAAACTATAAGCAAGATGAAACTTGCTCACATTGAAAAGAGGGCACCTAGGGTGCCCAGACCACCACCAAAGGCATCCAGTGGCAGTTCTGCTGGCACAGATACTGCTACAACAGGAAAACTTCCTGCTCCACCTCCACTACCTGGTGCACCACCACCGCCACCTCCTGGTGGACGACCACCACCTCCTCCTCCTCCAGGCAGCCTACCTAGAGGAGCAGGCAGTGGTGATAAAGTTCACCGAGCTCCTGAACTTGTTGAATTTTATCAGACATTGATGAAACGCGAGTCAAAGAAGGAAACTTCAAGTTTGATTTCTACAACATCTAATACATCAGATGCTAGGAGCAACATGATCGGAGAGATTGAGAATAGATCGTCATTCCTTTTAGCTGTATGTTGAAGTTTTCCTTTCCACCCATTTATCTGCTTATCGTCAGATCAAGTGTAGGTGTTATTTAACCAATACTTAACAATATGAGATCATATTGATTCATCCAGGTAAAAGCTGATGTGGAATCGCAAGGTGACTTCGTTCAGTCCTTGGCCATTGAAGTTCGAGCAGCTTCTTTCTCCAACATAGGAGACCTGGTAGCTTTTGTAAATTGGCTAGATGAGGAACTTTCCTTCTTGGTATGGAATAAAATATTCAAGATTTAAAATATGTATTTCTGTCAGTAGTAGTGGTAATTTGAATTCAAAAGATTTCTTATTGCACAAAAGAAGCACATATTTTTGAGGTAGTATGGCAGAAGATGCATCTTAGAACTAAACCCTGGGTCTAAGACTATATTTTGCTCTCCATTGTCAGCTCTATTATTTACCAGTCATTATGGAATACTTAATATCATTTCTTTGTGGCAAGATTTACTATAACATATGAATCCAGTTGTTCATTTTGTCCAACAGATCCACTAGAAATTGTATGTCTACTGTCTACTATATTTGCTGAATCATCTTTCTTTGCTGTGTAGGTTGATGAACGAGCAGTTCTCAAGCACTTTGATTGGCCTGAAGGAAAGGCTGATGCATTAAGAGAGGCAGCTTTTGAATACCAGGACCTAGTGAAGTTGGAGAAGCAGGTCTCTTCCTTTGTTGATGATCCCAACCTTCCATGTGAAGCTGCTCTGAAAAAGATGTACAAATTGCTTGAAAAGTAAGTCAATTCAGATTCATTTAGTTTATTTTCTGAACCTATAAGCAATACTCTCCTTACAGTAATAAAATCTAAATAGGATTGTTCTTTTAGTTTTCCTTCAGGGTCATTTCAGTATAAATTAACAATCTTGTAGAATGGTAGAGATGCACTTTCTCTTGTCATATACTGATTTGCTATTTCATTTGTTGTTGTTGTTCAGAGTGGAACAAAGCGTATATGCACTTTTACGTACAAGAAACATGGCTGTTGCACGGTACAGAGAGTTTGGAAGTCCAGTTAATTGGTTATTAGATTCTGGGATTGTTGGCAAGGTATGAACCATAACAATAAATTAGAAGGTTTGGTTTGGTTATACATGGAACATAGCTCAATAAGTGGCTCGTTGTTATGATGAATTGATGGTGTAATTGCAAGTTCAGATGAAACTACCACAACAAATAGAAAATTAGTACGTAGATCTTTTGCCTGCTATAAAATGTAATTATAAATCAATGGTTTCCTTATGCATAATGCAGATCAAGCTTTCATCTGTTCAATTGGCAAGGAAATATATGAAACGTGTAGCATCAGAACTTGATGCATTGAGTGGACCGGAGAAATTACCCAACCGAGAGTTTATACTTCTGCAAGGGGTCCGTTTTGCTTTCCGTGTTCATCAGGTATTTAGCTTTGCACTTGGTTACCTTGTTCAAGATGTCCAGTTTAAGATCCTTACTAATTCTGATTGCGTTGTAATCCAACGAATTACTTGCATTGCTACAAGTAATGCTGTTTGAAATGTTAAAATAAACTGACTAGATTTCTTTTCTCTGCCAGTTTGCGGGTGGTTTTGATGCAGAAAGCATGAAGGCTTTCGAAGAACTTAGGAGCCGAGTGCATACACAAATGGGAGAAGAAAATAAGACTGAAATGGGAGAAGAAAATAAGACTGAAATTGGAGAAGGAGATAAGCCGGAGACATGATAAACATATAGCCTTATTCTTTTCCTTGTAGCTCCGCTGCTCTGTTGTATATTGCTTTTATACTACTACTCGACAATATTGCATTAGGAATTACTCAATATAGATTGGATATTGTACAATGAAGTTGCCAGAGCATAGTCACATGGATCGCAGTACGCTCCGATACGGGAACGTGGAACGGGATCGCAATTCGCTAGGTCCCTAAAATTCGGTACAAGGAGTGGCTTAATAGGATCCTTCTCTTCGGTTACTTTTCTGAATGACTGTCACTGCCCTCATTTGCTGCTGTTGTTTGTTGCACATCATCATCAAGGTCAATGTAACTTTGTGTCTCACTGATTCCAGTCTCGTTCTCATCATACTCACTATCTCTTCGATGATTCTGGCCAAATGTCATTGCAGATTTGCAGTGATAAAAAACAGAAATTGAAGAAGAAAAGAAGAGTTTGTGGCTTAGTGAAGGAAATCGACATAGGAAGGTAATCAGGTAATCGACACTATATGTGGCTCTGTGCTGTGCGACTAACTTAAATATTTGTAGTAGTTAAAATCAGAAGATAAAGAATCCATAATTTATGTTGTGTGAATGAAAATATGATTGATTAACGGAATCCTCTTGGTCGTGAAGTGTGAATAGAAATTCAAGGGTCGGTCAACGTCGTTCTTTTCCGTGTCAGAGTGTGGATGGAATTGAACAGTCGAATTTGATGAAATTGGTTGTCTGTTCGCGTTTTTTATTGTCCAGAACGATGAATCGATGGCTTCAAATCGTGATTTGAACATCAATTAGGTCAATTGGATGGTCAATTTTAGATTGTATATGCTTTTGTACCGAATCACGATTTTGAAACGACCTGGAACGCGTTCGTACCGCGTTTTGGATCGCAGCGTAGAGTACGTAGATCGTTGGCTATTGAGCGATTTATGTAACTATGTGCCAGAGATACAGAGGAAGAAAAATTAATATTACTACCAGAGTATTAATTTTAGGCTGTGGTTCAAGTTTTATCGACAAATATATATTGAAACCAATGCTATGTTGTTGGACATTCCCACTACCCGTTTGCTTATTCTCATTCCTCCTAGTTCTCCTTTAAGGCAGCATCCAGGGGCCAAAGGACGACATCGGATTAGCACTGCTAGAATCCGTACCGCCACCCTCAACTCCATCGTCCTCGGAAACATCCTCAAAATTAGCAGGAGTCTTCTGCCTCATCAGAAATAAATCAACTTTGTCCATGAACACCACATTCGAAGTAGATTTCGTCAGATCCTTCATACTCACCATTTGCCACAATGATCCTAACACAACCCCTCCATGCAAAGGCTTACTAAAATCTACCTCCACACATATCCTGGCTTACTTTCCTGTGAGGATTCAACGGTTGGACGATCAACCTCCATTGTTCGACCCAGGAGGTTGCCAACTGCTTCGAGTTTCTTCTTGTTAAAGAGCTCCATAGGTACTCTTGAAAGACGAATCCAAACATCCGCCTGAACAATCACTTCCTCGTACGGGCAAAGCAACGACTTCCATGATTCCATCTCCTACTTGCATGATAATGACCTGCAACAATCCAGAGTTCCTCTAGAGGCACACATAAAAGAGATTTTGGACCTCCTTTTGGTCCCCAATTGCTCGTGTCGAGTTCCTTATCTAGCACGTCCCCCCAAGAGTTGACAGGAACGAAACTCGCATTTAGAACTGCATCTCTAAAATTTCGTTCCCCCAGCAACAGAAGACTGTTGATTTTCCTTGACAGGTTGGTTCTATGAAATTACAGTTGATTGTCCTTCATAAAATGACATGATTGGAATTAGACATGATTGGAATTAGCGGTGCTTATCGAGCGAGTCGATCGCTAGTTGAATAGTATTCAACTCGTGCTCGTTAAAATTTTTTATTACTCGACTCATTGTTCATTAAGCTCATTAAAATTCTACTCGACTCGACTCCTTGCTCGTTAAGCTTACTTTTTTTAAATTAGAGGTAAAATCTACTTGTACTTTATAGAGCTTAATATAAATATAAATTAATAAGCTTAACCAAAAAAATTATCAAAAAGTGTATGAAGCAAATTCAAAGTCAAAATTCTAAAGTTACAATCCATAAATACACTTAAATAGTAAATTAGTAAATTTATAGTAAGTTTTAATTAGTAATTTCTCATCTTTCTTATTATTTACTAATAAATAATTAAAATATTTTAAAATACAAGGACTAATTTAATGTATTATATATAGTTTGAGGATTTCTCATGAAATTAGTCCAAAATAAAATAATAAGACAAATCAAAATCACAATTTACGGTATCCAACCCAGAAGAATCGTCATCGTCCAAGAAGAAAAGATAAGAAATTATGGTAAGCGAATCATTCCGCTCTAACTTTCAATTATATTACATAAAAAATTATGCTTTGTATCCCTGACAATTAGGGTTTTGTGTTATTGAACGTTTCGTTGTAGATCTTACAATTCCTAGATAATGATATTGGTTTAGCTATGTCATTATGATTATTTTTTATTTCATTCACTACCCTTCCAATTTCTGATTTTATATTGCAGAATTGATCCGGTTATATTGATTTCATGATTTTAACGTGATTTAATTTCATATATCTGAATAGAATTTATACAATTCCTTAAAAAATTATATCTTTTAGAGATTTTTTTTTGGGAAATATATTTTAGGCTGATTGATAATATAAGTTGATGACTTGATGTATTAACAAGTTGTTTTATGTTGGCTTTGGATTAATGCCTAGTTTTTCTGCAGTTCAATATTTTTTTAAAGCTTGTTTCCCCACCCCCATCCCTCCATTGGCGAGTAATTAAAAAGGGTTAACCCACTTTCTTTGTGCTTCTGCAGTCTTCACTTGCAGCTGCTAGAGCTGAAAACTTTTACTATCCTCCAGAATGGGATCCAAGTCAGGTATGCATAGCTTAGAATTATTTGCTTTCTGCAATATTTTTGGCGGGTTTTAAGGAAATCTTCTGCCTAAGTTAGTTATGATTTATGATCTTTAAAATTTGACACTGCTCTTCTTTTCAGGGTTCTTTGAACAAGTTTCATGGTCAACATGCTTAGAGAGAGAGGGCAAGGAAAATAGATCAAGGAATTTTGATTACAAGGTAAGATCACTTTATTTTCGGAATTTTTATACTCTCTTTTGTGAGTTCGTTACAAATTTTAACATCTTCAGAATAGTTATACTAATGGGCTTCAATGCGGTTAATGATGAAATGATAGGCTGAAAGAACGGCATAACTGAGCTTTTTTCAGGTGAAGTTCGGTAGGAATTCTTCACTGAATTCTGATAAGATTGGTTGGCAACCAGACACTAGTTTGTTATTTTCTTGACCCAAAATCTTTAATTATTTGTTTTACTGAAGAAAGAAATCTTTCACTATTCATTTTCTTTTCTTTTCTTTTTCAAAAAGAAACAAAAAGTTCCATACACTTGGACTTATAGCTGAGATGATCTAAGCAAAGTGTGGCTTTATAGATTTATCTTGTTCTATAGTTGTTGCATGGAATCCGTATCTAGGAAATAATCTATTACCCTTATAACTTTATAAGTGACAGTAGACTTGTTTTGATTTCCATTATCCATGCCAAGTTTACTTTTGGTGTGGAAAGTTTCTTTGTAAATGGTATATGATTTTCATTCTTGTTTTGCTTTGAGGTTTGAAATGCCTTTCAATATATGGTGCGGTGGATGCAATTCTATGATTGCGAAAGGTGTACGGTTCAATGCTAAGAAAAAGCAAGTGGAAAATTATTATTCTACCAAGTTATCTTGTTTTTACCAATTTCATAAGCTACTCTGAGTTCCTGTGATTCGGTTTATGTTAATGGGGGATATATTCTGTTAAACAATTTTGCTCATCGCTGATTTGGTTCTCCTAAAATTTACTTGTTTCTTTTAGATATGGAGCTTTACCATGAAGTCTGCATGCTGCAAACATGAGATAGTCATTCAGAAAGACCCAAAAAATTGTGAGCATGTGATCATTAGTGGGGCTCAACAAAAAACTGAAGTGTTTGATGTTGAGGATGCTGAGACGTTAGAACTCCCTGCTGATTAAGGTATGTAGTAAGTTACATGGGTTTATTGATTCTTATAGGATAACTACTTTTAACTATAGGGTTGCCTTTGCTTAAAAACATCGTATTCTGGAACAATTTGCCCTAATGACAATGAACAAACTTATATGGATGTTGGAATAATATTCAATTATCAAAATAAATAAATAAATAACTTGACATAATGGTTTTTTTTATAGGAATAACAGGCCTCATTAAAAACCTCCTCCTTGATTAACGGAGCCTGATAATCAGCTCCTTAATTTGCAGAGGGAGGGAGAGTGCCTTAAAAATTTTATTACTCATACAAACTTACATAATGTTAAACAGAAACTCCAAACTGAAAAACACAACAAACTTAACCACTCAAGTAACAACCAAAAACCTAGACACTCAAACAATAAAACCCACTGATAATGCCTAACAATCAACCAATTCCCATCTTTGCTAAAACATCAGCCTCCCCATTACACGCCCTTGGAATCCATCTAACTGAGTGCACCCTATCCGAGATGAGTGATGAAATCTCCTTCACTAAAGGTAGGAACTTGACATAATGTGAATCTCTATAATTTCCAATCAAAAGCATGGGTTGACTAACAGCCATGGGGCTTAATGAGGGTTGAACCTATAGGCCTGTGCATTTTGCTTACTGGGAATCAACTGTGTGTGTGTGTACGAGAACTTGTGTGTTGGTTTTTACAGTTAAATTTGTTCTGCAGAAAGAGACAAGCTTGCAGATCCATTTTATTGCCTTGAACATCAGGAGGAGGATTTGAAGAAGAAGAAAGAAGCGGAGCCAGTACTAGTTCGCCTTCAGCGTGTATCTAATACCAGGCATTCAGATGACTATGCCCTCAACAAAGCTCTACGTGCCAAACTTAGAGTATGTTTCTAAGCTTAGATTGGTTTGTCAGTTACATATTGTTATGAACTTTCTCCCTAATTTTATTTTCTGCTCTCTGAGTCAAAAGAAGAGGGTTCTTGATGAGGAATCTGCTTCAAGGAAATTGGGCCTAAGCATTCGACTCCTTCCAGCAAGCGAAGAAGATGGTGCTACTGCTGCAGGAGTAAAATTTTCTTCCAAGTTTGAGAGAAACAGGAAAGATAAGAGAGCATTGATTAGAGCTGCTTCATTCTTCCGCAGATCATCTGGGTTGTCCTCATCCAATAAGGAGAGGTTGGAGCTAGAGTCCAAGAGAAGAAAAACCTGTGCAGCTGCAGCTTCTAACTTGCTGACAGGGGGATTCAAGCCATCATCTTGGTCAAAAGATGTTGTGAAGAGGAGTGCTACTTCCAATACTCCGGAAATTTTAGCTAGAGTTTTGATAATGCTGCTTCAGTTCACATATAATATAGCTGGGATGGATGAATTCCAATCTCCGGTGTTTCTTGCGCAAGTTTGTGGTGGATCATGTATATAAAGTATACATCTACTGCTAGTTAACTATGCTCTTTGGTCAATAACAAAGCTGTTAAATGTCTTATAGGAATTGTGTGGTCATGTTGAGAAATTGGAATGCATTGGATATTTTTGATCCCACATATACGTGTATTGTTTGAGTTTACATATACATCATGCCACTTAATTCACTGGTTAACACACCTGGAACCTGTTTACTCTCTTTTTTTTCTCTGTCCCATCTGATCGGGTTTCGCCAGCTTAGATTTGTTTTAAGGTCTCCTTATAACATAAAACTCATCTGATTCTCTGAAAATGGCAACAATTTGGGTGGCTATAATAAATCTCCCCGACAGCGCATGGGCTCTGTATGGATAAAACACAGGAACAGATTTATTAATACGCACGCCAGTGGAAGTGGATGGATTATACGGTAATCCCAAAGAGGAAAAAGTACATGTGATGGGGATGGGTAGTGAAAGTGAAATGAGTTATATGGTAATCCCAAAGAAAAAAAAAAGATGAATACTGCAGTGCTGCTGCCGCCTGCTGATGATGATCAGTAGTAGTGCAGCAGCTGAGACAGATCATCAAGAGGCTTAAATTCCAGCCCATAACACACCTTAATTATTATTATAAATAAATATAGTATATATACATATGCCACACTTAACTGTACTTGAAAAAGTATCTGCAACACTACAAGTTGTAAGATCTTCATGTCTCTCCCTTATGTTCTGTTTCATTGTTTTTATAGCCTTCCACTGTCCAGATTCAGTTTTTCTTTCTGCAGTATCAAGGGGATTCATTTGATGATAAGCATTGAGCTTTGAGAAACTAGTATACATATATTCCGTACTTGTCTTTAATTTGTAGGCCATATTTTATGTTCATATTGTTAAAAGTTTCAAAGTTTGGCAACCAACTTTGGAAAATGTTTTTTTTCAAAGTTTGGTAAATGTTTCTTTGAAAAATGTTTTTCAAAGTTTGGTAAAATTTTGGTAGATGTTTGTTGAAAATAGGAATGGGTAAATTCACTTTAGTCATTGCACTTTAGGGTATTTTCAAAGATTAGTCCCTAAGTTTCTACTATAAATACCCTTACCCATTTAGCTTCAAAATCATCCCAAAACATTTCTTTCTTCCTATACTAGAGAGCTTTCTTGTGAGTAGTGAGTGTTTTGTAAACACCTGTAAATTTTCTCTCTTAGTAAAAGATCTGCAGCAGCCCGGAGACGTAAACACAATTGGCTGAACTCCGTTATCAATTTTCAGGTATTATTTTTCCGCTTTTATTTCGTATTCTCACTAATCTGGTTATAGGGAAATTACTTGTACTCGGTTTATTTTTCCTAACAACTGGTAATCAGAGCTTTTGGTTGTGAATTTTTTCAAATTTTCTGCGAGGTTACTATTGATTACTATTCACGTGAATAGTGATTTCGTGAATAGTGAAATTCGATCGGCGATACGAGTTTGTCGACGGTGGTGTTCTAATACACGGTGATTCGCAAGAATTGTCAGAAACGATCCAAACGAAGCCAGATTCGAGTGGGAGCGATGGCTGCAGACGAAGGGAAGGTGAAAATTGAAAAGTTCGATGGTGCGGACTTTGGTTTTTGGAAGATGCAGATTGAAGATTTTTTGTACCAGAAAAATCTATATCAACCTCTCTCAGGAAAGCAACCAGAGGGCATGAAGGATGAAGATTGGGCTCTTCTCGACAGACAAGCCCTCGGAGTTATCCGACTGACGTTATCCCGCAATGTTGCTTTTAACATAGCAAAGGAAAAGACCACGGCGGGTCTTATGGCGGCTCTCTCCAGTATGTACGAGAAGCCATCGGCCTCAAACAAAGTTCATTTGATGAGGCGATTATTCAATTTGCGGATGACGGAAGGGGCATCGGTGGCACAACACCTAAATGAACTCAACACAATCACAACCCAGTTGAGTTCAGTGGAAATTGAGTTCGATGATGAAGTTCGAGCTTTAATTCTCTTATCATCTCTACCAGACAGTTGGAATGCTACTATTACAGCAGTCAGCAGTTCGTCGGGAAACAGCAAATTAAAATTCGACGATGTTCGGGATCTGGTATTGAGTGAAGAAATTCGACGAAGAGAATCGGGTGAAGCATCAACCTCCTCAGCCTTACACACGGAGTCTAGAGGGAGAACTTCAGAAACAAATTCAAATCGTGGCAGATCAAAATCTAGAAGGGGCAAATCAAGAACAGGAAATAAAGATTTTACCTGTTATAATTGCGGCAAAAAGGGTCACTTCAAAAGAGATTGCCGAGCACCGAAGAAAAATACCGGCGCACAGGAATCTGCCAACATGACGGAGGAGACAGGTGATGCCATGATTTTAAGCGTCAACAGTCTGATTGAATCATGGATCTTGGATTCAGGGGCATCTTTCCACTCCACCCCATGCCGAGAAATCATGGAGAACTATGTCAGTGGTGATTTTGGGAAGGTTCATCTAGCTGATGATGAAACCTTGAAGATCGTCGGAAAAGGAGACATCCGACTAAAGCTGCCAAACCAGACCACCTGGAAGCTGACAGGAGTGAGACATATTCCTGGCATCAAAAGAAATTTGATTTCTGTTGGACAGCTTGATGGAGAAGGATATAGTACAACTTTTTCAGGCTGTGAATGGAAGATTACCAAAGGAGCACTCGTCATTGCTCGTGGTAAGAAGACTGGTACTCTCTATGTAACCTCCAATTTAGAGAATATCATTGCAGTAGCAGATGCTGATGGAAAATCAAACCTATGGCACCAAAGGCTCGGCCATATGAGCGAGAAAGGAATGAAGATACTTCTGTCAAAAGGGAAGCTGCCGAATCTAAAGAATGTAGATGTCGGACTATGCGAGGATTGCATCTTTGGAAAACAAAAGAAAGTCAGTTTTACAAAGATTGGCAAGACTCCCAAGGCAGAAAGGTTAGAATTGGTTCATACTGATGTATGGGGACCATCCCCTGTTCCATCTCTTGCAGGCTCACTATATTATGTCACCTTCATCGATGATTCAACAAGGAAGGTGTGGGTTTATTTTCTGAAGAAGAAATCAGAAGTCTTTGATACCTTCAGAAAATGGAAGGCCATGGTGGAAAATGAGACTGGTTTGAAAGTCAAGCGGTTGAGGTCTGACAATGGAGGAGAGTACAGAGACAGTAGTTTCAGAGATTTCTGCGCAAACAATGGGATCAAGATGGAGACAACAGTTCCCATAACACCGCAGCAGAATGGCGTAGCAGAGCGCATGAACAGAACTCTGAATGAACGTGCCAGAAGCATGAGGATACATGCCGGATTGCCCAAATTTCTATGGGCTGAAGCTATCAACACTGCAGCTTACCTGATCAACCGTGGGCCCTCAGTTCCTTTGGATGGCGGAATACCAGAGGAAGCTTGGAGCAAGAAAGAAATAAACCTTTCATACTTAAGAGTGTTTGGTTGTATTTCTTATGTACACATAAACTCTGCTGAAAGAAGTAAACTTGATGCCAAGTCCAACAAATGCGTCTTTGTTGGTTACAGTGGTGATGAGTTCGGTTACCGGTTTTGGGACTACGAAAATCGAAAGATCATCAGAAGCAGAGACGTCATTTTCAATGAAAATGTGATGTACAAAGATAGGTCAACCGCAGAATCAAGTAATACCGAAGCTGAAACAAAGGAATTTGCTGAGTTCGAGGATATTTCTGGAAATGATGTTCAGATCAATCCTGAAGCAGTTCAAGAAGAACCAGGCACACCAGAACTGAGACGCTCCTCCAGAATTCCTAAACCAACCCAACGGTATTCTCCTTCTTTACATTACTTGTTGCTGACTGACAATGGTGAACCAGAGTGCTATGATAAAGCAATGCAAGTGGAGGATTCAGTCAAGTGGGAGTCTTCCATGAAAGATGAGATGGACTCGCTTATGTCAAATCAGACATGGGAATTAGCTGAATTACCACCAGGCAAGAAACAAGAAAACAATATCTTGTATTGCGACAGTCAAAGTGCTATCCATCTAGCAAAGAATCCGTCTTTTCATTCCAGGACAAAGCACATACAATTGAGATATCATTTTATCCGGTCTCTTCTGGAAGATGGGATTTTGAAACTTGAAAAGATTAGTGGAGCTCAAAATCCGGCAGACATGTTGACAAAGACGGTGACTACGGACAAACTGAAGTTGTGTTCAACTTCAGTTGGCATGCTAGAATAATAAGACCAGACATGCTGCTGCATTGATCGAGGTGTGAAGACATATTAAAATCAGTCTTCAAGTGGGAGATTGTTAAAAGTTTCAAAGTTTGGCAACCAACTTTGGAAAATGTTTTTTTTTCAAAGTTTGGTAAATGTTTCTTTGAAAAATGTTTTTCAAAGTTTGGTAAAATTTTGGTAGATGTTTGTTGAAAATAGGAATGGGTAAATTCACTTTAGTCATTGCACTTTAGGGTATTTTCAAAGATTAGTCCCTAAGTTTCTACTATAAATACCCTTACCCATTTAGCTTCAAAATCATCCCAAAACATTTCTTTCTTCCTATACTAGAGAGCTTTCTTGTGAGTAGTGAGTGTTTTGTAAACACCTGTAAATTTTCTCTCTTAGTAAAAGATCTGCAGCAGCCCGGAGACGTAAGCACAATTGGCTGAACTCCGTTATCAATTTTCGGGTATTATTTTTCCGCTTTTATTTCGTATTCTCACTAATCTGGTTATAGGGAAATTACTTGTACTCGGTTTATTTTTCCCAACACATATTTTTTGCAGTCTATAGCACCTAACACTGCCATAAGATCTCGCAAAACTGACTCAAAAAACCACCAAATCGAAGGTAACTAATTCCTTATAAAATAATAGTACTAATGCATTAAACATGGTAACATTTTCCCACTACCTCTGCCTGCCTTATGTTTCATTTCTTCTATCATTTTTTTTCTATTAATAATATTTTATAAGATTTCACTTTCAATACAAATGCCATCTCTCTTATATAACCGTATCCTCTTCCTTCTTTAATTTCTTTCGCTTGTTTTCCACACTCCTATACATACATACATACATACATACATTTTGTTTAATGCCTTGCAGGAGTCTCTTTTCCGGGTTTGTCGCTACAATAGTTGTGCCTCCTCACTATTAGTATTTATTTCCTTTGTATGGTCTCTTTCGTTGCCTTTTCTTTTCTTTGAGCACATCGTTTTTTGGCATTTTAAGGGTAGTTTACTTTGGCTACTTTCGGGGCGTCGGTTAGTGAACTTAGTCTTATAAACTGAAGTGATTGTCTTGTAATTAATCTTTATCCATTTGCTGGTATTCTAGGGCTGAGAGGCTGCTGCCAGTTCCACAATCTGCACTTTCTGTTCATGTTTCGTCTACTTTGACATGGAAGCGATCGAGAAGCCAGTGAGTGTAGTAGAGACACATCATTGCAGAAACCAAGCATTTTCAGGTCAGTTTATTTTCTTTGATTGTTCTCTCTTCTGCCTCTGTAAATTTGTTTCCCAGCACGCATTTACATGTTTTAGTTGGAGATAGATTCCAACACCCAACACGGAGAAAAAAATGGTGTAATAAAGTGAGATCTGATGTTTTATTCAATTAAACATATCTGACAACTGCCGCCCCATATGTTTGCTTTTGCATTCTTCTTCTTTTTACGCAAATTTGCATGAAAATGTTAGCTTTCAGATTCAGACAATCATGTTGCTGCTAAGCAAGCATGCATGGATAGTAAAACATCGACTGTCGTTCCCACCACATCTCCACACTCCATTAGGGTCCCACAGTAGATTATGCATCCATAGGATGATCCCACAGTAAAAAAACAATGGATGCATGCAATCCAACATCATCATTCTCCTTTTGTCTTCCTTGGGGTTGCTCTAGCTAGGCTAGGCTAAGCTAAGCAACTTCATCAGCTTGTTTAAAGATGGAGATGTGTAAAATTCTAAAAGTAGTAGGGGGAAGAAGACGACCACGAAGAAGAAGAATGCTCCACTTTACTTACAGTGTCCATTTGAAGAAGCAAACAAACTAAAGTTGTTGACTTTACGTACTATTCTACTTTTAACGATTAACTGCTGGTCACACCCTGTAAACCACAGATGCTTTCATTACTCACTGCTGCCCTCCTCCAAGTACTCTTACTTCTACATTAAATAATTCATTTTCCTTGGATCTTTGTTTTATCTTAAATAAAAAGACAAATTAAATCATTGTCTTGAAGAGATAAACAATGATTAGCATTGTTGTATACCTTTTTTATATATGCAAAATTATTGGTTGATCAGTAGTAGTTCAGTTATGTTGGACTCCGCACAAAGTAATACTAATCAGTAGTACTAGTAGCCCAACTACAAGCAGAGATGGATTAAAGGAGAGATTGACAGTTGCGGTTGCAGTAAGGAATGTAACGATTGTAGGTGTTACAGGCATTACAACGTGACTTGTTTTTTTAAAAATAATTATATTTTAAAATTATGGATACAGTTGTGATGTCGTGGTAATTTTGAAAATTGTTACGATATGTCGGTTGTATTTTATTCCATGATATATTCTTCATGGATGAGCAGAAGTTTCAACTTGCTCTATCTGTCACCCTCAACACATAATGCGGAAAAGTTCAACCATGAAGAATATTGTTTGTTTTCTGTTCCTGGTTTCTTAGCTTGATATTGAAAAACCAGAAGCATAATGCATGGTGAGACGAATGCATTTGAGATCACATTAAAAAACATGATGTGATAGCTAAGAAAAGTTCATGAAAACAAGCTGGAAATTAGCCATCTAACTTGGCATGCAAGGACAGAACAGCTGAGCGTCATTAAAAAGATCTATCACAAAAGCTTGTCATTCTTCCTTCTGGCTTGTACATTATTAGTAAAAGACGGTCATTAAAATAATCGTTTTACTTAGGCAAAGTAGCTAGGAAATACCATTACTCTTGAAAGTTCAATTAAGCATATGCATCATTAATCGATATATAGAATATCTTGTGTAAATCATTAAGAACAGCATGAAGAGAGAGACAGAGAGAAGATCGAGTGATGAGAGACCATGTAACTTTAACTCCTTTAGTACAAACAGTTTATTGGTAGGAATGAAGTGACCTTAACAAACTAACAATCTTCTAGCTGCACTCATTACACTAAACTAACTATATAATTTATGCAAAACTAAACTCATGTACTTTTATACTTCAACACAACAATCTTAAAATGGTGTAAATGAATCTTAATCTATATATATATATATATATATCAGGCAACAACTTAGTATGATCAACTAGTATTGGCAAAATCAATTAAACTACTTACTCTAAGTTTGCCTGCCCTATGTTCCATAGGGCTTCTTGGATCTTATAGGTTATAAGGCAAAACGTTTACAGTTAAAGATCAACATAATAAGGCTAAAAGCAGTTGGTCAGCGGACCAAAGAAATAAAGTTGGAGCAGAAGGACCATTAAGGTTGTCAGTGTTAGAGTATGCCCAAAGACCAATCATATGATGATTGTAATAATACTTTTATTTACCTATTTTATTGAATAAATGCATTGCCGCTATTATTTTCAGTTATATATATGTGTTTAACATAAACTGGAAGATAATAAAGTCCATATAATGACATAATTGTTATTATTAAAAGATCTCTAGTCAAGTATTATTATGGGCATGGATAATAATAATATGCTCAAGACTAACATGTTATTGATTGATAACAACGAGTTGTCATTGACATAGAGATGTCAGAATTAATACATGATTATACTGTTAGAGAACAATGTATTGGATTGACCCACCATGAGCATATGTCTTGGATTATTATGTGACAGTCATAGCATTACTCATGGTGATGGCTATATGTATGATCCTCAGACTTGAGATCAATACTATCCCAACATATATTGTTGTATGTTTTGATGTAGCTAAACAAGCTCCGTAACTGGTTACTCTATAAAGACTGTTATTGAATATATCTCAATATATGTAGTGGGTGTGTATGATTAAGATAGGATATGTCCTTCCTACATAATAGGAAATATATCATAGGCAACTTGATTGAGTAAGACTAGAAACGCATGGTCATGCTCGAATAAGTTGATATGAGATATCATAAAGTATTCGTTAATTAAAGTCTACTCTAGAAATCAAGAAACAATAGATGGGCTATACAAGTGTGACTATTCCAAGACTTGTGCCTATTCTAGATATAAAGGACATAAGGATATAATATATAAAAGAGTTAATCACCAAGATGATATATCGAATCATATTTTCTTGTAACTTAGGTGACAATGATATATTGTTAGATGTCACTCATTGTATGTAATATTAGAATTATTCTAATAATTACTTCTAATGTTACAAGAACCTACATGGTCATACCCTAAGATTGAAACGAGCAAAAATGTACAATTTGTTGTACGTTACTAAAATATATCTAGAGTTAATTAAGTATATATATTTTAATAATCCGGAATATTTAATTTCAATTAATTAAATATAGATTTAATTAATTTGAAATAATAAAATCCATGATATAATTAGGGTAACTTAGATATAAAAAGATTATTAAATTCTAATTAATTAAATATAGATTTAATTAATTTAAAATAATAAAAACCCTAATATGACTAGGGTAACTTGGCTATAAAAGGGTGTGTTAGGTCTAGCAGCCGTTTTGGGGAGAACACGCACAAAACCTTCAGCCACTTTCTCTCAAAACTGTTTTGGGGAAAACAAAATTGCTCTCAATCGGGTGAACTGAGTAGAGGCCGAGACGTGATTTCGTGGAGGCTTACGATTCGAACCGATCTACACCACCAGAATTCACTTCTTTCCTTGCTATTTTTCAAGGAACCCGCTGTAAGTATTCGCATCTCTTCCTTCCGATTTCAGTTTTTTGTACTTGGATCGCTGGTGAGACCGTCGAGTTTTGTTTCCGCTGCGTCATGGGGTGCGTCGACGGTCCTAACAGTGAGACTTTAAATTAAGGAAATAAGAATACTGACTAACTGTATTCATAATATTTGGAAGAAAAAAAGAAAGAATATGCAATTGATATTGCATGCAATGATTGTCTACCAAATATAGACCAGCATAAGTCATCTCGGGGAATTCTAACTTGTTACGGAGTTAATCATAAATGTAAGGAAATCTGAAGTTTCACAGAAGCATGTCATGACTCGATAGCAAATTTTTTTTACTGCAACATAGTTTTCCTTTTACCTGATTTGTTCACGTGTTCTTGTTACTGTAACATCATATTTACCATTAAAGGCTTACCATCTAATTACCTCTGTTGTTTTAGGTAAAGTCAAATTTTCAGCATTAATTTGATGCATCATGCTGTATAGTATTACTAAGAGAGAATTCATCAATATCACCTAACAGCACACTGCACATACATATATGAATTTTTGTTGCCATCTGTAATTAAGATGGTGAAAACTACATATGTAAGTAACCAAGCCTTTGTACGGTGCACAGAACTGAATCTCCAAGAACTTTTGGTGATACTAATGTCTTGCCCACGGCTATTATTATGTTTTAAAGAAGTGGAGAGTGGAGACATTAGCCTTACATCAGAGAGTAAAAAGAGGTCATTGAATTTAAAAGCGTCAGTGCTGCACATCTCGTTAGACATGTATTTGGAAAAGATGATAATGATTTCATGCCAAGTGTCCCGGTGGTGAGTAAACAGGGTGAACAACCGTGACAATAGTGACGTGACGAGGATATCAAAAGATTAAGTGGGAAAAATATCACGCCTTGGAGAGGTGTAAAACATTAATCCCACATCGAAAAAAATCATTTAATTTAAAAACGATGATGCTACACTTCATATAAGACATATCTCTTTTAGAAAGAGGATAATGATCTCATTATCCTGTCATATGAAAAATTAGCTTTTCTATAGGAAAAGGAAGTGAAGAATCCCATGGCTTTAATTAAGCTTAAGTTCTTCCTATTAGGGGTGAGTAAAACTCGACTCGACTCGAAATATAATTTTTTTTTTCAATTTCAAGTTATTCGAGTCAACTAGAACTATCAATTCGGTTTTCAAGTTCGAGTTGAGTTGAAAGATCAAAATTTCGAGTTTCTCGGAAAATAAAAAATTTGGATGAGTATTTGGACAGATTTACGATTTGATCTCAGATTTCCTATTCCTTCAATTCCTCCTTTATTTTAACTCAAATTTTCACCAAATTTGAACCACATGCTCCTAAACTATCATAGAATATAAATGTAATTTCAATTTCAATTTTGATAATTAATTTTGTATTTTTTTCAATCTAATCCTTCATTTTTTCATAATTTATGTATTTCTTCAATTCATTATTCATTTTAAGTACGTTTTTGACCAAATTTAAATGACATGCTCCCCTACCACTATAGAATACCTATGTAACTTCAATTTTTTTACCAAAATATACTCTATCTTTTTAATTTAGTCATTTAACTTTATATTTTGCTCAATTTAGTATTTTGACTGCAATTGTTAACAAATTCTTTTTTCGCATCAATTCATTGACTCTTTTATACTCCTATTAATTTTTTATCCTTAAAACACCTTCTTTGAAATATAATATTGTAAATATATTTTATAATTTTAGATTGTGTGTGATATATTAAATAACATTGTAATGTGAAAGTATATGAAGATATATATATATATTATATGGTTTGAGAAAGTCAAAAAATTGAAATAAATTCGTACTATAATACTATAATTAATTACAATTATATTTGTATAGAAACTCGAACAACTCAACTCAAATTTCTTAAACTCGATTTGACTAAGAAAAAATTCAAGTCAATTTTGAGTTGTAAAATATGACTCGTTAACTTGAATAACTCAAAATTTTTTGACTCGGCTCGATTGAATGCTCATCCCTGCTTCCTAGGCTCCCTACCATGCTAATGCAAAAGGCACCAAAAACATAAGCACTCCTTTCCATCAACGATTAATTCTATTTCTTTACCGAAAGCATAAGCACTCCTTTTCACCCTAATGCAGGATATATATATATATAATATATATATAATTTGTCTCTGATTTAGTAGGTAACTTCATATAAAGAGTAACAAGAAGAAGCACAGTCAGAAATACTAGAATGACAAGCCACATCAAATTCTAATAGATTTGATAGAAGAAAAACAACATTTAATCAGTTCCACCATTTACTTAGCAGAGAGAATTCATCACACAGAAATCAAATTGAAGATAGAGGAACAATTTTTGTTTAACACGATTAGGAAATATAGGAAGGGTTTATCAAACAATCTTCATTGGTAAAAGTTGTGGAATTTGCTGGCAATAGCAGGATTTTCTTGGTAATCTGAATGCAACCCAATGTCTGAGGTGGAGATGAGAAATGAAGTAGGGTTTATTCCTTCATTGGCATTTGAGGGGTTCGTCAAATCTGAATTATGGTTCATTATTTTTTCATATGAGTTGGCAATGAGATTCGAGCTAGATTTTTGGTCTTGTCCATCGGGGTCCGTCATGAAAATTATACTAGCGTTTTGTTCTTGGGTATTACCTGTTGAGTCCTTGATACCTGTCATTGCACAGTAGCTGTATTGGATCCTCTCATTGTTCATGCCCCAATTTCCTGAAATAACTGGACAATTCTCCGCCGAGTATTCTCCGCTTGAGTCTGCGATGTTGTTTGAGTAATTAAACATGGATGACGGTCTTGTGATGCCCAGAAATCTCTCGATGGTACTTACATAATCCGTTTGATGTTCTAACGAGTGAGATTGTACAGTACCATGGTGTACTTTATCTTCTTCCTCGACCACTAACTTCAGACTATTGTTTGTTTCAGCAGAGGACTGAAATTGTATCAATTCATTAGAGTTCGACTCATCTGAACAGTTTGTTTTCTCTAGCCCTTTCATCTTCATTTTCTCTCTAGTTCTCTCCCTTGCTCTTGCCCTCGCTTGTCCCTGGATTCTCTCACGACATGTCTGAATGAAACTTTACGTGATTTTCGTTCCTTGGTCACTCTATCCGTAGCAGTACTTCTCATAGATTCACCTCTTGCTACTCCACCTTGCTGGTCTCCCGTAGTGTCTTGACACTTGGCTGCTGACACCACTTCGCTTTCAGAGGTAGATGACACGCTCTTTCCACCCCCAGTATTGCATCCGTTCTTCAGTGCTGCTGGGAGATTCTCAGTGAGTTCTTTGATAGCAGCCTTGGATTTTGAGAAGAGCCATTCGATAGTTTTGCTTGCCTTGTCGAACCCCAACATGTCCTGAAGATCAAAAAACTTACGGGCAATTTGAAGTGACAACCTCATTCGCCGATCTCTCGGACCACGAGCGGTACAGATCTTGCTGTGCCTGTCTTTCTTCCCAATTCTCTTCCGAGGAATCCCTTGCTTTGCCCCGCTACCGGTGCTTCTCTTCCGGTTAGTCGGAACCTTTTTGGTTTCCTTAATCGGAGAAGCCGCATTGATTTCGGAATCTGGCGGTGCCATGTTGCTAGTAGACCCCAAGATCTGTTGATGTACTTGGGATAGAAGATGACTCATAAGCAACCCATCATCATTATCAAAAAAGGGTGCAGGAAACTGAAAGAAAGGAGATGTATGATCCTCCAGTACTGAAGAACCTGCAGGGTGTTTATCGCCTGAAAAAGAACATCCAGGCATGATATGGGGGTTGTAACCGTTGCTAGAAGGAAACATGGCCGCAAATTGAAATACTTCCGCAAGTAGAAGCTATTTATTTGAGACAAAAGTTGTTCATCTTTTTTTTATAGAAGCAAAGAGAAGAATAGGGGAAGCTTGAAAAAGAAAAGGGGAACACAGTGAAAGGGAGTGGAGGTAGAGGAACTGTGAAAGTGAGGTGATAAACTGATAAATGATAATTGAATTTGAAGTTAGTAGGAAGCTGCAAACCCCAAGTGCCGGTATTGCGACACTTCACGTGGGTGTGGGTTAGTTGCTTGATAGCAACACTTCATATTTCTCTCTTATTCTCTTTCTTCTTTTCAGATAGAAAGGTTTAAGAGTATCAAAACCACCACGAGACAGAGAGTAGACATGGTCTCCTCTGGTAAAACCTAGGTTAGCTAGTTTGGACTAAAGGAGAGAAAGAGCAAGAGAAAGCAAAGCAAGAAAGAAAGAAAGAGTAAAACAAGGACAATAATTAATTATAGGAAGAGCATTTTGATATGATATGATATTAATGTACAATGCAAAAGGGGGGGGATAGAGTTTGCTTTTACGGCCCATGAATGTGCATTTGCAAAGTGAACTTTGTTTGACTGGAAGACCAGATATCGCTGTCGAGGTTTCATTTCTCTGACTAGTGTCTACTCCCTTCGTTGTCTACTCCCTTCGTTGTTCATTGGGATCCTTTATTCCTTTTTCTTTCTCCTTAATCTACCTACTAATTATTTCCAAATCAAGTTACTCTATTCTATGACCTAATATTTATAATTGTCCAACTATGCCTGAAACTCATAACTTATCTGTTTGAGCTGAATTTAAGTATATGTAACACTAATGAAATCTGTCCAGTTATGCCTGAAAATTATCTAGTTATAGTGGCAATTAAGTTTCCGTGCTCATTTTCTTGCAAACTATTTGCAGTTGCAGCTTTGGCTTTGTACACATGCCGCCTGCAGGTTTCAGTGAGAAAAAGATAAACTTTATTATTTAATTTCCACCAAATACATGTATATAATATGTCTGCATGGCTAGCTACTAGTAGACGTAGTACAACCCTGTATCCATTTGAAAAAGAGAGTTTCTGAAAACCCTAATGCACGTGGGCTGATATTTAAGCATATATATATTTCCATCTGAATAGCTTCCTGATCTGCTAGTTGAAAACCAGAACTGCTGTACACTTTCTCGTGTTTAACCTTCACATCTTAATTCATTTATTTTCATTTCTACACGAAGGGTTTCACTCAAAATCAAACGCCTTCAACTGATAAGGAACATTTTCTTTCCCCTTTTCTTGGAGTGATCATTTTCATTTTAAGAAGATTACTATCAAAATAAAATATTCAAGGTTTATCAGAGACGTATCCAGAGAAGCAATCATTTACTAGATAATATTTTCTTGCAAACCATCGGGTGAAAACGTTGCCAGTTGTCTGGATTGCGGATGCTCTTAAATAATGGGACAGCAGCTTGGTTACTCATAACAAGACATGAGAGGTAATTAACTGTCAGGGAATAAACTACTTTGTCAACAAAAGTTAAAAAAGAAAATCTACAGCTTCGAAAATCGGGTACTCCCCCTAATCATTTACAGAGACTTAACATTTATATATATCAGTAATTTTCTTTGCTTAGATTGAATTTAAAGATTACTTATAATAAACGAGCTGCCTTTTTTTTTGGGGGGGGGGGGTTGAGGGGTTCTTTTCCATATTGCCTACTGTCACACAAAATTGTTTCCCAAAAGCAAAACAAAAGTGATGCCCCATAAACTGCAAATGATGTTTCTCCATTTATTAAGAAGTAATAGTCGTCCTGAAGAATTAACAAGCAAAGAAGAATAGGGAAAACAGGCAAGTTGATGGGTAACTTTATGTACATATATGTGTGAATTTGATCGATCGTGTCGTTTGTTATAGTTTTATTTGGCCTGGTTTCTGTCGTCTTTACCCCACCATGCCAGGGAAGTATTGTGGAATGTGACGGTAATTGAAATATGACTGAACAGCAGATGAATGTATCACCTGGTCAAAACATTACTGCCCGGTCTTTTTCGATGATGTGCAATAGGTCATCAGTTCGCGCTCCTGTTAAATTTCCCCATCATAAGATGTCTAGTTGCCATGAACACTTGCTTGTAGATTTGCACGCGCACTTCTACCAATGATCAGCCACGCACACCAATTTGTTTGGATTAGATGACCAAAAAAAACATACATGATATACTTAAATCTCGGTCAGATTTTGGCTTTATATGCTCAAAAGTTTGATACCCCAGGCAATCTTCTAGCGCCCCGCCGACGTACTTACTTTTTACCACACAGGAAGAACCTCATTCATTGTATACGTATAGACATTCTCTTTCAAAAAGGAATAGGTTAGGCTTCAACTTGCAGCTGATTGAGACCAATTTATTATCAGATTATCTACATTTAGTAAAATGGAAAATGGTACATAAAGCTAGGCTATTCATGCTCTAGCTACCTTTTAATCATCTTTAATGGGAATATAATTCTTCTCCAATTTCCCAGGGTATAGGTAGCAAATATTCTAAATGGCCTGCACTGCTCAGCATGATTTTCATGTATAAGAACGCTTTAAATGGAATCGATATATTCCAAATTTTCTTACTATGAAGGCAACATGACGGGAGAGGAAGATCTCGTTGGATCTAGGATCAAGACATTGATAATAGTGACATTTAGTAGAATGGACAAGAAAGACACAAGGCTTGAATTTAGAGTCGAGTTTTGTGTATAGTCCACGTAGTACAAGGTTCTAAGAGTTGTATAGTTTGGGCTAGTGCGAAAAAGAAATTCATATGTTGACTTTTCCGGTAGAAAGATTCGATTGACAAGATATAGTAGTGGACGGTCGCAGATTCATAAATATTTTTGAGGGTAAACTAATACAAATTTTTTGAATAAAATGAACATAAATAAAATTTTAGAGTGGACACTATCCACTCTCGTATACATGTGGATCCGCAATTGATAATAAAGCATGCATAAGGCCAATAAGCGAGCGGAAAGGAAGTTTGGTGTAAAAGAGTAAATGTTGTTTCCATAAAGAGCATGGATCAAGCTCTCATACTCTCCACCTCCATCGGAATAGACACTAACAATGGAAGAGTTCAAAAATTTGTCGTTGGTGGTGAGTTTCGAGTCCATTCATACGTCCATGAATTATTCCCGCCATGAGTAAGAGGAGCCCCCGTTCTCTAATCCTTCACAACAAAGAAAGTAGGAAAGAACTAATAGATTTCTTGTTTTGCTCATAAAATTTGAGGAATCAAAATTAAATTTCTTTGAATACCAAGTGCATATAAAACATCTTTCAAAAGAAAAGTATGAGAAGGAAAGTATGTAATGTACGTGTGATTATTATACAATTATCATCTCTGACAATCACATTGTCAGCACCAGTATACTCATAAAAATCTAGCAGGTTTTGAGCGTTTAAAGTGATATGATGTGTTTAACATGTGTCCATCACTCAATTTGTATTATGTTTTGGTTGTCAATTAATTGAACAATTTAATGTTTAATTCGTCTATATCTTAAATTCCGAAATAGTATAAGAACTAGCGACATATTTAAACAAAATATTTAGCTATAGGTTTGGAACCTTTGGTTAGACGGGAAAATAGACTCCTGACTCAGATTTCTGGCAAAATTTTGACTAAGTTTTTGCCAGGAAGCACCGGCAGTTAGTGCAGTGAGAACCAATATATCAATATATGTGTTAAAATCATACCCAGGAAAAGCAGATGAGGTTGGAGTTTCCAAGTCAGAAAGTTATTGCTTCCCATGAGCCAGATAGGAAGTTGGATGGAAATTTTTATGGTGATGAACTTTCTATTTTTGAATCATGGGATTGATTACACCATGGCTGGATATAGTAGATGGTGAATCAGATTCTGAAACTTGTACATTAGACAGATCAAGTTGGTGTTGCAGCAATGTTCATGGCTACAATAGACAAGGTAATCAATAGACAGATCAGGATCGAAGAACAAAGAGATTAAAAGGCCCAGCAATGCTCAACCTTTACTAGAAATTGAAGTGCCCAAAGTTGCCATTATCAGCCCAGACCTCAATTAAACAGTATTTCTTGAAATTTTATATAATTTTTTAATATTTTTTCTTAATTATATAATTTTACATCTCTTAAAATTTATAATTTATACTGTTTAATTTTTAATTCAACCTCTAAATTAAGGCGTGCTGCCATTTATCCAAGTGTTTTTGTTAAACAAATTGATCAAAATTATTATTGTAAATGACAATGATGAATGTACGTGTGATCTAGCGTTTTGTTCAAGCATACATCTCATGCATGCATTCACTTTTTATATTAATAATGACTATTAGACATTATTAAAAGTATTAATATAATTTAAAATAATACAATCCATCTTTTTATATGTATTTATTAAAAAATTTAAATATAAGTGCAGGCTGAGTAATCAAGTATTCCCCGATATGGTTGTTTCTCTAAACGACCGTGCCAAATTTAGCATTTACAGTTACGATAACTGCCCTCTGTGAGAAAAGCTTGCATGTGACTAAAAGCATGGTATTATTTTATTTTATTTTTGGATTATGATCTCAGGTCGGACTAAGTTTGAGTTTAGAGTGATAAATATTCTATTTGATCTGACCTAAAAAAATTTAATGTAATCATATCTTATATCTTATATATTTAGAAATATTTGTAATAATATCCTTCTCTATATTGATTTTCTTTCAATTTGGTCACTATTTTATCAAGTAAAATTAATTATTATATATATGTTAGGTCGCCATCCAGCTCAGTTGGTAGAGCACAAGGTTCTTAATCTTGAGGTTGTGGGATCGAGTCCCACAGAGGGCATTTCATAATTTGGAGGTCTCTTACGGAAGCTGCTCTCAACCTGGTGTTGGGGGTAGCCTACTATCTTACCTCCCCCTTACCCCATATATATATATGGGAAAAAGGGACATCCATATGTTAGGTCGGGTTATGTACGGATTTTATCTCAAAAGATGGATCAGGTTTCCGGAATGAGAGTGACATTTGAAAGAAAGGAAAATCAATGAAAGGATTGTAAAGATAAAATGGATTTAGATCATAATTACCTATTAACCATTGTTTGATAGTTTGTTTGAGGTTATGTGATTTAGAGACAAAATTAAAAAAGAAAGGTACTTATAGTGGGTTTAGATCATAATTACCTATTAACCATTGTTTGATAGTTTGTTTGAGGTTATGTGATTTAGAGACAAAATTAAAAAAGAAAGGTACTTATAGTGGGACTCACTTTCGGTTTAGGAAAGAAATTAATGAATAGATAGATAGATAAAGAGCATAACATGGGTACTTTGTGCAAAAGAAAATGTTTACTGAAAGGGACGTGTTGATGAGGGTGGGAAAATGCAGAAATCCCACTGTCCCACTTTCAGGACACATTCCATGGAAATTTGGGGTCTACCTTTTGACTCTTCTTCCCTGCTTATACCCAAAAGAAACTGCTTCCAGCGGCGGCCAGAATACAATTTATAATTAGGGAAGGCCATTTTACTCGGACCTAAGGGTTTGATCCGGCCTGATCTGATTAAGTCGATTTTTTATTTTAAAATCTTGAGTTTGAATCAAATGAGGTTGAGTTCATGTAGGTCGGATTAGATCCAGATTTTAACCTGCAATATCATATCGAAAAAAAGTTTCCCAGAAGTCCATAAATGAAAAATTTTAATTTTTAGAAAAATTTTGAATGAACTAAAAATCTAACCCGACCGAATTCGTTGCTATTCTTATTTATAATGTACATGCCTCAATGCATATCATGAAACCATTCCCCATTTCCTCATTGAATGGGACATAATAATAATCCCATATCCGCCGGTCAAGCACCAAGAACGGCTCTACGAGAGAAGTTGAACAACCCATTTGGACCCACCAACGGATCTCCTGGATTTTGATTGGATTGTTTCTGACCGTCCACAATCTTGTTGATTTTCTTAATTTATGCGCCATTAAGATTAATGACTTAGCTAGTTTATAGGCAAAGTAACTAAATCAGGCCCTTCTTGAAACCAGCCAAACCAGGTTCTGCTGCTTTTGCAGCGGTCTGTCCTGTTTAAGCACGTAGTAGTAGGCTTCTCATTCCTAAGCCAATTTATTATAAGCTCAAGTCTTGCCTCTAATAATTAACGGCATGCAAGTGTGGGTTGAAGGTAATCATTTGGTTTTTCTCATGTTTTGCACCACATTTTTATTTTTAATCTGACCAATATGTATGTATTCATCCATGTCCACTTCTGTTTTTTTTTTATATTGACCGTCTTATTAAAATATTTTACAAGGTATATGTGTTCATTTAAAACTTGGGATCTATTATTTTAATCACTTATATAATCAACAAACAAGAGGAAATTAATTATTTAATTCACTCAAGATCTGGTCAACATGATTCTCTAGCTACTTACTTGACCAAGACTTGGCCACCCACTATATATATATATATATTAATCATACTCACATAATACTAGAATTTTGTTATACATATTTATTTGTATGAGATTTCGAAATTATATATCTAAGTATTAACGCGGTGATATGTCATTGAATAGTTTAAGAAGATAAACAAATTGATTATACATATACGATCATAGTATGTATTTAATCCATATACATTTATATGTTATCAATGTACTAAATTATGATAAAATGTTCTTTTAGCTCCCGTTTATTATAGTTATTTGAGTCTTTAAAATTTTATTATGTTTCTTTTGAACTTAAATCTTTATTATTTTTATTATATTGACATAAATCTCACGTAACAATATCGTTAAACAGATGCTAGTTATTTTTTTTCTGTCACATCTTCATTCTTTTTTTAAATAATCTTTGTCCTTATTAAAATATTGACATAATTTTTTTATTTCTAAATTTTAATATTTTTTATGACTTTACAATAAATATACAAAATAATTTACGTTACCTTAGTGATCCATCGATGTTCTATCACATTTAGGTTTATTTGACAAATAATAAAAGTTTGAGGATTAAAAGAGATATAACAATGGTTTACGTGTTTAAATGATTGAACTAATAAAATTGGAGGCTAAAAAAGGTTATTCTACCTAAAATTGAATATATATATATATTAATCTAAGACGATTATAAAGTAGTATATGTTCTAAAATTTTTCAATCATTTGATAATAAAAGTTCAAATTACAGTCTTTAATGCTCGAGCCTAGAACTTCTAGGAATAACAATCATCCTTTTAAAATTAAATATATTTAACCTGTAGATCATACATAAATATATCATCAATTTGTTTATCTTCTTAACGTTTCTCTTCCCTCTAAATTTTAAACTATTCGATGATATATGATTTCATTAATATTTAATGCACTGATAATTTATAATTTTATGCATAATATTAATAAGTAAACTGGAAAAGAAATATTAACCAATAGGCCACATGTGATGAGAATTGCTTGTCGAAGATCAAGAGGTGGGGATAAGCAGGACACCTACCTACCTTCGATTAAGGTCGGCCTGGTTAGGGGAGAATATATATATATATATCCTCACAGTCACAGGCCAGCTAAGTGTTTCATCACCTTGACCTGGATCGCACTGCGCCATCTATCTATTTTGTTTTTAGTTAAACATATCATTAGTGCTTAACTTAAAAGGCAAGATGTACTTGTAATATTTTCGGGTAACAATAGTTTTAACAACGACGTGATGTGAACTTCTCCCCGTCGCTTCAGCTTTTGACTACGTTGTACCATGTTTTTAGCTTAGGAGTTACTCTTAGAATACACAGTCTCAGCTTCTTCTTTTTTCAAGTGTAGTTTCATAACATTATAATCCAACAGACCACATTCTAGTCCGTGCTTGTATTAATTTGGACCTGTTGATGGAAAATATGAGACTATGACGGTCGTAAGCAATTCATTTCTTTTAATTTGAATTGAGATTACAATTGATATTTTTTATGAGCCGAAGAAAATAATAAAAGATAAATTTTGAATTGAAGACAAAGAGAGAGAGAAAAACCTCCATTCAACTTTGTAAGATTGTTTATATAAGTGTCCTAAATGCTGGTGTCTAGAATAATGATAATTATTTCTAGATTGGTGGGATGGGAAGACTTAATCATCATATAGCAGATTTAGTTGGTTGACAGGATTGACAACGATCACGTCAAATAATTATAGCAGACTAGAAGATATAAAACTCTGAAGACTTTCATAAACTGTTGAAGCCTTGATAAACAAAGTATTACTTTGGAGGAAATTGAGAAGAAACACAACAAAGATCATTTGCGTACGTTCGTACTAATTTCCGTTGCCATTCATGCCAACCTGGCCATGCACCATAGCTAGGTAGCTAGGGCAACAATATATATGGTTGGAATAAAATTAAGAAGAAACCCTAATTAAGAATAGAGAGCAATCAGGGAGAGGCTCTAGCAAAATGGTTTTTAGCCGTATTTTTAGCGGCGTTTTTGAATAAACGCCGGTAAATACTTGTACTTTAGTAGCGTTTTTATATAAACGTCGCTAAATACTGTACTTTAGTGGCGTTTAAGCATCAATTACGCTAAATACTCGTACTATAGTGACATTTTTATATAAATGCCGGTAAATAATGTACTTTAGTGGTATTTGTATTCAAACGCCGCCAAAAACTCGTACTTTAGTGGCATTTTAAGTACAAACGCCACTAATATTATAATTTAGTGGTATTTTAAGCACAAACGCCACTAAATACTCGTACTTTAGTCATATGTTCTAGGATATAAACTTACTACAATGTAGAACTTAGTTATGTAGAACTTAGTTATATTTGGTTCTTAACAATAGCTGAAGTTTTAGATCTTTTGATTTATTATTATGGATTTCAAGTTTGTTATTATGGATGCCAACTTTGATTTATTATTATGGATTTCAAGTTTCTTGTTATGGATTTTAAGTTTGTTATTATGGATGTCAAGTTTATTGGATAATGCTACATGTTAAAATTTTAAATTTGGGCAACAAAATAGTAGAAAACAACATTTGAAAAATTAGTTTTAATTCGCAACATTTGTATAAAAAAAGTCACTAAATACATAGTCAATACCGACATTTTTGAAAAACGCCACTAAAATTCTAGATCTTTTGCGGCATTTATACAAAAAATATCACTATATACGTAGTCAATAGTGGTGTTTTACATTCACAAACACCACTAAATGACATAACATAGATGTGTTTTTGAGAACAAACACCACTATATGTCAGAATATTTAGCGGCGTTTTTGAGACAAAAGCCCACAAAAGAAAAGATAAATCTGGTGTTTGGAGAAAACGTCGCTAAATATCATAACCCCTTTAGCGACATTTGTAAAAAAACCGCCTCTAAAAACATAACCTTTAAATGCATTTGTGAACGACAAAAGCCGCTACCTTTTGCGGAATTTGTTTCAATAGCACTTTTGCGACGTTTATTTTGGGCCACAAAAGTTTTTAGCGAGCTTAAAAACACCGCTATATGACTAAAAAAACGCCGCTAAAAACATATTTTTACTGAGTTTAGTTGAACGTCATGACAGGGTGGGTTGATGTCATCAAAAACCCCACGACAATGGGGAGGGGGACTTCTCGTGGGTTAAGATAGTGGTGGTGCAGCTATCATAAATTGTTTGAATATTTCGTCTTTCCAAAAAAAAAATTAAAAGAAAAGCTGCACTAAAGGATGAAAAGATAAAACATTGGGGGACCAAAGCAGCCAAGCGTGTAACCACAAAAAGGGGTTCCTCAGAGTATACAAATCATCCCTTTCTTCTCCAACCTTCCTTTGGCTTTGCCCAAAAGAATACTATGCCTCACCCGTTCAGTCAATTCATCGTACCCTAAGCTGAAAGCAAAAACATACACTATGTAGTCAATATTATACAGCAAAATTACATTTGAAAAAAATTATGGGTTTGGCCTCTTGGAAGAGATTAAAAAAAGGGTAATGTTGGTTGAATGATTTGTGTCTTGCTTTTCTTGGCAAAGTTGCTGTGCTTGAATAACCGTGTAATTAAGCATAGTTTGCTGGTTATCAAAGGTTTAAACAAGCTTTTAAGTCATGATTTTTAATCACTTTTACCATTAAAACATCACATTTGGGTATCCTGTTTAGGCCAACCAACCAGCAGGCGCTTAGCAGGTAAAGGCTATGAAAGAAAACTAGGCAATAAAACATAGAGCCTGCCTGCCATTTGTCCAAAGCTAACGGAAACATCTATGATTCCCTTTTAGAGTCTTGGTCTATAAGTTTTTATATACTCAACTCCATAGCCATTGATCAATTGCACCAAGCAAAGCAAGATATAATCATGTTTCCTTCCCAATAACGTGTTCAAACAAAATGGTGAAAAGAAAAAAAATTCCCCACCTTCATTTTCTTTTTGATTCATTCTTAATATTATGTGTATATGTATATGCATGTAAATGTCAGCTAGAAGCTATGTGAAGAAGATGGTTGTAAAATTAAAATGAAAATCAAATTTAGTGCGTTAATAATAAAGAGAAGTGTGGGAAAAGAAAATAGAAAAGATTGACCATTTTCTGATGTTAGGAATAAAAAGAAACCATCCTAATTTTAAATGATAAGATGAAAGAAAGTGTAAGAAATAAAAGTTAAGTTTGTACACTATCACTATCGTATTGAATAGTTGAATCAATGGAGCGGTCATTGATTAAAGAGAATGTTGTTCTCTCTTGAAATTCTAGGTTCAAACAGTTGCGTCTGTAGGATGTATGCATTGTCAATAGTTAAGAAAGATTATGAACAAATACTACCTTATAATCACTCTAGACTATTAATTTTTTTTAATAGATGCAGGGTGCATGTGTGTACGTTGTTAATAAATTCTGAACACATACTACCTTGTAATCACCGTAGACTATTCAAAAAAAGTATTGAATAGATGCAAGGTGTGTGTACGTTGTAAATAAATTAATAAAATTCAGAACATATACTACATTATGATCTCCTTAGACTATTTAATTTTTTTTTCATCTTTGACCAACTGAATTTAAGTTAATTAATTGATATTACCAATTCAATTAAACTTTTTAATAATTACTATAAGTATGTAGTTTTACGAATTATTTTTACATGTGAACATGCATGATTGTTCATTGTGGAAACACCTTTCTCAAGTTTTCAAAGGAGGTTTCATTGCATCAAGTACTACCATGTCACTAATTTAGTAGTTTGATAAAAAAAAATATGTGATTCATAAAGAATTACAATCAATTTTTAATAATTATAAATAATAATATTTTGTATCATTCAATATAATGTATTTAAAATTTTTGATAAGAAATGTAAAAGTTATATATATATATGTTTTGTAATTTTGATGATAAGTAAATGTAGAGTTAAAGAAAAACTAATAATATCATTCTGAATAGATTTTGACTAACTATTAATGTAATCATATGTAACTGCTTAATTACAAGTTCAAAAAAGAAAATTAAAAACAAAAGTTATTAGATTTTATTTTCCTTTTGTGAAAAATATTAATAATCATAATGATTAATCTTATTGATGTAATCCTTTTAATTTCCTCTAAATTTATAACTTGTAAGTTTGAATTATTCATTCCAAAATTTATAACAACAAAGCAAACACTCTAAAAATATTCAGTCTATCATATATGTTAATTACGCCAAAATAATTGCCGTAACAACAATGCTATTTTAATATCAAATTGAGAATAAAAAATAATTCTACATGCCAACACGGATATGTTCAATTAATTTACTTGTTATAACGTTACATGAAACTGAATTCACGTTCGGTGGTCAAGGGGAGTGTTATTTACCTTTAAGATTTTGGGTTCGAGTAATTATATCTACAGGATGTATGTGCATTGTCAACTGTTAAAAAAGATTATGAACAAATACTACTTTATAATCACCACATATTATTAAATAAGAGTTAGGATTTTTTTCACATATTTTTAGCCGCTACTGAAAACCACCACTCTCCATGTCTTTTGCGGTCACCTAGGCATTCATCTCGTCTTCTCATCATTTATCATTTTTTTATTTATATTTTCTTAAAATATAATTAAAACTAAAAAACCTCACTATTTATGGGGTTTGAGAACTTTCTCAGATTTGAGAGGTTAGGATATTTGTTTGAATATCCATATGATGAAAAGTATTTTTTCGAGTAGACAAAAATCATAACTCAAAACTAACCTAATTGAATGATTATCAGAAGAGATCAAAGTATTAGAATATTAAACTTTTAGATGGATTTGCATCAATTTTGAATGATTTTCATGAAAACCCAATTCAATAAAAGAACAAAGAGTCAAATATAAACATTTTAAAACTAATATTATCGCAAATAGCGGCCAATGATGGTTGAATGCCAATGATGTTGGGAAGTTTAGTGTCTAAAATAGATGTGTTTTAAAATTTAGTGACAAAACCGATATACAAATTAAAGACTTTATAACAAAACGATACTATTTTGACCATCAATAATAATAATAAACATCGCTTTGGCTACGCTATTACAATGACGAAAAGATTCATTTACCCTGTCACACCATTTGCATTTTAACTGTCCAAAACTTATGTTACAACACCACAAAAATCCAGTGTTATAATTGAATGCATTTAAAGTTCAATAGTAAAAATGTTAAAGTTCATTAACATATAATGTAATTTACACTTATTTTTATTGTTTATATATTTATTTCATATTATTTTTAATTCTATACACATATAAGTAAGTACATTAAATGGACAATTGATTTACAAAAAAAAAATCATTACTAAGGGTAATAATTTTTTTGTGAAATTGAATTTTCACGTTTGGTTTACAAAAAAAATTATTTTCAAATAATAACTTATTATCAATGGTAACAGTTTTTGGTTATAATGGTGGAAATGTCTTTACCTCGTAATTTTTAGGTATTACACAATTTCTACCACCTTGGACAAGAATATCCCCGGAATAATAATTTTTTTTCATATGGATCCTTGTCAATTATATTCTTCATTCTTTACTCAAAATTATAAACATAGTAATAATATACAAAAAAAAACTTGATTTAATAAAATATTAATAAATTTGAGTAATTAAAATTGGTTTATATTTTTAATATTTAATATATTAATCATCTATAATTTTATGAGGCGAAAAGTGATATTATTGTAAAATATGTAATTATTTAAAATAATAACTAACATTGAGTTATTAAAAATAGATCTCATACATTAAAAAATAATATTTTTATCCACTCGAGATCATAATATTATTTTTTTCATATTATATTATATAAATATATATGATACTTATGAAAATTATTTTAAAATATAAGTTTGTTATACTAATTATATTAATTATACGTTAAATGTATTTTTTCTCAAAATTTAAATAGTATAAAAATTAAAATATTTCTAGGAATTTTCATTCAAATATTTAAAATTTAATATTAAAATTTATCTTGTTGGAAAAAAAATATCACATGGATAATTTTATAAAATATGCACCCAAGTAATCTTATATTCCTCAACCAAATACTGTAATTTTACATTCCTGCTAAATAAATCAAACAAGATAATACAATATTCCTAGAGTAATGTTATATTCAACTAATCTTTTTCTAAAAAATAATCTTACATTCTGTAAGCAAACGAATATAAATCATTTCATATCCCAAATGAGTTAACCGTTTCTTCCTTTAACCAGTTAGTTTCTTGCTTCGTCAGGTAGAGTCCTCTATGATTGTACTGTTGTTTTAGTAGCTTCGTTGAAGGGAGGTAATGGAAGAAGCTCCCATGCCAATGCTACCTTTTACATGTGCATGTGAAAATGAAGTAAAATAAAACCACAGCACAAGAGTCATATACACTAATAATTAAATGGAGAAGTGCCCAAACTCCCTTGTACTATAATATAAGGATTCATTATAAGAGAAGCAAGGCAAGTGATGGATATGGATAAATACATAGATGTAAACGAAAACCCAGATGGGGTGATGAAAGAGAAGAAGAGGGGATGGGAAGGTGGTGGAGTGTGTTCCAAGACACAATGATTACATGGTCTTGGGGTAGCAGAAAGGGTGGCGTGGAAATAGCCAAGAGTGTAGAAGAACGTGGGGGCTTGACCGAGGTAGGAAAAGGACGAGGCGATGGCAATATGCATAGAATAAATTAAAGATGAAGAAGAAGAAAAAAAGAAAAGGGGGTTTAGCTAAGCCTTTTATCATGATGATACTATCAGCCTTTTTTGGTCTTTGGTTTGTCGACAGTCTAATGTCTTGTGTGTTCACTGTGTTTTGTTTTTGTGTGTTTCCCATCCCCCACTCGATCTCTCTCTTCACAAAAAAAACTGCACTCAGACACAGAATGTAATTATACACTTTGGACCAATCACAAAAAGCAAACCATTTTGCATTATTTTATAAGGATGGAGAGAGAAATACTTTCATGTATAAACTAGTAGCATTTTATAAAAATAAATTAAAAAGAGAGAGAGAGAGAGGATATCCCTGATTGCTACAAGAATGGATAGAGAAAATGCCTTCGGAATAAAGCAAAGGAGACTAACAGTACTTGCAGACTCTATAAATTTAGAGTGGTGGAGAAGAGGAGGAGAAGAGAGCAAAAACCAAAGCGACCAAAAAGACACCAACAAAGCATATAGGAAAAGGAAAGCTTGTTTTGAAGCTAAGGATAAGAAAAGTGCCTGCCAGAAACTAACCTACCCCAAGTGAAAGAGATTGAGTCATCCTCTTCCTTCCTACACCCAAAACCCAATTCCTTTTTTGCCTTTTTCTTTCTTTCTTTTTTACCACTTACCACCACCACCAAAGAAGAATCCAGTCCCCTCTCAAAAGTTCATCTATGTAAGCAATATATATCATAGCAAGGTCTGTCTCCTTTTATTCTCTTTCGTTTTTGTTTTTGGTTCTGTCCATATTATCCGTAGGATAAACACTTGAATCCATCTTTGTTTTCTCCAGGAAATATCGAGGGATGCGTGGAAAGAAAGAAGAAGATCAAGGGGAGTGTTCTCAAGCTATCCATAACATACAGGGGTACCAAGAACAGTTATTTATGCAACAACACCAGCAGATGCACCATCAGCTGCAGCAGGGAAATGATTTATTTGGGGGAACACGGGGAGGGTTGATATTCCCTGAAGTTTCTCCCATCATACCATGGTCTCTCCCTCCGATTCACAATTTCAATCCGTCCCACCACTTCATTGGTAACCCTGTTCGAGACGATGACCCTTTTCTAGTCCCTCCTCCGCCGTCCTCGTACGGTGCTTTATTCAACAGAAGAGCTCCTGGCGTGCAGTTTGCATACGATGGGACATCGGCTGATCATCTAAGGATCTTATCTGACACTTTAGGACCGATGGTTCAACCAGGCTCGGCTCCTTTCGGGCTACAAGCCGAGTTGGGTAAGATGACTGCTCAAGAAATCATGGATGCTAAGGCTCTCGCAGCATCCAAAAGTCACAGCGAAGCTGAAAGGAGAAGAAGAGAACGAATCAACAATCATCTCGCCAAGCTACGCAGCTTACTCCCAAGCACCACGAAAGTAAGTTGTAGTCATCACACATAATAGTAATGTGAAAAAAATTATTCACAAATAATTTTTTTTATAAAATTGTCGAAAATAAACCATTATAAATCATCACGCGTACAACATGCCCTACTATATTATAATTATATGGGAACTATGGAAGTGTCACTCAATACACCTTTTCTGCCCCCCATTCCCTCCTTTTTGTTTTGTATTATATTGAAGCCTTTCCCACCTTCAAAGATATATCTGCAGATTTTCCCAAGATTCTACTTAGATGTTCTGATACTATGCTCTCAAAACCTACCCATTTAGACGTGAAAAGTTCGTCACATTTCTTTCTCGGCCCGTCTTTTTTTTAAAAAAGCTCGACTTTGGGTTTATTCTTAACAATCTTGTGGTAGTTCCGAGGAAGAAAAGGGTATACGAAAAGGGAATGAGCGTTAATGTCGCTCGGGTGATATGATAAAGAGAAACCAAGGAGCAGTTGAAAAGCTTCCACAGAATTTTCTTGCCGGATCATCAGTCAAATTAAGTAGGAAAAATGAAAAGATATAAAGGAAGACAAACTAGCATGTTGTCAGTTCATACTATTACACCTCTGCCATTCCCTTGAACGTTTTAAAAAATAAACCAAATCCCCGCCATTAACAGCCTATTCTTAAAGCTACTTTCGAGTTTTAATTCATCAAAGCAGGGAGAAAACAACGAAACGCACCTATTCCTTTCACTCACCGAAACCACTTTTAACATGTCATTTCTTGTCTATTTGATTATTTCTTTTTATGCATTGATGGGACAAAGCTTTTTAACCTAATCACTTGCACGTTAATTAAACAACACTTTAGCTTTTAATCCACGTTAAAACTTAAATGATTGCTCCTTTTAATTGTTGTTTGTGTTGTTTATCACTGTGGCGTAGACGGACAAAGCTTCATTGCTTGCAGAAGTGATCCAACATGTTAAGGAGCTGAAGCGACAGACCTCTTTGATAGCGGAAACGAGTCCGGTTCCGACCGAAATCGATGAACTTACGGTTGATACATCGGAAGAAGACGGTAAGTTCGTGGTCAAAGCTTCACTTTGCTGTGAAGATAGGTCAGACCTCTTGCCCGATCTAATCAAGACATTGAAAGCTTTACGTCTAAAAACACTAAAAGCCGAGATCACAACGCTGGGTGGGCGTGTAAAGAACGTTCTGTTTATTACCGGAGAGGAAGACTCGAGTAGTAGCGGTGAGCAGCAACAGCAGCAGCTGCAGTATTGTATTAGTTCAATACAAGAAGCATTGAAAGCGGTGATGGAGAAGACGTCTGTGGATGAGTCTTCTTCGGGGAATGTTAAGAGACAAAGGACCAACATCAGTATTCTTGAACACAGGTCTCTTTAACTTACAAAAAAAATACCTTTGAATACGTACTATTTTTTAATCTACTAAGTATTCATGATGGGGGTGTTCATTTTTCTCTTTTGTTTTTTTCTTTCCATTTCTGGGAGTGTTTTAAATGTGTATTTCCTGTCAGTGGACAAAATATATAATGATGGTGTGGTTGGTTTGTATACATAAACAATGGGTTCAATTATAAACAAGGATTTGAAGGAAATGGGGGTAAGGTCTGATGGCATGATCATTGATGAGGTGGTTGTGCTTGGGGTTTTGGTTATCGTATGATCATCAATGATGCTGATTGCAATGGAGAGAAGAATAGGCCAAAAAAAGAGTGGAGGATCTTTTTCGTGGGAAGAGAAACCTTATATCAAAACCCAACATAGAAAACGTGAACGTGATTGCTGTGGTGAGTGGAACCAGCTTAGCTTGGAGTTGGGACAAAAAACATGAAACTCCATGTTCTGGTTTGGTTTGGTCTGGTCTGGTCTGGGGTTTTGTTTTGTAGCAAAATCTATCCATCTCTCTCTTCAGATTTGGTGGGAATTTATGATCATATGCATTAATGTATTAAGAATGGTGACGACCAACTTCTTTTCTTCTTATTCTTGTTCTACCCATGATGTTACACTACCACCATCATCATATCTCAGCTTTCATAAGTTTTTGCCTCTATTTATTATTAAAAAAACGAGTGTGAGAGAGAAGATATTAGAGAGAAAACCCTAACGGGTCTGGCTTGTTTTTCTATGCACGAGAGAACGAGTGTTTTATTATTTTCTTAATTTCAATAACATATAAATATATAATATAATAAAATTTAGGATAAAGTATATAAATGGTCCCTTGATTAAATGGTGTTGTTTTGTTGATTCCTTCGACTATTAAAAATTACAAAATGAACTTTTGATTGTAGAAAATTGTTTTACTGAGTCCATCGACTATTAAAAGTTATAAAATGATTACCTTACTATTCATAAGTTTCAAACTCATCATTTTTCGTTAAAAATTGGTCGTTGTTTGAGTTGAACGTCAACATGTTGGTTGAGATATGATGAAATCTGATCCTAGAAACATTTGATTTGTATTTTGTGGATCGACTCTCCGTTTACATTATAACGTTAAGCTGGTGCTTGAAAACAATGAATGTGCTAGTAGACATCATTAAGAGATTTTATCATATCTAACTCAACATGTTAACGTCCAGCTCAGACGACCGTCAATATTTTAACACAAAAAAAGAGTTTGGAACATATGAATAGTCACATACCATTTTGTAACTTTTAATAGTCAGAGACTCAACAAAACAATATTCTATATTTGAGGGGATTATTTTCTAACTTTTAATAATTAGGGGATTCAACAAAACAACATCCCCCATAATCAAATGGACCATTTATATACTTTACCCTAAAATTTATAAAATCATAATTAAATTTATTTAATTTATATTATGTATTGATTTGATTCATTGATAATTTATAAAACCATATCATTAGTACATAAACTATCTATTAACCTTATACAATACGTGTAGGATCTAAGATTATTTAGGTTATTATTTTTAATAATCAGGGGTTTACTTTCATATGTAGAGAAAACTAGATAGCTGATATATGTATGTGCGTGGACTTCTTTATTTATATAAGTTATGATTCTTTTTTGTAAATGAATTGCCCTTTTACATTTTTTTCTATTTATGTTTAGATTTTTTATTCAAAATTTTGCTTTCTTTTACAAAAATAAAGAAAATAGAAATGTAAAGGCCATGGCTTTTCACCTAAGCCATGGCCTCTTGATTATATCATCATATGTTGAACTTCTAAACAGGATAATTAGTTGCTTCTGAAGTATATATCCTTTGTCTTCTTGAGGTGAACTTCCGTGCAAGCATAGAGAAATGTATCCTTACATTAAACTCAGTTTAAACGAGCCTATAATAAGTTAAGATCAAGGATCTTATTAACTTTAATAGGGGACAAAGAGGATAATTTTGATATCCTCTTGTAGGACCAAACCTCATGTAATAAACCATAATAGTCCACCTTAATTGGAGCCATGTAAAACCTCCACCTGTTAGTGATTGCTAATATGGGTACAAGAGAGAAACACTTGTAAGTTATGTTTCCTTTTGCTTGTCTTTACTTTATACATGTATATTAAGCTACGTGTGGGTAAGAAATTCAAAAAGCATGTGGGCTAGTAAGTATATATATATATATACAAATCGGATTTATTTATAATTTTTGATTTGCATGAACCCTAAACCATGATCTGATATATTATAGCTTCCAAGTTCCAATATCAAGTTGTTTAAAATGGTGATGAGATTTGTGATATAAAAAGAAGGAAAGAATAGAGAGCAGTGAGAGACGAGTAAAAAGCATTAGATAGCATATATAGGGTGTTAGTGAAGAATCTAAGAAAGGGCTATTTGAAGTTTGGAGTTTGAAGAATGAAACAGATGCAGGTGGCAGTGGGGAATCAAACAGCTTTATCTCATGATAAAAGGAGACTGTTGTGGTCAACTAAAATTAAGACAAGGGCTGTTAAGTGTAATGAACCGGAGCTGTAATATTGCTGCGTATATTGAAGACAGCCGCTGATGAACATGTACTATAAACCACTGTTTGCTGTAATAAAAAAAATAATACTATATTGCATCTTGATTACTGCGTCTAACTGAAACACCAGGCCGCCTGGATTCATTCGCAACTTCAAAGTTACTGTGAAGATGCCCGGTGCTGAAGGTATACAAATAAATATGAAAGTATAGTGTGGATAAGACCATACGCATTAACATATGTTACTGGTGTGCAAATAATTTCCTCTCTCTTATTATTAGATTTCGTTACCTTTATAATATTAACGAGTAAAACTATTTATATAAATAATAATTTTTTTTTAAAAAAAAAAGTAATTATAGATGAAATAATAAAATATTTATATAAATTTATTAGTCACATGTTTAATATAATAATTATAAAGGTATTAATTATTTGGACTAACTAATATCATTATCAAAATAAAGAACGAATTATGAGAAATAAAATATTAAAATATAGAAACGAATTTCCAAATTAATAAAATGACCAAACACAATTTTGTAACATAAGAAATTTTCGAGTTACCCAAGGATATATGCCCATTGAAACCTATAAGCCCAATTAATTTCAGGCTCTATAATACTCAACATTTGTGCGCAACTCCTTGCAGGAACAGCAAACCAACAAAATAACTTCATTGCTTTGCCGAAGAGGAAAGCCAACACTCCGACTCAATCGAGCTACAACCTGGTACTTTCGATACATTCTTCCCCCTCATCACCTGCCTAACTTTCTCAGCTTCATCGAACTTACCTGTGGCGGCATATATGTTCGACAACAACACATAATAACCACATTTCTCTGGCTCTAGACCAATGAGTTTCTTTGCGATTCGCTCACCGACTTCGACGTTGTTATGAACTCGACATCCAGCTAGAATAGCTCCTAGTATGGCTGCATCAGGTTCCATAGGCATTCCATTTACAAATTCTTCTGCCTGCTCCAAAAGCCCTGCTCTCGCCAAACAATCGACCATGCTAGCGTAGTGTTTCAACTCTGGTGTCACCCCATAGTCTCCGATCATCTCGAAACACAAACTTGCTTTTTCCGCTAGTCCACCATGGGAACAAGCTGATAATATACCAAGAAATGTAACTTCGTTGGGTTTAACCCCTTCAGCAATCATATTCTGGAAAAGTTCGAATGCGGTCCTAACATCCCCACTCAACCCGTGTCCCAATATGAGAGAGCTCCAAGAGATGACATCTCTTTGGTTCATCGTATTGAAAACCCTGTGAGCATAAGTTAACACAGCACACTTTAAGTACATATCGACAATGGCATTGCCTAAATTCAGTTCCATCCCCAATGACCTTCTCACACACCATCCATGGACACTCTTCCCATGCTTTAACCACCCCGATAGTCCACACATTAAAAGCAAGCTTAACATAACAACCCAATCAGGCGAAACCCCAGCATCAATCATTTCTCTGTATAATGCCAAACCCAACGTCGGTTCCTCATGCTTCGCATATCCATCCAACATTGCCGTCCACATCACTGCATCTCTCTTTGGCATTCCATCGAACAGGACTCGCGCATCAAAAATCTTCCCAAAATTCACGTACATGAAGACCATAGCAGAAGCAACAAATAGACTCCTTTCGAAACCCAATTTCAAGCACAACCCATGAAAAGAAAGAGCTAGTTTCACTAGCCCAGAACTCACGCATGCCCTTAGAACAAGCGGGAAAGTGAAGTCATCGGGTCTGACATCAGAACTCTGCCACATATGAAGAAACAAATCTATGGCTTTAAGAGGGGAATTTGAGCGGGAGAACTCTCCGATTATGATGTTCCATGAATAGATATTCCTTTGGGGCATATGAAAGAAGACAGAAAGCGAGTAAGGGACGAGGTGGTTTTGCTGGGAATAAGCCAAAACAAGCCTAGAACTGATAACAACATTGTCGTAAAGAGAGGTCCTTAGCAAGCGAGCGTGAAGGTGGCGTAAATGCTTGCAGTTCGGCGATGAGTTAACGAGGGAGAAGTAGTAAGAGATGAGGTTGGCATTGATTGGACTCGAACAATCCAATGTTGAATACAGCTTCTTGAACAGAGTCTTCATGTTTGCTCTTACTACATCTTTATTATTTATATTAATATCAATATAAGTCATTCTATGATATATATACGATTCGATATTTAGGTATTTGTTGATGGAATAAATTTATCTCATTGATTATTGATAGTTTATTTTTATTTTTATAAAGGGAGAGTCGAAATTGATAATAAATTTATATAAGATAAGGGGAGAAATATGACGTAAAAGAATAAATTATTCTAGATTAGAGATAAAATAGTGTGAGAGAGGTCTCTTATTTTAACTTAGAATAACCTCTTTTCTTACTCCATTTTTCTCTCTTCTATCTCACATATTAACTATCGGTTGTGACTCTTAATTTAAATTAAAAGAAATAAATTATCAAGGATCGAGATAAATTTATTCCTATCAACAATATCAAACTTAAGTTATGTGAAAATAGATATTGATATACTAAGATCGAATTCATTTAACTATTGAACATTAAATATAATACACTTGAAATCACTAATAGGGTATGCACTTTTAGAACTTCCTTTATATTTTTTGAGACTATATCACATTTTATTACTAAATGCAAGATGTTGGAAATGTAGATGGGCCCTTGGTAATTTATAACTCGAATTATTATTGATGCGAGGCAAAATACGTTACAACGACGTTATCCCAATATTACAACACTACAACACTAGCTGTGACTAGTTACAAATACAACCTCGCTATTATAAGTTTTGCTAAGCTTTACTCAATTCTCTCTAGCTTTTCTAAGCTTTCACTCATATTCTTTCTCTTGTATCACATCTCATACATTGTATATATTTATAAGCTAATTAAACCGACTAATTGAAGTCTTTAGAAGCTGCCACTTTCTTCCTTTATTGCAGCCTTTTTTGACTTTGTTTTGCCGCCTCATAATTCCTTACCGTGGAGGATTTCCTTTGACTTTTCAAAGTCTTTATCAAATCTTAATTCTTAACTATTAAGAACTTTACTTGTTGCTGCCACATTTCAAATAATTCCAAATAGGTATGACGTCATGTTTGACTTTCAACATTCATAGAAATCAAGTTTGATTTCTAACACTCCCCCTCAAACTTGATTTTCCATTCCGAGCTTTTCTCCGCTTATCATCTCCAATAGATTCTTTATTTTATGGGATTTATTTCCTTGTTGATATCTGTCTATACCTCGGTCTCTAAATCCTTCTCTGTATCTTCCATGATAACCACTACGATTTTCTTGGCCTCGTGTGTACCTATTATTATCTTCTCCTTCATTGACATTCATCTTGCTTTGTAGAGCTTGTTCCGAATTTTCAGAATCTTCATTTTGTTTCATTTTCTGCTCATGGGCTTGAAGTGAACTTACAAGCTCGTCGATCGATATTTGGGATAAATCTTTCGATTCTTCTTTGCTTTTCGGCACCTTGGAGAGACTTTTGCAAAATCTCCCACGCTTGTTTTGCGGTCTTCGTATTAGAAATTTTTTCAAAAATAGATTCGTCTATTCCTTGAAAAATAAAGAACAATGCTCTTTTATCTTTTTTTCGGCATTCCTTGAATACATTCTTTTCATTGGTCAGAACTGCTTCTGCTACTGCATTTTCAGGTTCGGTGTAACCATCCTCGATGATATCTCAACAATCTTGGGAGCCTAGTAGCGCCTTCATTTGAATGCTCCAATTACCATAATTCGTCTTTGTCAATCTCGGGATTTGTGGTTGAATCATGTTGACCATCTTCACCACGTTAAACTCGAACCAAGCTCTGATATCACTTGTTGGAAGCGTAAATGGGCACTCAGTAATTTATAACACGAATTATTATTGATACAAGGCAAAATACATTACAAAGATGTTACCCAATATTACAACACTACAGCACTAGCTGCGACTAGTTTACAAACACAACCTCGCTATTCTAAGTTTTGATAAGCTTTACTCAATTCTCTCTAGCTTTTCTAAGCTTTCACTCATATTCCTTCTTTTGTATTACATCTCATACATTGCATATATTTATAAGCTAATTAAACCGACTAATTGAAGCCTTTAGAAGCTACCACTTTCTTCCTTTATTGCAGCCTTTTTTGACTTTGTTTTGCAGCCTCATAATTCCTTACCGTAGAGGATTTCCTTTGACTTTTCAATGTCTTTATCAAAACTTAATTCTTAACTATTAAGAACTTTACTTGTTGTTGCCACATTTCAAATAATTCCAAATAGGTTTGGTGTTATGTTTGACTTTCAACTTTCATAGAAATCAAGTTATCGGTTGTGACTCTTAATTTAAATTAAAAGAAGTAAATTATCAAGGATCGAGATAAACTTATTCCTATCAACAATATCAAACTTAAGTTCTGTGAAAATAGATATTGATATACTAAGATCGAATTCATATAACTATTAAACATTAAATATAATACACTTGAAATCACTAAGAGGGTATTCACTTTTAGAACTTTCTTTTTATTTTATTTTTTGAGAATATATCACATTTTATTACTAAATGCAGGATAGCATACAAATCAAAATCACTAGACAAATCATCAAGGTACATGATAAAACAGCCAAGTTGGTGGTTTTCGTTCTCCTTTCTGCACCTTCTTTCCCACCTTGAACAGATCTTTACTAATTAGAGTCTTGGACTAAATTAACATTCAATCATCTTATTCAATCATCTTATTCAATCATCATAATTGAAGTAAACAAGGATAGTTTTGTGCTGATTTTTGACGTCAAGCACATGTTGCCGTGATGGCAAAGGCTTCGACCACCGGCTTTGGGGCCGGGATTTCATTGCTTTGCTTCGTGTTTTCACCTTTCATCTTCATTAGGAAGTCATTGAAGCATTCATCCAATGTTCGAAATGGCTCATCTGGGTACAGGCTGCTCACTTCGGTTTCGTTCAGTCCGTCTATCGAAAAATTGACTTGGCAACCTTTTATGAAGATGTCATGCGTAAATGACGCAACAATACTCTGTGGGATACGATTCTCTGCAAATTCAAGCTATGAATTAAGTTAAGCAATGCAGGGGAGGTTCAAATTGAACAGGACTGGTCTATGAGAATCATGGACCTTCCGCGGCCGAGAGAAGGTCATCTTCAGTGACGGTAGCTCGAGGGAGGGTTCGTCGGATTTTCCTTTCCCACAAAGCTGCAAGCTCGTTCATGTTGTAGAAGTTGCAGGCTGGCCTAAAATGAACCGACTTGTTCACTGTCCTAATGTCGTCAACAGTTTTCATGGTGAATTTGCCTATATCGGTGCCTGCAACAAAGTAAGCTGCACCGGGAGACATAAACAAAGAATTCACCAACTTGAATAGTCATAAAACTTTACACCAACTTCGGTTAAAAAGTACTTTTCAAAAGCAATATTAGACTAACGGTCTTCGTAGTTTCGACCGGTAAGATTATAACAATGTAAGTAGCTATAGTTAAATTTATTGACATACTGGACCACCTAACCTTATCACATGTGGTAGACGAGGACAACAGTGATTTTGTCACTGTATTTATTACCTTTGACACTTCCATCTCCGTAGATTTGAAACTGATCCAACGGAGGAATGACTTCCGAAGGATGCCTGTTGTCGTAGTAGGGCCAAGAAGCAATGGAATTACAACAAATGTAGGTGTAGGGAACGTCCAATTTTTCAACCAAACGCCTGACCTGCCGCTTTTCTTTGTACATTTTGAGCCCGGGTTCCACTGGGTTCGCCCTATCCACATCGTGTCCGAACTCAGACGGCAAGAACCTCTGCAAGAAAATAAAATCAACCCGATTTCTTTTCTTTGTACTAGTTATAGTAAATGAATGCCTCGGAGCTATACCTTAACTGTACCGGCAGAGCTAATTGCCTCGACTAAACACAGTTGATCCAGCACTCTTTCACCACCCACAGTTGATATCACTATCTCAATGTGGTGCTCTTTCAGCAGTTTCACCATCAACTCCTTGTCTTTCGCCACTCCCTGGAGACAAAATCCACCCATCAGAAGAAGAAGAAGGAAAAAAAAACCCATCTCTTTCTATGATAAAAAGAAGAATATTTATGATGATACATTCAACAAAATGGCGCCTCTGTCTTGAAGGGATTTGGCAATTTTGTTCTTGGAATGATTTTCCGAGCTGGGCCTGAGCAGAACATAAGTGGGTCGACCAGCATCTAAGCTGGCTTCCGCCACAAACTGACCGATGAAGCCGGTTGCTCCGACTATGAGGACACGGCCATTGGATGTGGAGACAGTCATGCCTGTGAACTAGCTGAGGATCTTAGCAAGTTATGGAATTTTTGGCGTTATTGAAAGATATAACAAGAGAGAAGAGTGGTTGGTCTATATATAGGGAGGCAGCGGATGATCCAACTACCCGTCAGGGGTTCAACAACTTCAGCCATGGATCAAACTCTCCCATCCCTATACAATTTGGATAAAAAACATTCCATTAAGAATGCAATTTGTTTGGTCCGACCGTAAATAAAACTAACATCAACTGTGGTAGATTCATTTTTATGTCTTCTTGAAAAATGGGCTGCAAGCAATACTACTAAACTCACTTTCATTACAGCGAGATGAAGTTTTTTTTTTTTTTTTTTTTTGCTTTTTATTTCATAAATTTTCATCATTGTTTTAGAAATTAAACATGTTTGACTGCTAGCTAAGAAACTCGTGACCGGTGACGACGATGAACGAATTAAAATGGATCGCCCTCCCTTTCACTTGCAATCCCGGGGCTTAATTTTGTATAGGGTTTTACATCTTCTTTTGAAAGTAAAGGGGTTAAATTCTATAATTAGTACTTATATTGTACATAATTATAAGTTTAGTCCGAATTTCAATACAAGATAAATCCACCAAAACTCAAAAAACACACATTAGAACTAACTATACATTAGTAACTAATATAATTATATAATTTCCATTTTCTGAAAATATATAATATTATAGACCAAAGATAGAGATTTTATCGGATAAAAAATATGTAAATTTCATACTAGAATATAATTATCATCTTAATAATTTTATTTTTGTGTAATTATGAGAAATTTTAGTCCTCATCGATTGAGATTGAAAACATAATTGCATCTTAATTTTCTTTGTTATTTTAATAACACAAATTGTAATTACATAATTACAATAGTTTAAATGTATAATAATATTAATTATTATAAAAAAATATTAGTATGATGCGTGGTGAATTGGCTTCAGCTTCGATATGAAGAAATCAAATTTGGGTAATAAGTAGAGAGCACAACAGGTCAAGTTGGATCGAATTTTTGGTTAAATTGACTCGATCTAACTTGACTTGAAAAATATGTTTTCTTTACTCAAAATTGATCCAACTTAAAATTTTTAATATAAACTTGATCTGACCCGATTCGACGTAAAATAAAGACCTAATTAAGAAATCTATAGAGAGATGAGGTATTATAACAATTATCTATAAATTTGTATGAGATTACATTATTATACTCAAATCGAGTTGGATCGAAGATTTTTCGCCCTCAAGCCGAACTTAACTTAAACCCGACCTAAAACTTGTTTTTTTTTTATAAAAAAAAGTTGACTATCATATTAGAATCCCTTAGTTTCAGATTAAATTGTCCTAAGAACAAGTGCAGGGTGCAGAGATTAAAGTGACATAAATGATCTGTTGACAAAGTGGGTGCTTGATGAAGCGGAAACTGAGATAGAGGAAGCACGTATTTCATTCCAGGTTGACTCACCTAACGTATCATTGTTAGTCGGTCCTCACCTAACGTTATTATTCCACTCTCTACATTATATCTGTAGTATGTTGCATGTGTGTCGGAACGGAACGGTCCTGGCGAGGAGCGATCAAACTTAATTATCAAATTTCATGCATGAATAATTTTTATTTAAAAAGTTTATTTAATTAAGCCAGCTGGTTCACATGGTCTGAAGATCACCATCACAAACTTATTGTACCTATCTGTTGCTTCAGGGTATAAATGAGTTTCAGCTGCAATAAATTTGATGATAAGTCCAGTACAGATGTTAACTTTTAAATATTAATGTTTTTTAATTACTAAGATTAAATTTGAAACATGAGGAGTACTTCATGATTAAAACTAATTCAATTATAAGTGTCACTATATTAAATAATTATCATTTATTCATGAGTTAAACCCTTGTCATTTTCCAAACCTGCAATTTGTGTAGAGGAGACAATATATATATATATATATATATATATATATATATATATATATATATATATATATTAAAATCAATGAATGAAGACAATTTGTTTATTATTATTTTTTGGGTTAAGTACACAAATGGTCCCTCGACTATAAAGTGTTATTTTGTTAAGTCCCTCGGCTATTAAAAGTTATAAAATGTGTCCCGACTATTCATATGTTCCAAACTTGTCTTTTTTTCGTTAAAAATTTGATGACATTCTGAGCTGAACGTTAACATGTGGACTGACATATGATAGTCGTTTAAGATTTTGAGATCATGTGTTATCATATCACAGTCATCATATCAATGTTCAGCTCAAATTAACTTCAATTTTTTAACAAAAATGACGAACATATGAATAGTCGAGTGATCATTTTGTAACTTTTAATAATTGGGAGACTCTCAATGCCCTATAGTCAAGAGACCATTTCATAACATTTAATAGTCGGATGACTCAATAAAGTAACATCGTATAGTCGGGGGACCGTTTGTGTACTTTACCCTATTTCTTAAAACGTGATTTGGATTTGGATGAATTAGTACCTAATATTCCATTTCCAGTCAAGTATTTAACTATTGCGTTAATTATCAACCATCGATTATTTATATTTTATACTTTTCAAAGAACCAATATTTCACCGGCGTGAAGTTGATTTCTTTGCATTACTCACATCCACATCGTGTCTACTTCAATAATTTTGGCCATATACACATTCATAATATTTTAAAAATAAAAATTATATTTAATCTGTTCGTATTAATTTTGATCACATTTAATAAATTTACATAAAATATAATGTGTTCCGCATCTGAAGCCACATGGATGGCAAAAATTCTTATTTGCTGCCAACGACGCCATTGCTGCAATTGCATGGTTGCTTTCCTCTCAATCAACTTCAAATAAGCTCTGTTTACCACGTGCATGGTGTTTTTATCTTCAATATGTATGATATGTTAACTGGAGAAGACGTAAAACCTGATTTTGTGTTAAATTAAGGCGTGCATGTGTTTGGAATGGTACAAACAACAGACGTTTATGATTCGAATGAAGCCTTAATTGCTTTGTGGTTTTAACTGTAAATATGGAAAGAGAGGTTGGTGATGGGTTAAATATTAACCTAACCGATCCACTCTCCATAACACGCGTAGCATTTGTAGTTGAAGCCTGTTGAGCTAAACCTAAATGCATGGAGGAACCAAACGCATACGTATGGCGATGGTGTTTAGCCCAGGACTAGGACCATAAACACAAGTAAACATAGGATGATAAAAAGTTACTAGAATAATTCTAGAATTATTTACAACACACATCTTACTGATACAACTACTCGAACTCGAATTCTCTAAAAAGAATAGCGTTCTCTTTTATAATTAAGTACACTGAACGAGTTCAACGATATTGAATTTTTTGTATTGTTGTTGCATGTTTGAATCAAGTAGTTGATAAAAATATTAGAAATTTTCTATCAAATATTTGACTCCCATACATTCTTAATGTGTCATATCCAAGACATTAGAATGGAATAGTTTGAGATAGTGGAGCTTAGTATTGGGTACTGCAGGCAGTTAATGGCAAATGGATCCTGGTCCGGGTCCGGGTCCGGGTCCGGGTCCGGGTCCACGAATGCTATAGCCTACATCCCAAGTATAAACTGTTATATTCTCTATTCTCTATTTCCGACTTAATCTCAACGTTACGCGGTCTAACTAGGGCTTTAAACGAGTCGAGAATTTAAATATTATTGAGTTTGATTTAATTCGAAAAGTATAAAATTAAGTTTAGTTAAAAAATTCAATTGTTTAAATTGTCAAGTTTGACTCAAATTCAAAATAAAAAATTGAAGTTCAATTCGACTCGAAAGTTCACGAGTTTAAAATTTTTAAACTTAACTCAAAAAAAAAAATTAATGCTTGAATCGACCTGGGAAGTGAGCTTTAACTACATATAAGTCTTAAATTGTATTTTTCAAAATAAAAAAAATATATAAATGTTAATATTATTAATAATTTAATATAATAAATTTAATTTTTTTAATATATTGTTTTTTATTTGTTCGTAAATTATTCAAATCGGATATGAAAAAGCTCGATTTTATATATTTTAAATATATTTTATATATTTTTTAAAAAATTTAGGAGTTATTTATTTTTTAATGTATAGTATGATATAATTTTGTCACGCGACTTAAATTTAATAATAACGATAGTTCGAACAAAGTGATTGATTAAAGGATAGTACAAGGATAAGAGAAAAAAATAGTAAAAGGGCTAAACTAAGAATTAAACTAAATTAAAGGAGGAATAAGCCAAAATAAAAAAAAGGTAGCTTTTTCAAGTCTTAACCATGGCAATAATGGGCGTTGATCAAAACTGTAGTCAACGACAGTGGTAGTAAAAGATGTTTTTTCCTTTATTTTCTATAGAAAAAGAAAGTCTTTTGATACTCCTTTTCGTGCACAACAATAGTGGTAGTAATCCCACAAATCCGGTTTGAAATTCAGAAGCAAATAGTTAATGTTGCTGTAGAATATACATAACCCCTTTTCACCAGAACTGAAAGCTGAGAGAGAATTGATCCATGGCTGGGTAAGTTGACTAACTTCCATTTCTCTTGATGCTGTGAAGAAAAAATGATTACTTTGGGTACTTATGCCAGTTTCTGATAAATCCTTTCCTTATATTAACTTTGGATCCTTAGCTAAAATCCCTCCATTTTTGAAAAAAAAATGTTTATTGATTTTCTGGGTATTTTCTAGGTAGTATGGGCAGTGTTTAATTCATTTAAATTGTTTGTTTATGATTAGGGTTTTTGTTGTATTCGATTAATGAAACAGATATAGATGTTGGATTTTCTGGGTTTTTTATTTACTGACTCGATGATTGCATACCAAAATGGAGAACAGAACTACTAACAGTGGCGCCTTTTTCTCTTTTTTGTGTGCTTTATGCAGAACATGGTTGGTGGATGGTAACAGAATTGCAACAAAAATCAGGAGTGCATCTGATCCTGAAAGGGCGACATGGAAAAGCAACCCAACCAAATCTTGTCCTAATTGCCATCATATTATTGACAATAGTGATGTATAAGTTTCTTTTTCCATTGCTTTATCTTATATGCTTTGAGTACCTAAATGAGATTAGTTGAGCACGCTTATATTGGTCTGTGCTGATTGAGTTTATATTAGTTGCCCGGGGCCTTTCTCGAGGTTCGTATGGCTACCTTAACATGATATAAGCAATAAAACGAAATGTTAAATTGCCATGCCTTGAACTGCTACTTTATAGAAGCTAAGATTTTACATATAGCATCCGAAGTAGGTCATCCGCGTATCTCTTCCATCGATCAGGCTAGGTTCTCTGTTTTGCAAATACTTGCTCTCCTTTATCTTGGCAAATCCTAATCTCAGCTGAGCTAAATTTTGTCTTACAACTATCTATATAGCTATTTACTTGCAATGTGGTTTGTGTCTAGTATTAGATGTCTAGATTTATTACTAATATTCCAATATTATTCAATGATATTTGGAGATATTGTGGATTATAACTGTTTTGACAATCATAAGTCCAAGTATTAGTGTTTTAATGGGCGTGTAACAGAACTTGTGATGTTCTAATTTCACTGTTAAAGTGATCAACTTTCTTGCTTGACTTACTAATAACCATAAATATTATGGCATTGCTTAATGTTCATAACCATGAACAGTAGGAAATTGGTACATGTAATGTGCACTGCAACTAAAGGTGTGTGTTTCTAGGTGAATCAAGAATGGCCAGGGTTACCTCGAGGTGTCAAATTTGATCCATCTGATCAAGAGATCATATGGCATTTACTAACAAAAGTTGGTGTGGAAGATTCAAAACCCCATCCGTTCATTAACGAATTCATTCCAACCATTGAAAATGATGATGGTATCTGTTATACACATCCCCAAAAATTACCAGGTTGGTAAGGATTAAGGGTTTTCCCTACTCTTTTCTTTAAGCATCTTTTTTACTAACATTAATTCAAAGAATTGAAACTTTAGGGGTTAAGGAAGATGGAAGTGTGTCCCACTTCTTTCATCGAGCTATCAAAGCTTACAATACTGGAACGCGGAAACGTCGAAAGATCCATGGTGATCATTTTGGTGATGTCCGCTGGCATAAGACTGGTAGGACCAAACCAGTGTTGTTGGATGGTGCTCGAAGAGGATGCAAGAAGATTATGGTTCTCTATATTACTATGGCCAAAGGTGGAAAAGCGGAGAAGACTAATTGGGTGATGCACCAATATCATCTAGGAACTGAGGAGGATGAAAAAGACGGGGAGTTTGTTATTTCTAAAATATTTCATCAGCAGCAACAGCAACAAACCAAACAGGGTGATAAAACTGAGCGGGATTTACCTGAAATGACTGATACAATGATTGTTAAAGTAGATCCTGTGACACCTGACCCTCCACGAATAGGGAGGCAATGCCATGAATATGACCAAGGACAGGATAATACAGTTTCTTTCATCAACCCCCCTGCTCAGGTAATATTTTGTTCTTGTTTTCCTAGCTATGGGCCTTGGAATCATCCATGGACTGCATTTTATCTACTTTAAGCAGTAGGAAATTGTCATGTGACGGATTGTGGTTATTAACCGGTAGAGGTAATGCATTCATGTGCTCTGTGTTGCAAGTGGCCATATTGAAAGAGGTTCTGATGTTCTCTTTATCTCAGGATTTTTCAGCAAAGCATCCTACAATGCAGTATGTTGAAGATGAAGTTCAAGCTGAATGTGAAAATTCCAGTCACAATGATCTACCTGGTCAAGAAAACCATGCTAATCAGATGTTAGATAATGATGATAATAATGACAATGATAATCATGCCGAGGAAGATTCAAAATGGTGGGATGGTGAATCGCAGTTTTTGTTGGATTCACAACAGCTAGTGGAAGGGCTCTCTCTTTGTGATGAGCTCCTTCAGAGCCAGTCACCAAAGAGGGATGCTAATGGTAATGATGGAATACCAGACAACAATTCCCGTCTCTCCGATTATGCTCAGTTGGGAGCAGAACATCTCAAGAAGGATCTGGAGGAATGTCAAAACCTTGAAGGTGATGACCCAATAAACATAGAACTCGATACACCACCAGAGTTCCGTCTGAGTCAGCTTGTATGTTATATCCTTTCCTAACTTGTTTTACGATTTGGTTAATATATCCTTATAATGAACTTGTTAACTGTAATTGTAGGACTTTGCATCACAGGATAGCTATATTGCTTGGGGTTGGAGCAAAGGTAACTGACTAAATACTCGTCATGAGTCATGGAGAAGCACGTTGTAGAATATTTGTGAAAACTTTACCTTATCAATCTTTCATTATTTTGGGGCTATCTCTACTGTAAATTTTGGTGGGAAGCTTGAACCATGTTTAGTGACGGTGGAGATACTCGACCTTCTGGAGGTTGCTCTTCCTAGAACTTGAATGCAACCCTTTTGTTTCAGCTACGGATCTAAGACATTGTTATTAATGATGTTGGTCTGCTTTATAAATCTAGCTCGCGAGTTTTGCTTCTAGTAATCATTATAACGTACTCTGAAAACGTTTCATCATTATAGACGCTAATTCCTTTACTTTATAGATGCAGAAAATGCAGCTGACTTATTGTTGGCCCAATGAACTATTTCGATTGGAACATCACCAGTAAAACCAGAAAATAAATGTTAAATTCCACTCTAACATTAGTAAAACCAGAGGACTATTTAGCAGACAACAGGAGGAACATCCATGCATGCATGCATCCGTCCATCCATACATACATACACTATATACAATATTTGTGCAACAGAGAAATTTCCTCATCTCTTGATTGTTTGGTGGGAGATTGTCATGGCAATTTGAGTTCAATGCCGTGTGGACCCTATTTAGTCAATAGGGGAAGTCGCGATCAACCAAGGCTGATAAGGCATCATCGCACATTCAGATGAGTGAAAGGTTCATGAACCTGTCGAGCTTTACAGATCATACTGGAAGTTGGATTGAAAATGGCTTGGAGAAGAGTCCACCATGCCTGCCTACAAAAACTGATCAAAAAGGTCCCCAAGAGAACTTGTTTCATCGTTCTTTATGGAGCATGATTGCTTTTGTGAAAGCTAGAATATAACATGACCCCCTGCAACAGTCCCATGTTGGCTGGCAGCTTGTCGTAAGCCACCGCAGTGTAGGGCACTTACATAGGGTGTCCGAGGCAGGTCTGCCATTAAAGATTTGTTGAGCAGAACACTTGAGCCTTGAAAATGGGCCACAGGGAGTGTTGTTTGAAGAATTTACGAATATATAACTCAGGGTATATTGAACTCGTTGAATGCCATGATGCAAACTGAACAGACATGAAGGATCACAGCAATCTGACTAGTAGCCGTCGGTAACATGCTGGTTTTGGCTAAGGTCAATACTCATTCCATGCATTTCTAGTTGTTGTTTTTAACCAAAAAGCTTCCATTATTATAATTTGTAAGAGCAGAAAGCCAAAGGATCCAGTAGTTTTTATCAATGAACATAGATTGCTCACTCTTCATCTCAACAGCTCTTCTCATAGTCATAACTCTAAACAGTTGTAATTAAACCATTCAGTTTTGACATGAACTTTAAAATCCAACTTGATATCAACACTTAATTGATTTAGTAGGGTAAAACATTAAATCCCTTAAGTAAGTTTAGCAGTTCAAATTCTGACTTGTGAATGGAACATCTCAGGTTGGGAGGTTGTCTTTATAATAATCTTCTACAATATTCGATTACGGATTAGTCGTTCAATATATCAGATACCAATGATTAAATAAAAAATAATCTAACTCGATTAATCTGAATTTAAACTTGTAATTGATCGGACTCAAACTTAACTCGTTCATAGTTATAACATGTAATTAAGGCATCTTAATCCATGTTTTGTTGCCTCAAATCACCAGAAATAACTTGCAGGCTGGGCTTATTTACCCCAATTTACATCCTCCTTATGAGAAGCTATATTTTATTATTATTATTTTATTATTATTATTATTATTATTATTATTATTATTATTATTATTATTATGTTTGAATATTACAATCAAGGGGACAATAAACTATGAAGCACCCGATGTGTCTATTTCATGTACACAAAGATTTGACATGTCAAATACTTTTTTTTCATTTAGTTAGCAAGCACCAGATATAATAGCTTGATGAATACAATTTTCGACATTTTCTCCAACAGTTCACCTACTTGATTATTTAAAAGCTTTTAATATATTATTATTGATAAAACTTCATAATCATATGAAAAGAAAGACACTTAGAAACCATTATTGCATCTTAGTTTCAACATTGGAATCAGATTGATGAGATGTTTAGGAAACTTTTTAAACATTGTAGCAACGGAAAATCCTTTTTTTAAAGTAATATTCCAATCCTCTCTTGTGAAATCCTAGTGGGGGCAGTTCTTGTCCCAACTTTGCACAACATCACTCTCATGCATCTAATTTTCATTAGAGCCTTTGAGAATTTTGGTCGATCATACATACATATGCATTGCACATGCTGATCCATTTTGTAAGTCCATGAATTTGGACAAAAGATAGGATGGTAAACGGATATAATTTCGTGGATTTCGTATTATATCCGTTTTAATTAGGGCGAGAATGGATATAACTTTAGTGGGTAGTGGGCGGGTGTGTATTTAGAAAGTGATATCCATCACGGATAGTGGGCGGGTGATGGGTTTGAGACCTTACCCGCCCCACATCTGCCCCACATTTAATACCCATTAAATTTTGGACTATTATGAAGGTGTAATTCTATAGACTAATTTATAAATCTTAATATTGTATAAGATACAACTTATAATCCTTGGTTTATTTTATTATGCTTCTTAATGGACGTGTTTGTTTTATGTTTGTTACTTATGTATAACTTAAGGTTGCTATCAGGCGGGTCTAGTCGGGTACGTCTCCAGTTGGGTAGTGGGTGTGGGGATGGATTTGAGAATGTACTCGAGTGGGCAAGTGTGGATTTGAAAATTTTTACCTATCATAAGTGGTGGACGGGTAGTAGATTTGAAAATATTAAGTGTGTATGAAGATAGGAGAGTGGTATCCGTATCCGACCCGTCCGTTTATCATTCCTAACGACAAGTACATCATATATATATTGAATCATAATAAAGAGGCGCACGTGGGTTCAATCATTCTTTTGACCATAGCCCTACACCTCACCTCATTACTTCCTATTCTATATCACTTCAGTTTAAAACTAGTCATGGCACACACTGTCACTCTGAAAATTTTGTCAATCCTATCTTATCTTATACGTGGCCGACAACTTAATATTACATTTTAATTAATTTAGTTTAAATTTATTATATCTTCCGTCATATTTCATAACCGTAAACCTTTTATCTTAAAATCACCAACAAAGTTTAATAATAAATCATTTATATGACCTAATATAAGCACATAATAAAATATCTTAAGGTGGCGTTTGGTTTACTAGAATGTTTCTGAGAGAATTGGAATCTGTGAAGGAATTGGAATCTGAAATCTATTTGGTAGGTAGGAAATTGAATTGGAATCCAATTTCATATTCGGTTTGATTCACAAACATGTCAGATAAATTTGATTTCAATAATGTAAAATAATAGAATTGCCCTTCTTATTTTTTTTTTGGCTTAATTTTCGTTTGTTCTATAGCTTACATGTAACAATATATTATAAAAAATTTAAAAATATTAAATTTTCATTTTATTGATTGATTATTCATTTCAATGAATTATAAAAATCATACTAATAATATTATAAGTTAAAATCATCCCAATTATGGATGAACATGGGTCGGGTTAGGTCCGATTTTTTGTCCACCCGACCCGACCCGAAAACAAGGGAACCTCCACCCGAGACCCGACCCGACAAAAAATAAAGTTTCATCCGACCCGACCCGAATATATGAATTAGAAACCCGACCCGAAATAATAAAAAATTATTTTTATTCAATAAAACAGTGACTTAATTGAAAAAAAATTATATATAGAGGGGTATTATTGTAATTATTCCTAAATATATAAGGTAAAATTATATATATTTTTTGGGTCGGGTAGAGTATTTTTCACCCTAAACCCGAACCCGACCTGAATATCACACTTAAAAAAACCCGACCGACCCGAATATTATGCTTAAAAAAAACCAAACCGATCCGAATATCAAACTTAAAAAAACCCGACCAGAACCCAATTTTTTTAAAAAAAAATCCGACTCGATCCCAAAATTTAAAAAAATTCGACCCAAATACCAAAATATGGATGAAGATAGTATGATCCAATTTCATATTTCCTCCTCTAAAAATTTCAATTCTATTATATTGAAATTTACTTTCTCTCCCTTATGAATGAGAAAGTTGTAGAATTATATTCTAATTCTCTTTAATTTCAAGTGATCCCAGTAAACCAAATGTCACTTAAGAGGATAAAGACGGGAGGACCAGTCTTTAGCGTTCGGGTGGCGCACGTGAACGTGGGTTATGAGTTGTGGTCCAATAATTTTACTTCCCTAACTCACTTGCATCTGGTTCTGACCCACAGACACCTCTACTTTACCGCTCTTTATGTCGTGGTCGTAGTCGTGGTCGTGGTAATACGTGTCTTCGACACGTTCGTGCGGATATTATTTTTTTAGAGAAAATTCTTAAGAAACAAAATCTTTTTTTTTAACTATCACAACGAATTTGGAAAATCGCAACGACATTATAGACTATCGCAACGCGAAATAGAAAATCACAACGCGAAATGCAACGCGAATTTATGATAGTGGAGATCGCAATGTGAATTAAAGATCGCATTGCGATTTTGTTGGTCATTTTCGCAAATCCAAAAAAAGTTGATCAAAATCGTATATTATCTGGGATTTTTGGTCACTGAGGTTATTTTCTCTTATTTAAAACGTTTTGGATAAAAGTATATTTTTCCCGAGGGTAGAGGACATAAATTAAAAATTATAAAGTGATACTTAAATATTTATATGTTCTAAATATATAATTTTTTATTAGAAAAAATATTGATCATTTGAGTTTAATGTTAACTTAATATTTATCACATGATAAAATTATATTTTAATGATATCTACTGATAATATCGTTGCATTCAAGCATTGACTCAATGAAATAATGTTTAAAGCACCGATTCGACAATATAATATAAACAGAGACTAAACCCACAAAACATAACTCAAACAATTTTGGGATCAAATTTTATCACATCTTAGTGACCAGAGTAACGTCCAACTCAGACGATCGTCAATTTTTAACGGAAAATATCAGGTTTGAAACATATAAATAATTAGATGACTATTTTTTAACTTTAAGTAGTCATAGACTCAACAGAGCAACACTTTACAGTCGTGAGACCATTTTATAACTTTCAATAATTTTGAGACTCAATAAAGCAGCCCCTATAGTCAGGGGATCATTTGTGTACTTTACCCTTCTTCTAAACACTTTTCATTAAGTTAAATATATTTTATTGATAAAATATAACTTTGTAATTTTTAGATATTAAAATTTAACAATATGGTCCCTAAAAAATCAATAACAAATAAACAAAATTCATATAACATGGGTTAATGTAGTTTGGTCCAAGACAAGGAAAATAAAACAAGGGGGTTATGATGGAGACGTCTTAACAACTTGAACTAGTTTAGGATAATAATTTTTGCCTTTGATGACTCCCACTAAGCTTGATTTAGGTTTCTTTTAGGGCATTACCTACTTGCCTAATGCTAGTATTAATAAAATATGGTCAAATCTTGAAGCTGGTTTTTGGGGAAAAAGAATCGGAGCATTAAACTAATTTGCAATGGCCATTCTACCATCATTTTCATGTTACGTGGACATTTCCATTTGTATGCATCAACTAACGCAGGCTCAACAGCTTTAAGCAGTTGTTGAAAAGACCTGGCAAGTTGGGCAAAAGCTCATGGGGTATTTTCCTGCCCAATCCCCATGAATTTATCATCTAACAACACCCATGGAGTCTAGGTTGATTGGATCTCTCTACTTCTATTTCACTTAATCCAAATTAAAAATCATGATGTTAAAGATCAGTTGCTTTGACCCCATCAAAATTGTAATTCAAACGCAAATTGTTGGAATATAGAAGCACTCGTGATGTTGATTAGGGTAAGTCTGTGAACATATGAAGTAATTCATCACACAGAAACCAGCAGATGTAAAAAAGAAAGAAAGAAAAACGCCACTTTTGCTAAATAATAAAGTAATATTGAGGATTTTGATTCAAGCCATCTAATTACATCTAGGCCCTGAGGCCATTGCATACAAAAATTGTTCCTTTTCTAACTCTCCGATAACATCCACCGACCGCCGCCAGTATTTACACCCTCCACCAAAATAAGAAGCAGAAGAGGGAAAGAAAAAAAGCCCCCCAAATCCTCCATGGCTAGTAGGTAGAAGGGGGGTGTTCAATCATGCCAGCAAAGGAGCATAACAACGCATCTTCGTATAATATAAAGCTTAGCCCTTTGCTCTCGGAGAACCCCTCCAAGGCCTCTGCTTGATAGCCTTCTCTTAGAGGATCCCATGGTGGCACTGCTCATCTTCATCTTTGTTCCTTTTGATGATTAAATATGAATGAATATGGAAAAAGAAGAAGAGTGAAGTGAAGGAGGAGATGTGGGAGTGGGGGGTTCTTATAGGGAGGAAAGAGGGGCGGTGGGTGTGGTCCTGCCTTTAACATTGGTCTAGTAAAGACCCAGCGATGGGCATGAAAGGGCAACGTGCACTGCCCTCTAACCCACCCGACAATTCCTCTCCGACCCCACAGGTCCCCTCTCACTTTGGGAATCCATCCCATTCTTCATTTTATACACTCAATTATCAACATTATCATTGATGAAGTTATGATCATAGGCGAACATATGATTTTTTATAAAAAAAACATATAAAATTTATAAAAGATAAATGCGACATTAATCTCTCGATCCGTCCTTAAACGTTACTGCCATGTCATTGTCTATATCATTGGTCTTGTAGGTATGAGCCAGCAGCACAATGGGTCGGCCATAATTTTCAATAAGCTAGCAAATTTGTCATTGTTCAAAATAATTTATGGTGTTGTGCTCCCCCCTCCCAATTTGTGGATGACGAGGAGATTATCAATGGCTGATGATGAGACCATATTGCTTTCTTCCTCATTTCCTGTTGGGACCAACTACTTGTTTTAAAAAAGTAGTTGAATCCTACATGATAATTCATTATTAATGAACGTCCACTCACTTGTTTAATGTCCTACATACAAGGACATGACTAATTATATTTTTTTAAAATCGACTGTCAGTTTAGAACTGATATTTTTATTAATAAAAAATATATAAAAAGAACGAGAAGAAGAACGATGCAAAACAGAAAAATCCTTTAGGTAAATATACATAAACGGATTAGATTGTGTGTTGTATATTAAGAGAATGTAGCTATCAGTTATATATATATATATATAATATGATGTAAATATGTTAAGTTGGCAGCAGACCAAATAAGAATAAAGATGTCAGTGCAGCGACATCAATGTAATTCTTTATAGATTTGGTAGGGGAAGTGGAATTCAAATCACCTCTGGGTTTCATGAGGTTGAAATCCTGGTGAAGTGTTTGGCAGGTGGGAATATCCATCAGAAACCAGAAGTTTGATGATCAAAACTCAAGACTCGAGGTTATATATGACCGACCATAGATTCCCCTGTAATACTAAAGTAATAAGATTTGTAAAAGCAAGGTAAGAGCTCAAAACCCAATTAAGTGATTGGTTAAAAAAAAACCATTTTTTACTTAAATTCTAAAGGCAAAGCTCTGATTAAATTTAAGGCACCACTTGCTTGGTCTCGTGTTCCCCCCACTTCAGTTCAAGACGTCAACTTCCATTAACCCTTGCTGACTCAGCTCTCCTAATGAACAAATTACTAATCTTTGAACGAGATTTTTAGGCTGTCATTATCGGTTTAAGAGCTCTCTCTCCCTTCTTTTTATGAGCCACACTTGAAGATGCCGTTTCTACTTGTGCATGCTATCTTTTAAATATTATAATAATATCCGTTTTATGATATATGAATGCTAATCTTTCGATATTCGTAGTTTTCTCTTTCAATAATATGATTTCCAAGGTTTTGATTTATCAGATCAAATTCTTTATATGAACTGTATTCGCTTTGTAGGCGTACATGGCCAAATTTCATATATAATTCATTGGTGTTTAAAGCTGTAGTTGGTTCCAATAAAGGGTTAATTTCTCTGTGGTCAAATCCAGAGGTGGTGTCCCAGCAGATTATCAAAATGGTTATTAAATTAATATGGAGTGTTTAGACACCCAAAGCTTTGGGGAATTAAACTAAGATTAGAGACAGACAGGGTTACATAAATTAATGTGTGGAATGCACGGTGATCAAAGGCTTTACAGGGTTCGGATCAATAAAGTGGTGGCTTTACGTCTGCATTGCTACAGCTGAGACAGCATTAATTCACAATTATAAAATGGCTTTGGTTGTGTTGTACTGAACAAGGTCAGAGTTGCACGTGAAGTTATCGTGATCTGCAAATGTCATTGCCTCTAATAGCTTCAACGTTATTGATTTGCTTATTTTACCTCTCATCCCTTACTATATTATATTATGTGTATACGTTATCATACTATATGAATTCAAACGAAATTTGGGTCACAAAACTAACATATAATATGAATTCAAACGAAATTCGGGTCACAAAACTCTAACATATAACATAAATTTAAAACGAAATTCGGATCACAAAACCCTAACATGTATGATTTTGAATGATGAATGAAGCACCCACCAAATAGTTTATTTAGTCTCATCATGACCTGCTTCCTTATTGTAATGCAACTTTCCTTACTGCATGTAGGATCCCACCATCTACCTTTGATTCAAATCAAATGTCTAATGGTTTCCAATGCCCCATTAGCTACAGTTGGAGTTGCCTATTTGCTTACACATGATAAGTAAATAAATTATGACCGACTTTGCTTAATTAGGAAGAAACTTGCATGAGAGTTCTAGTAATTAACTAATCATGTACGGATGGGATTTCTTTTATCTGATCAATGTGCCTATTAAGCAATCAAATCTTTAGAATATTATGCCAAGGACACAGCTAGCTTCATAGCAGTTTCAGTTAATTCAGAACTATACATGTATATACTTCCAACTAATTTTATCATTCACAAATGCCTTTACACGTGCATGCAAAAGGTTCCTATAGTATTCAGCTAAATTCCTGATCAGTTAACAGAAATCAAACATATATGTTTGTGTGTGTAGACATACAAACTCTATTCCTCTTGGGGATCCACCTGCTCCACCATAGGCTTTTACTGCGTCTGCTAAGCTCGTCCATGCTCTCGTTCAATGTTCGAACAATCTTCCTCTGGAGTCTTAGAGCTGAAGCAAGAGCATTTCTTTGTGGACTCGCCTTCTTCTTAGGCTGTATATCCTACACAATGAAGAGAACTCAGACGAAGGTTATCCAGTTAATGATGGTTGCAAAACAATGCATTTTTAATAGACTAAGTTCGATACAGACTCTGAGCTCCTGAAGCTGTGCTTCTGTGAAACCACCCTCTTTCTCTGTTCCGGATTTCGCCATTAAATTGATTATCCACTTGGCAGCTTCCCCATAATCCTGTTGTGTAGCCCTGAAGACTTGTAGCTTCAAATTCTGTACGGATGACAAAGCTAGTAGTCCTTCTCTATCGAAGTAAGGGTGAGCCAATGCCGCTTTTGCACTAATTCTTTGTCTTGCTTTGTAACGAATCATCGATGTCAGAAGTTCCCAACCTATCCCATTGTCTAAATCCAGCAGCTCAAATCCCTTCCGGAGTTCGGGGCTCGCACGAGGCTCTACGGTATTCCTCCATGCAACCAAGTCATAGTCACACCTCTTTAGCTGACGGTTGAATTGAATCAATGCACTATCTGTCCTTAACGATGGAAATGCCTGTTAGAAGAAAACAGTTTGGATGATATTAACCTATATCTGCTTTCAGCATCGGCTTAGCATTAACATTAAAAGGTCTTCAAGAAAAGAAAAAACACAATAGTAAAGATTACTTGAGCGTTATCCTCCACTCACCATTTGAAGGAAAATGAGACCAGCACTATAGATATCGAACCGATCGGGCAGATTCATCTGTTAGCAAACAACAACAAAATTCTGTGTTGATGAAAGCAAAAGGTAATAATAAACTTGGGATAATCTAATGGGGTACAAACCTGCCATAGAACAGGGGAAAGTGCAGTTGCCACTGGTGCAGAGGGTGCAGAGGGAGTTTGCGTACTCATGATATATTGCTCCGGCGCAGCATATCTAAGAAAAACAGAAAAATTGAAGAGAACTTAAAGAGTATCAGTTAGATGTCAACTTAAAGAGTGGATTGTAGAGAACTGCAATACATCAACAGAAATTTGTTGCAGTTCACTCATTCCAAATGCAAAAACCATAAAAGAACCCTTTTCCCCACCAACCTTATTACACCTACTCTGGCCTTAATTTCTGCTTCTTTGTTGATCAACCTTTGCTTTAGAACCAAGTAATATGGATAATTATTACTGAGAAAGTGTTATTGAGAGAAATGCCATCGATGTTGGTTGATCTTTCTATGCAAAAGCTAAATTATTGGAGTATTTCTGTTAACTTTTGAGCTTAAAATTTGTTGATACTCGATCGAACCTAGTGAAGTTCTTGTGCTGTTAACATTGATGATGTATCTCCTTACTTAAGGTCCATAATGATCTGACAGTTCTGCGTATCATATTGTTTGATATGTATCCACATATCATGAAATGAATGCTTCACTTCTTCAGGCAAGTGATGGTTATGCATGCCATGGATCAAAGCCTATTCTCTCATTAAAGCCCTAACAGCCATGGATGACAATGATTACCATTTTGGATAATACTTGTCACAGTTAAACATCAGTCCACAATTAAATATCAATGTTGCTTATAGATATGAAATTACCTTGGATCCAAAAGAAATTCCTTTGGAATGTAGTTGATGCCTACTCTCAAATCTGCCGCAGCTCCAAGATCGATGATTTTAAACGAACAAGAGCCTACTCAAGTTCCGAAACAGAAAAAGAATTAATCTAGGAATGTTTGAATTGGAAAATGTTCTCTGAATAAGTAAAGCTTACCTTCTGAGAAAATGATGTTCTGGGGCTTAACATCCCTGTGCACAATTCCTGTTGAATGAAGGCCATCCAAGGCAAATAAGATCTGTCTCATGATAGTTAGGATGATTTGATTTTCCCTTGCCAAGCCCTTGGGCAAGTTCTGGACCTCCCCAAGTATCATTGTTTCTACCTGATATTAAACAAATAGAGTTGGCAATTAAAGGGCTAAAGTGAAGTTCGATAAAGCGATGATCCGCAAGGCAGTCTTTAACGAGAAAAGCAGTTAACATTCAAAGGTTATTTCAATATGGCCTAATAATCTAACCATCCACCTACAGAACTACAACCACAAAGGTAGAGAAGAGGGCAGAATTGTCTGAGAAAAGCTGATCAGAGAAAGTAGCTACATTGTAGGGAAACTCTTTGCTCTGCATCAAATCCGAAAGTGTTGCCTCCCCCTCGAATCGCCATACAAGCCAATATTCTCCTCCTTTCTTTGAGGAACCCTAGAAGATGTTTTAAAGACGACAATTTCAGTATGAAGGCAACAGATGAATTGTCAGTCTCAAAAATCAAACTAAAAATTTTCTACTGAGAGTAGGCAATAAAAATGACGACCTCAAGAAAGCCATATAGGAAATCAGCACAACTGTTGGCACAAGCTCTTCGCACACGCTCATTCATCCATATTTCCACCGCACCATATTCAGTAGCCTTTTTCACAACCAAGTCACCCTCTTTCTGACAAGGATTCAACATTATCTTAAACTACTTACTAACGAAAGCAACAAAATTCAACAGCTTAGCATCCCAATTCAGATATTAAGTTAATAAATTGATCATCAAACACGCAGCCTTACCTTTGAATTAGGCTTCTTATTAGCCAAGGAAACTTTATAGACGACGCCAAAAGCACCCTCGCCCAGCTTCTTTCCCAAAACAAAATCATCCTGCAAAGCCAGAAACAACGCTTTGCAACCATAAAATAAATCCCCCATTGAAAAATTCGATATGAATTCACTCAGAACTCACCTTCTTGAAAGTTGGTCTAAGCAGCCTCTCAAGAAAAGCAAGAACAAACATGTCGAAAAAACCCAGGAGCCACACCCGGAGTCGCCCACAGATAAGACAGAGCACCCAAAGCCAACATAGCGCCAGGCACGGTTAGGGTTAGCCCGTCGGGCTTGGGCAAAGTGCTTCTGTAAATAATATCACCGCACTCCATGACAGTGCATGGCAAACCCACCCCGACTCCCACAAAGAGCTCACGGACCGCATCGATCAGTTCAGCTTTCAAGGACAAAACTCCAGTCGTTTTAGGAATTGAGATGTCAGGTTTCGAGGAGAGCTTGAGTTTGAACTTCTTGCCGAGAAAAGGAGACGGAGATGGGTGCTTTATAAGCTTCCGGGCGTTGCAAGGTTTGTTGATAAGTCCGATGGCAGCTCCACCGTATGCAACGGTGGCCATGCCTCTAGAGAAAAGGTAGGCAAATTTGGGATGCTAGCTGGAAGAGTAGAAACATAAACTGAAGCTTGCAGGAATCGGCTTCAAATTTAGACCACTAGTTTGGTTTGGTTTGTAGTCTGTGATATTTCTTTTACCGTTTTAGGGCTCGTTCTTACAATGACAGTATTTCAGGTAATTTTTGTGGAAGAGAGGGCAGGTTAACAGGATTGAAGAAGTGCCGCGCACCACAAATTACACCGTTGACATATATCAGCTGGCACTAGCAACCACGTTGGTTATGTATATCCACATGCATTTACTATTCGGCATATTATTAATTTGGGTAAAGTATACAAACCCGACTCCGATTATAAGACGTTATTTTGTTGAGTGTATCGATTATTAAAAGTTAAAAATGACTTCATGAGGATGATGTTTTGTTGATGTATATTTACTGAGATATGATAAAATCTTATTTTAATAATGTTTACTGATATCGTCGTTGCTTTCAAGCACTAACTCGACGACATAATGTTTAAAGCATTGACTTGACGATATAATGTAAACGAAAAGTAGATCAACAAAATACAACTCAAACGGTTTTGAAATTATATTTTATCATATCTCAGTCAACAAGTTAACGTCTAACTTAGACGATTGTTAATTTTTTTAACAGAAATGACGAATTTGAAATACATGAATAGTTTGGTGATCATTTTGTAATTTTTAATAGTCAGAAAACTCGACAAAATATCGTCCTATAGTCAAGAGATCATGTTGTAACTTTTAATAATCGATTGACTCAATAAAATAACATCTTACAATTAGAAGATTGTTTATATACTTTAACCTATTAATTGTAACATTCAATATTTACTTTTATCATTAAATTTTAGTTAAATTTAGTATTTAACATTCTTTCTCGATTAAATTATTTTTATTTTAATATGATTAAGCAATTTATTTATTTACAATATTAACATAATAACCCACATAACGATAAAAGTATATTATATTATTAAAATGATAAAATATCATATCATTAAATAATTTTAAAAAAATAATTTAATATAAGATAATATAAGATAATACAAATTATCATATTAATAAAATAATAATATATTAACAATAAAATACACATAAATCATTATACAAATTAATATATTCACACTGTTAAAGATTTAATAATTTAACAATCACTTTCATTTAAATCAGAGTATTTTATTTTTACTAAAAATGAAGAATTAAGAATTAAATTTATATTGAAAAGAATTAAATCAATAAATATAAATATTTAAATTATTATTATAATAATATTTTATCATTAAGATATTATCCACTGCTGATGGGCTGCAACAGGGGCTTCTCTAACCCATGAGGCCTTATCTCTTTATGAATTAAAGTCATGGGTCAAAACAGAGGTTCAAATGTTTTATACAATTGGATATATATGTCCAAATCACAAGGGACCTCATTTACCAGAAGCACAGGTACCTACACATGTTATCAATGCGCCTCATTCTCTACTTGTCTAAAGAAACAAAGCCACGTAGTCTGTCCGAAGGGATATTAATATATTATTCTCTGGAAACCAATTAACTTCATAGTTGACGTAAAGTAATATTATTGTTACTATTGTAAGTAATTGAAAATTTATTATTTTATATATTAGTGGTAAATATATTTATATAAACTATATTATTTCCTTAAATTTGGAAACTCTATAATCATATTGTTATTGTTATTGTTGGTTTCTGCAAATGCCAACGGATGTTGGGTAGCACCTGTTTTTCCAAATTAATTTTGGAGTTATTTGACCATTAATACAGGGTTTAGAGGACTGACTTTTCTTGTGAGGGAGCCAATAAAATACAAACTTAGGGTTGTATGTTTGTCTCTTAATGGAATCATTAGCACTGAATGTTGAACCGTTCAGCATTCAGCGCGTTTGTTTCGCACCTCTGAATGATTCAGTGCTGACTGATTCAACAAAACAATATTGAATGATTCAGCGTAGAAGTATATTCTGAATGATTCAGAGTCATTATCAAACAACATGTCACATTCAGAGTTAATTCATACAGAGCCTCTGAATCATTTAACATTTGAATCATTTAACGTTTAATCATTCTGAAGTAAACAAACAACCCCTTAGTTAGGTTTCAATCTTTTATTTTAAAATCATCAATTTGCACACACAGCTAGGGATGGGCATGAGATTCGAACCCGACCGATCTGATCGGGTCATTTTTTAAAAAAATTGGGTTTAGGTCGGGTTTTTTAAAAGTTATGTTTTGTTCGGGTCGGATTCGGATTTAGGGTGAAAATACCCAATCCGGGAAAAATATAATTTTACATTATATATTTAGGAATAACTACGATAATACCCTCTTCCCCTTTATAATTTAAAAATATACATGGATAAATATCAAATTAAACCTTCTGACTTTAGTTTATTTTAATTTTAACCATCATTTTCTGTGGTAATGGGCACATGCTTCTGATCTGCTGCAGAACGCAGGCTACGAATCTTGACTAATCACTTTAAAAACATGCAAATACAACCTTAAAATAAGCTCATTATTGAAAGGTTAAATGCTCTTGTAAGGAAGTTGAAACAAATAATGGCTCATGTTGCAGTAGAATAATGCAATTATATCGTATAGATGGCAACATGGGGTTTAGACCTGCTGCATAATTAAATTCTTTTTGACATTGTCAAAACCCATGGGATTCATGTTCGTTCGTAATACATTGTTAAAAACCACTAATCACTCGCTAACCCACGTGAGACCATTGACATTATCTCGCCTTAATTACTTGAAGTATTCTACCTGAAGTTCCACAATAAGAAATTTAAAAGCTTATAAAGATTTGAATCCATGAGGGCTTTTTTTATTCATGATTTGTAAGAATTTTCCATGAATGATCCTCTAAGTTACACAGAAACTGCCGCTCATGATTCTTGGCTTTTCTCTTTCTTTTGGGTTCATGAAGCTCAATCATTCTTATGTAGCGTATGAATTAAACAACTTTAATGATTAAGAGATAATTATTATCTCTAGAGGTCATGAGTTCAAGCAAGACATTTGTATGGGAGTCTGAGTGTTCACTGTAAAAAAAGTGTAGTTGAGTGATCAAAATGGAACAAAATGATAATAGAATACTAAACGTGTAGCTTATCCTAAGGTGGTGTTTGGTTCGCTGGAATCCCTTGAAATTAGGGGGAATTAGAATCCAATTTCACTACTTTCTCATGTTTGATTCAAGTTTTCAAAGGGGAATTGGAATTCAATTTCATAAAGTGAGGGAAAATAAATTACATCCATAACATGATCGAATTGAAATCTTTTGGATGAGGGAAAGTGAAATTTGGCCATACTACCTCATCAATCTTTTGGTATTCGGGTCGGATTTTTTTTAAAAAAATTGGGATCGGGTCGGATTTTTTTTTAAAAAAATTGGGTTCGGGTCGGGGTTTTTTAAGTATGATATTCAGGTCGGGTCTGGTTTTTTTTTTAAATTTTCGGGGTCGGGTCGGGTCGGGTTTTGTAAGTGTGATATTTGAGTCGGTCGGGGTTTTTTATGTGTGATATTCGGGTCGGGTTCAGATTTAGGGTGAAAATACCCGACCTACCCGAAAAAATATATAATTTTACCTTATATATTTAAGAATAATTACAATAATACCCCTCTATATATAATTTTTTCAATTAAGTCACTACTTTTATTGAATAAAAATAATTTTTTTATTATTTCGGGTCGGGTTTCTAATTCATATATTCGGGTCGGGTGGAGGTTCCCTTGTTCTCGGGTCGGGTCGGGTGGACCAAAAACCCGACCCAACCCGACCCATGATCATCCCTAATTGAGATGATTTTAACTTATGATGTTTATTAGTATGATTTTTATAATTTATTGAAATGAATAATCAATCAATAAAATGAAAATTTAATATTTTTTAAATTTTATAATATATTACTACATGTAAGTTGTAAAATAAACTAAAATTAAGCAAAAAAATGGCAATTTTGTCATTTTACATTACTGAAATCAAATTCATCTGACATGTCTGCGAACCAAACAGAATATGAAATTGAATTCCAATTCAATATCCTGCCAACCAAACAGGTTTCATATTCAGATTCAGATACCAATTCCTTCACAAATTTCAATTCCCTCTTAAACATTCCAACAAACCAAACGCCACTTAAAAGAATGATAAAATTAAATATGTATTCATGAACTCGGGTAGGAATACTTATAACAAATACGTATTTTACTTTATCATTTTAATATCAAGTTCTGAATATTCAAATTTAAATTATACAACTAATACTTTTCTTTCTAAGAAACCTTGTTTTTAAGGAGAAAAAAATATCAATTTCACTTGATTAAAATATAATTACAAAAAAAATAGTCATAATAGCATAATTATTAGTTAAATCCAAATTTTAACTAATTAGACAAGTTAATACTCATGAATAGAGAATAAGGGATGGATTACGAGGAATGAATAGAAAAGTTCGCACTCATAAAAAAATTCAAACTATATATATATATATATATATTTACTTTATATTGATAATCTATTTTTGCCCTCATAATATTTTATAAAATTTATCCTCTTAATATTTGAATAGTGGACTCATTTTGTAAGTTAAGAATAAAAAGCATCAAAGGACGTGGAAGAAATAATCATTTATTATACAAACATGGTAATATTAATATGTGGATCCAGCCGTGTATATCAACAACAGACATTTATATTTTATAGACAACTGTTCCTTTCTATTTGCAGAGGAGAATTTGTAATGGCTTCATTGACTAGTTAAGCTCAGTCTTCCACTGGTCGGCAACACAGGAAGGCGAATCGTAAGAGGATCTATTAGAGTTCAGTGCTTTGGCAGCACTTTCTTTCAGTTCCTTAACCCTACACCTAATAACCTTCCCTTCTTCACCCTCCATCATCCTTCCTCGCCACTCTCTCAATCTCTTCTCGCCCGATAACGCTCTCCCGGTCTCCCCTGCCTCCATTTTTGCCTTAACTGCTACTCCCATAACCTCCGCTAGCAATGTCGCGTTCATTCTTTGCTCAGCGTAAAGAGGCCACGCGACTATCGGCAGTCCGTGAACTATGCTTTCCAACGCCGAGTTCCACCCGCAGTGCGATAGGAATCCTTCCGTAGGAGGAATGGCGAGTACGGCAACCTGAGGAGCCCATGACGACACAACGAAACCCACATCTCGAGTACTGTTCAAGAACCCTCGGGGCAAATAAACTTTGGGATCATTCTCGTTTACTTCTCCTGAGTGGAAAAATAGCACCTGCACCAGGGGTATCCGTTGGCTTCCTTACCACCCACATGAACCTTTGTTGACTCAGTTCTAAACCACAAGCCAACTCAGTCTGCTGCTCAAATGAAAGAGTCCCACCGCTGCCGAATTTCAAAAAGAGAACCGAATCAGGTGGTTGCTTGTCCAGCCATTCTAGACATTCTGTATAGCTCAGTGTTTCTTCTTGTTTTATAATAGGTCCAACAGGGTAAAAAGGAGGCGTTGGTATCTTCTTGAAGAAAGGGTTCTGTTGTATACCTTTGATTGACATAGGTTCAAGATCCTGCCAGGAATTGATAAATATACCAGAGGCTAATGGCAACCGGCTAACAAATCTTCGATCCATATCGGACTACAACCCGGGACCTGAATCAGTCCGGGAAGATCGATGAATTCACACTTAACATCACTGTCATGCTTTGGCAGATATAGTATGATAGAGAAACCATTTGTACTCATCAATCTTCCGGTTCCGAACCTGGTCTAACAAATCTGCGATCCATATCGGGCTACAACCCGGGACCTGAATCAGTCCGGGAAGATCGATGAATTCACACTTATGACTTAACATCACTGTCAAGCTTTGCAGATATAGCATGAAGGCATTGAATGCAGCAGATGTAGTAGAATACAAGTAAGCAGGAATTGACAATTCCTTGCAAACATCAAAGGCTTGTGTAGCGAATAAGTCTGTAACCAGAGCCTTCGGTTTGCCTATTTCAATGAGGACTGACTTCAGGGAACGAAGGCTCTCGCCTGTAATGGTACAAAGCCGGGTTAGGACAAGAGCATCATCATAATCAATTATCATTTTATCGACATCGACCGGAGGAAGATGGATGATGTGGAGGTCAGCAGGGAGGTGAGGCGAGCCAAGGAGTTGGTCTTGCGTGGCTGCGGAGGGTTCACTCGTGGTGACGACGAGTAAGCTCACCCGGATACCATGGTGAACCACCAGGCGCTTAGCAAACTCCAAATGCGGGATGAGATGGCCAAGCCCCATATTTGGCAGAACAGAGACGTGGGCTTATCGACCACCATAGCTGCAAAATGTGGCCACCAGTTGATCGATGGAAGTTGCAGCCCTTGGCGAATTGGGATATCGACCTTCAGTCGTACGCCCTTATATGTAGGGGAACACCGTGATTATTTCATAAACATATCTTAATCTAACATAAGCAAGAAACATAAATACATGTATTTAATCTAATTAATAATATTATATATAAATTAATATTTTTTGAAGGTTAACCAATCCATCATATAAAACTTACAACTTACACCTCTAATACGATATGACATATGGATACTCGAAGGGACCAAATCATTCGTAACCAATTTTCGATGGGAAGACCAATCCGACGATTTGGAAAATAAAAGGTTTTTATGAAATTTATGAAAAGATGGGAGTCGCAGCCAATTATTTTTAAGGTGAGTTTGAAACACCTAAAATCATATAATTTTAATATAACATTTTGTTTGATTAAAATGGAACCTCGAGCATAAGTGAGGACCAAATTAAGCATTCCTATAAATTAAAGGACTAATATAAAATTAAGCCTAAAATGGAGGCTCTAATATTATTCCTAATTAATTTTAACCAATTATTTGATTCGAATAATTAAAATGGAACATCGAGCAAAAATGATGACCAAATTAAAAATTCCCCTAATTTTAAGGACTAAGTTTGAAATTAGGCCTAAAGTGAAAGCTGTAATAGTAATCCTAATTAATTTTAATCAATTATGGAATTTGTCTAAATTAAAAGTTTAGGACAAATAGAAAAGAATCTAGCTTTAAAGAAGAAAAAAAAAGGATATGGTAACCTAAATTAGGACCAAAATGTGGTAAGTCTAAATCTAAGGATTTAATCTAAAAAAATAAATAGACAGTCAAGGACCAAATTAAATATAATTAAAGTTTTCAAGAAAAAATTAAAAGCAATAAATAAACACAGAATGGCTAAATTAAAATAATTATAAAATGCATGGTCAAAATCAATAAGCAAACCTAGTGACTAAATTAAAATAAAAACAGAATATAAAGCCCAAACAACAATGAATTAAAGTTGGAAATTAAAGGATTAAAATGCAAATATTGCTAATATAAAGGCAAAAATTAAAATAACAAAATTTAAATGACAAAAATTTAAATAATACCAAAGCCACTTGAATTAATTTGATCCCGATGCACGAACCTCTTTCGATTGGTCTTCGATCCTCTTCAATTCGATTCTAAATGTTCCGACAAAATTAGGTATTACAATTAATAAATTCTTAATCTTGATCGTAAATAGTGATGGTCGGAATCAAACAAGTGGCTTGTAGAATGTCGATAATCATTCTCCATTATATTGTTGATTTTGTGTTTTTAAAGTTATCTAGTGATGGTTCGAATGTGTTGACGTTTTAAAGAATTTATTGTAATTGGAGTCATCATTGATTTTTTTGAATTAGATAAGACCGAATACCCATGAATATTGGTCTACATCTAACATCATAATCAATTAGAAAGTTGAAACACTCCCACTACACCTAAAAGTTAAAAGGATTATATTGTCTTGTTTTGATAGGAAAAAGATTAATGACTCTACAAAAGAAAAAGGATAATGTGTTAGTAAAAATGATGATAATAATAATAATAATAATAATAATAATAATAATAATAATAATAATAATAATAATAATAATAATAAAATATAATGATAGTAGTAAAAATATAAAATTAAATAAAATTATTAATGGAGATACATATCTTTTAAAAAGTGATCCTAAAAATGTATAACAGGTTATTGATAATAACAATAATAATGAAAAATAATGAAAATGAAAAATATAATGATTTTGAAATATATATATATATAATGATAATGATCATGATCATGATCATGATCATGATGGTAATAATAATAAATAATATATATATATATATATATATATATATATATATATTGATGAAAATATTTCAAAAAGAATGACACTATAAAAGAAAAATCATTAATGAATAAATAATAGACAATTATAGTAATAATGAAATTAATGCACAAAATGAGTAATCAAATAAATATATAAAACAATAACATGACAGGTTGAGGGATTACAAAAAAAAAAAAATTAAATGGGTTATAATAGTAAAGAAACGTTTAAAAAGGACTTAATCAACAGAAATGCAAGAGCAGGGGGCAAATAAAAAATTAATCAAAACTTTTATGATAATAAGGCATATTGGACATAATATTGCTTTTCTATGGAAACCTTGCGCCCACCAAGTAACCATGCTGGAGTCGATCAGTCCATAAAAGGATAAAGGCCTTCCTTCCCATTCTATGTTTGCACCCAGCCCATCAACCAAAAAAAATCATTTTTTCTGTTAAAAAATAATGGAAAAACCCAAGGCATAAACCCTTCTAGTGACTTGTGAGTGATTGTGAAGTATTATCTAGAAATGGGTTTCTGTGTTTCAGTTTCTCATGGTCATGGCCTCTCTTCACATCTCCCTTCCTCCTTGTTACATGCCCAACAATCGTGTTCATCGTCATCAAAGTCAACTCTATTCATGGGGTTCCCACTCACTTCCCATGCTTCTACTCTCCACGGTTTGTTTCTCCGCGATCTCTTTTACCCAATTCATTAAGCACTGCAAAAAATGGTGGTGGTCTGTTCTTTCTACGCTGCCTTAATGGTTTTAATCATTCAGGGAAAGAGTGCCGTCCTCGACCACAGCTGGTTGTTTATTCCAAGAGGGTATCAGGCTTAGAGGAGGCCTTGAGAATAAGGAGGTTTGGTATTCCTCTTCTGATGCATTAAAAAATCGTTGCTTTAATATTATGAAATGTGTTCGGATGTTAATTTTGGATTGAAGTGATTACTTTTATGTGGAGTTGTTGAAGGGTAGACATACGGGTATATGAAAGTTTTGCCTTTTGCTGTATTTTACTGTATGGGAATCTTATGTTTTCATATAAGTTGAAATTAACGAAGGGTCTGTTGGATGGCTTCATTTTAGTTTGATGCTATGCTTCTCATATAGCTCGCCGGGAAAATATTGGGCAAAGGGTTATTGAGGACTTGTTGAAAATTTTGTATGACTCGTGTGCTTATTAAGATTAGAATGAGAAAGGAAACTGCTGCTAAGCTAGTAGCATATCATGCTGCACTTCAAATACTTATATGGAGTATGCAGCTTTTCGCTTCCCCCCCCTCCGGAAATTTCATAAACAGTATGCATAAAATTATAGGGATCTTAGATGTCCATCCTACATGTCTCCATAGTGAAGGATTCATAAGTTTATTGCTAACTTGTGAATTACACTCCTACCAAACATAGCATTAGTACATAAGTTGAAGGATTCATTTTGCTTGGTCATTTAGCTATGAGATTGTTCAATCTTATGCAGAGAGCGTGAACTTCAGGGTACAACAGAGTTTAGAAGGCCGCCACCTTTAAGACGAGGGAAGGTGTCACCACGTCTTCCTGTGCCTGATCACATACCAAAGCCTCATTATTTAGATTCAAATATATTGCCCGAAATTTCCAGTGAACATCAGATTCATGATGCTGAAGGCATTGCTCGAATGAGAGCTGCTGGTGAGCTTGCTGCTTGTGTCTTAAACTATGCAGGGACGTTAGTTAGGGTGAGCAATTACATTGTTTTTTATCGGCATCCCCCACCCCTTTTTCTTAACTGCAGAAGAATCATGTTCTTGTCAAACTTTCCTGCTTATCTGAAGTTATTAGCAATCATCATTCTTGATTGTTTTTAGTATTAGATTTTGCTACTAATGGATATTCTAATTCATCACTGTGGTTCATCTCTTTTTAAGCACTATATATTCTTTAAAATCATTTAGCTGACAACTCTGTTTAAATTAATGCACTCATCAACAGTTTTGTTTTAAAAAAATCTTATCAGCCATCAGTGACAACGGATGAAATTGACAGAGCTGTGCACCAGATGATAATAGAGGCGGGTGCTTATCCTTCACCTCTTGGGTATGGTGGGTTTCCTAAGAGTGTATGTACTTCAGTTAATGAGTGCATGTGCCACGGAATACCTGATTCTCGCCAGCTACAGGTTTGGTATATGGGCCTTTGTGATTGTACAAACATTGCTAGTATATTTTATCACTAACGCTCATCTTTGAATCTTTCTTGCAGAATGGAGACATAATAAACATAGATGTGACAGTGTACCTAAATGTATGTCCTCAATTTATACCATATGGTTAATTCTCTTAGGAATCAATTTTATCGTTTATTTATTTACTTACAGGTTTATTTAAATATATTAGCGATTATATGGCCATGAACTTCCTTTAGTTAAGCTGCAATACCTTGCAATAACAAAATTGCATGGAATATCCTTTGGTTCTTAGGGTTATCATGGAGACACATCCAGGACATTTCTCTGTGGAGACGTCAGTGGTCCAGTTAAACGCCTTGTACAAGTAAGTTTTACTATGATTTGTTAAAGACAAAGAATTCTAATTATCACCAGTTTCACTATTATTTGAAGAGTTTGTAAGATCTATTTGCACTTGTGTGAAGCTCTTCTTTGCTTAGAATTAACCATCTTTATAATGATATGATTAATTTTAAAGTGCAACTTTTTACATGTAATTGACTCGTTGGATTCACACTTACCCTTTTTTGAAGGTAACCGAGGAGTGCTTGGAGAAAGGCATAGCTGTTTGCAAAGATGGTGCTAGTTTCAAAAAAATTGGAAAAAAGAATAAGGTTTTCTCACTACCTTCCCCCTTTATTGTTTAGGGTTTGAAAGGATTAAAGATATGTGCACATAAAATTATATGATCGTATCATCTGGCGTATGGCTAATGCACAGATGCCTGGTTAAACCGTGAGAACCAATCAAGAGTCATTTGTTAGTGTTAGAATCTATTCAATTACATGGAAACCTTGAACTTGTTATCAGGGTTTCAAATCGCGGTCGCGGTCGTGTTTTCGGTTATTTCGGATTTACCATGATTGTGGCCGTCGCGGACGCCATTACGGCCGTCGCGGGTAACTCGGACAGCGGCGAAACCGCTATATCGCGGTCGCGGACCGTTTTTTAAAACCCTGCTTGTTATTAATAATTTCAAACAACTTAATTGAAGCAAAAGTTTTCAAATAATTAGCGCTCGAGTGTCATTAATTGTTTGTTATCTAGTCTATAATTATTCAGTGTAGAACAAGCTTGCCCTGATATAGCATTATAGCTTAGGCATGCTTGTCTTGTGCTTTGGATAAAGTTACATGATACTTAACAACGTCATAGCTTCAATTCTCTGGTTGTATGTGTCATATTGAATGGTTTCCTGAACCCCTTGTCCATTTTAACTGTATGTTGTTAATATCATCTCAGTGAGCATGCTGAAAAATATGGTTATAGAGTGGTGGAGCGTTTTGTTGGGCACGGTGTCGGGACTGTTTTTCATTCTGAGCCAATTATATTTCATCATCGTAAGTACTCATCGGATGATAGATAACCTAGTCTGGCATTTGTATGATATCTGATCTTTTCCCAATCCAATCCCATCTAAATGTAATTATTAATTATTTGACAGGCAATGAAGGTCCTGGTCACATGGTTGAAGGTCAAACATTTACCATTGGTGAGCACGATCCTATCTTTATTTGCATGCGTGTTATATAGTCAAGGGCTCTGATTTAAAGTATGCATGCTTATGAGATATTTCAATCAGTTGATCGAGAAATGTCTTTGGACATTTTCGGTTTATTTGGGTTTATTTATGGAAGGATGGACGAGCAGAGGATGAAACAATGTAGTAGATAGATAACAAGTGCACGGTTATTTGCAACTATATGTTACCGTACCTGAAAGTACTTGTCGATTAATACGTCAACCTAAAGCACATTAATATTTTAAAGCTATTGATTGTTCAGTTGAGTGATTAGTAACCAAGTTGTCAGGTGAAGTCTTGAAGTTAATTGTTTCACATGCAACATTTATGTTACATGCTTCAATGATTTTTCTTAAAATTTAGACGCCGAAGATTGGCTCCGTCTTTTCATTACCAATTGCACCTAGGACATGAACATTGACATCGACGGCTGCCATGCTCTTTCGTTTATATTAGATATTCATGCATGTATATCGATGCATTTATGGTGCAGAACCAATTCTTACACTGGGAGGCATCGAGTGCACCACATGGCCGGACAACTGGACAACTTTGAGTTCCGATGGCAGCCCTGCTGCTCAGTTCGAACATACCATCCTTATCACAAGAACCGGTGCGGAAATTCTGACTAAATGTGAAGACACGAATCTTTAATCGATCATATATTGGACACATTATGCACATATAGGCAAAAGGTGCATATTGGCTTCCTTCATAAGGTGCCTGTAAAATAACATAATGTAACCTCGATTACAAAATGTGTTATTTTAGCCCAAAGCTATTCAGATGCAAAAGAAGTTTGTTAAAACAATTGTTTGCTCGAGCATTTTAACTATGACACTTTATATTTCAATATGACACGTGGTTTCAAATAGCATTAAATATTCCATCGGTTTTGATTATTTTAGGTAAGACATAATATTTTTAACTTTTAAAAGTAATTGCTATTTTTATTCAATCGGTTAAATTAGGGGGAAATAAAATAAAATTAGAGAAATGGTACTTTTAAACAAAATTATTTTTAAAAATATATATGATAAATTTTACGGTATTGATTAAATCCGTTTACATATAATGATGATTTTGATAAAATACTTTTATTGTTTTTAAATAGAGTAAAATTATCCGAAAATTTTGAGAAAATGTCGTTGAATTAAACTAATCAGGGGCCATTTTTTAATGGATTGATCACAAGCGTTCATCTCTTTTGTTACCATCGTTTTGTCTTGGAAAATAAACCAGAATTTTGAGTTTTGTATTCTAAATATTTTACATGATTCACATGTAGATTAGTGTATAAAATATAACTTCGAGGTCCGACATTTGTATTTTTATCGAAGTTGTGATTAGTTTAGTGGTCATAAACTATCACCCCAAAAAAAAAATCTTCCCCGTCCTGGGATTCGGTCGTCTTCTTCGTCTTCACCAACTTTCCGACACCGTCAATGGCACAGTCCACCTCTCTGAAACTGATGTCCTCGGTCAAGTTAGCTGAACATCGCAGTTCACCTCCCCAATCTCACATAGTTTTAGGTTCAAAATTTTCTTATTCAAAGCCTTCTCGGTTCCATGGCCTCAACAGCTCAACTTCTTTCTTCACCTCATCAAGATCCTCTAAGCTCTTATCTACCACAGCCTTCTTCTTCAACAAGAACAAGAAGGCCGAACCAGCTACTCCCGAACCCTGTAAGTACAATTTCCACCTTGTTCCTTCGTTAAATTTTCAAACTTTTGATTGATTTCGACGTTCGGGTTTTCACGTTTCAGCCCGAGTTCAACAGCTCCACGTTTATGAACTCAACGAGAGAGATCGAAGCAGCCCTGCAGTTTTGAAATTGAGTCAAAAACCTGTAAACTCGCTGGGTGATCTGGTTCCTTTCACCAACAAGCTCTACTCCGGTGACTTGCAGAAAAGGTTCGGCATCACAGCCGGTCTCTGTGTGCTGATCCAGCACGTTCCGGAGAAAAAAGGCGATCGATATGAAGCCATTTACAGCTTCTACTTTGGTGACTACGGCCACTTATCTGTCCAGGGACCCTATTTAACGTACGAGGATACCTTCTTGGCCGTGACGGGAGGATCTGGGATTTTTGAGGGAGCATACGGCCAAGTCAGGCTGCATCAGATAGTTTTCCCGATGAAACTTTTTTATACTTTCTACTTGAAAGGAATACCGGCTTTGCCAGCTGAGCTTCTTGGGAAACCGGTTCCACCATCCTCGGCTGTCGAGCCCTCACCGGCTGCTAAAGCCACGGAACCTCATGGTACTATCCCTAATTTTACCAAGTGATATAGATCGGAACTTCACCATCTGATCAGTTTTTCCCATTATTCTGCACTTCGAATTAGATCTTTCTTCTCCTATGTAAGACATCGCCTTGTTCATTTCCATTACCGCAAGAGAGATTTACCAGTTTTTCCAGAGCATTATCGTTGAACTATGCGGTTCAGACCTAAAGTTGTCTTGTAATGTCTAAACAGCCACATCTGTTTAGGTTAATCTTTGCTTTTCTTAACTTCCTATATTCGAAGTTGGTATTACTTTTCTATATTCATTATCTTGTAATGTCTTTCTTCCATGTTCGAATCTAATTTTATGGTCGTCAATATAAGATGACTTACCGGTAATAGTGTTTAGGTTAATGTTTGAACAGCCTGTATATTTAGAAAGACTTACCATGTGTTATAGTCAATGTTGTGTTGTGTTAGAACATAGGATTTTGGGAAGTCTCACATGCAACATCCTAATATGCGATTAAAGAAATGCGCTAAATTAATATAAACCGGTAGTAACACTTCCTGGGCATCTAAGAAGAAGAAAATTTTCTGAGAAAAAATGTATTCTTGTGGAATTTGTTGTTTGGTTCCGTATGTTTTTTACTTTATATATTATTCATTTCCCAACTTTGACATTTCCTTTTGAATTTATTATCTGCCACGTTCAAATAAGGCGTTTCGTGTGGTTTTTCATAGAAAAAAAAAATGAAGAGATAGCTTTTGAAAGTAGCATGCTAATTACGAGTTGATTTAACAGGATATTAGGTTACTCAAAAGTAAAATTTAAAATTTGAATTGTATCGTTGTAAATAAAAAAAATGGATTGAAAAAATAACTTTTATAATAAGTATTTTTCAGTACTTGATCTATATTAGTCGATTAATGAATTAGATACTAATGATTATATTAGGATATAATCTATTTACATTGTGCATATTTCTTTACTTTTATACGGATTTAAGATCATAAGATAATGTAAATAGATGATTAAGACTACAGTTTTACACATTCACATTATATGTGAATTTAAACCAATTTAAATCGTGAAGCAAAGTTTTTATGTGAATTAAAATCTATAAGTCAAATCTAAATAACTAATTAGATCAGAAAGATTAGACAAATAAATACCAAAAAAAAATATTTTTCATTATGAAAACCATTGGTGGTTAGGGGCCGAGGCAAGGCTTCCTCTTCTGAAGTCCCCATGTGATTTCAACTAAGGAGGACCATCCGCTTACGAAGTTGAACAAACTTATCAGCGTTAATTGGTCTAACCCATATTAATTAGGCCCAATGCTCCTTCGTGTGATTGGAAGCAACCATCTCAAAGAAGAAACCAAACAACATAAAATCCACCTTCTAATATGCATAAACGCGTAATTTTATGTTAGAGAATAAATTTTAAAATTGTAAAAGGGATGGAAATAATTTATTAGTAAAAAGTATATGATAATTGATCATTTTCAAGAGGATGATTGCCCCGATCGTTCCTCAATCTATTCATACCTCTCAAATTATATGTTCTGCTTCAAAAATATTTCTTTTCTTGATTTCAAAGCCGAATAAGTATAAGATTTCATTTTTTTAATTAAAATTTAATAGTATAACAATTACATTTTTTGTGTGTTTTTTAAACAATTCGTATTTAGAAGGAAAAGGGGAGACATTAACCAAGTGATTTTTAACTATCTACTTTAAATATCGTTGACTAAAGGTCAAGTACGGTAGGAAACCTATCCACACAAGTAGAGCTCTATCCATAATCTCCGAATAAGGACAGTGGGTTAGGTGTCAGTTTCATCCAACAATCTGACCCATCTTTTATTACATTGAAATGTAAAATACCCATGGTTTACTTCTACTCCAGTTTGCTATATTCTTCAAATATTTGATATTTAGTCCCTCTACTTTTAATTACAATCCCTTTATTTATCAAATTTAAAATCCAATACTCAAATTAACTTGAACAAAAAATAATCCAAATTTAATTTACTGATTCAAATTGAATATTGATAAGATTTTAATTGAATAATTTATTTTTTTATTATTTATTTTTAACAACATGATAAATAATAAAATGATTATGTTTTTATTCTCCTTTTATATTATAGTACTAGTTAATCATCACTTTTGGTGATAATTTAATGGTTCAACATTAATGATTAGAGTGACAAGCAAAAAGATATATTTTTATAAGAATATATCAATAATTCTGTTTATATTCGATTGAAATCATTCTCAATTCAACCTAAAATGATTCAAATATCCAAAAAAATATGAGCGAAAATTGACTGATTTGATACAGGTATGAATCTTATATTTGACTCAACCTAACTTATCATAGAACGAAATTAAATCCAAATAAAATTAAATTTAATATAAATTAAATCTAAAGTAAATACAATCTAATCCCAACTTATCCTGGTAGAAACTTATCCAAACTCAAATCCGATTTAAAAAACCCGATTTCCACCTCTATACAAACCAACCAACATGGAACAATTACAAACATAATAACATACATTTACAAAAATATTTTGTAATATAATACTTAAACTAGTAACAATATTTTTAAACTTAGGGTAAATTACATAAATGTTTTTTTGATTATAGGATATTATTTTATTGAGTCTCTCAACTACTAAAAGTTACAAAATAGTCTTCTAATTATTGGGCATTTTGTTGAGTCCCTCGACTATTAAAAGTTACATAATGATCACCTGATTATTCATTATATTCCAAACTCATAATTTTTCGTTAAAGAATTAACAGTTATCTGAAATGGATGTTAACAGACTGACTGAGATTCGATAATTATTTGAGATTATGAGATCATATTTTATAATATCTTAGTCAGCAAGTTAACGTCTAGCTCAGATTTACAGCCAAATTTTTAACGGGAAATGACGAGTTTGAAACATATGAATAGTCAAGTGACCATTTTGTAACTTTTAATAGTCGATGAACTCAACAAAATAACACTTTATAATCGAGAGGTAATTTTGTAACTTTTACGAATAAAAAACTCAACAAAATAAGTGGAACGATGAAGTCTCTCTGGGCGCACGTTAGCTGGACTAATGGGTCTCCAGATTTTCTTCTTCGCTTCTGATTGTTTCTTCGATTTGGCTAATCAGAGTTCTCTTGATTTGTTTCTTGTTCTAATTTCATGGGTTCGGATTCGTTGGGTTTAGATTGGAGGAAACTGTTTGTGGGATCGAATGAGCAGGCTCTCGAGTTATTTCCCCCTTGATTTACATGACAGAGTTGCTACTGTCAAACCCCCACCTGGAGTGATTGAGGAAGGTATAGATTACTAGAATTACGCGTTAGTGGGTCAATTTATTTGTTTGGCCCCTAATTTGGCTCGTTGTAGCGAATCATCGAATCGATTTAGGGGAAATCGTCGCAAGTGAAGGTTAGTCTGGTTGTCCATAACCTTTATATATTCTCTTTCTTAAATTCTGATATGAGGGACTGGGTGCTTGATAACGGTCACTGGCATGTTCAGAATAATCCCCCAGTTTTGAGGAAATGAGAGTCAAGTCTGCAGAATCTTAGTTTTGACCTGTCTTGTATGCCGATTTGGGTTCAGTTTCACAATGTCCCACTGGAACTTTATACTAAAAAGGGCCTAAGCTACATAGCTAGCGCGATTGGAAATCCTCTGTATATGGATTCCATAACCGCTTCTAGGATGAGGCTTGTAACATCCCAATCTATGGGTTAGTGACTAAATGGTAAAGTTTCAGAATTTAGTGGTTAAAATATAAGAATGGATTAGTTTAATGATTTATCTGAAGATAAATCCTAAACGTTTTAGTAATTATTGAATGAATTAATGGGTAAAATGGTCTTTTTATCTAAAAGATAATTATCTTATCTCTTTATTAAGAGATAAGCATATAGGGAGATATTTCTCCAGAACTTTTCCTTCTCCTTCCTCTCCTCTCGTAACTCCAAGCTCAAAGGTGAGTCTTCTACTTAGTTAATTATTTGTTAATTTTAATATTTGGGTTTTGATCATTAGATGATAACTAAGCTAAAGGAAAGCTTAAGTTATCTTAAGATCAAAAGATAAAGGAGATAGAGAAGATTAAAGATTAGAGGTTCTTGAATGAAATATTGGAATAGAGTTCATAACAAGAATTGAAAGTTGGATTTGACTTGTTATCAATCTAAGTAAGAGATATGAAGTAATAGAATTAGATTTGAAACATGTTGTAAAATTGATGTAATTATTAAATTACATAGGGAAGATAGGATTTTGAGGTTTAAGATGAAATAAATGAATATAGATTGGTTTAAGGATGTGTATTAGAGTTAAGAGTGAAAGAGGGGATTAAACATGAAGGATTTAATCCAAAATGAATGATTTTCGGGTTCAAAAAGAGGATTCTGGGCAGAGTGCATCGATGCATATTCATTGTGCATCGATGCGTCAAGGTTAAAACCCATAAATTTGTTTGAAGGTGTATCGATGCATTGGTAGTGCATCGATGTACTCTTTTAAAATAAAGACATCGAATGTAATTCATGCATCGATGCATAAGTAGTGCAATGATGCATCCCATTAATAATGAAACATCGAATGCAATTGGTGCATCAATGCATCCCAGCAATAATACTACATCGAATACCTTTTATACACCGATGCATCGGTAGTGCATCGATGCATACCTTTATTAAAAGATGAAATTGACTTTTCTCTTAGTCTAAAGAGTGAACCATTAGAGTATATTAGTTATAATACTGATATAAATCCATGTGTGATTATGTAGATACTAAAAGTAAGCTTATTCCGGAACGATCAAAGGATTAGAATCAAATCAAAGCAAAGCTAAGGTAAGTGCATACTATATGTATAGTATAATGAAATAAGACTTGTGATAAGTCTAATCCTTATGTTGATTTTTATAATACAATGATTGTGAACATGCATACATGATAATTATGGTGATATGATATGTGATATGAGAACATGATATGAATCAAGTGATATGAAAGGTATAAGAATAATGCCTATAGTATACGATATGAGAACTATAGATGTAGTTGGCAGGCCAAGAGTCGAGGGTTTACATATGTTTAAAGGCACATATGAACAGTTTACATATGTTTAAAGGCACATATGAACAGTTTACATATGTTTAAAGGCACATATGGACATTTTACATATGTTTAAAGGGATATATGAACAGTTTACATATGTTTAAAGGCACATATGAACAGTTTATATATGTTTAAAGGCACATATGAACAGTTTACATATGTTTAAAGGCACATATGAACAGTTTATATTGTGACCTCTGGATCGTGGTCCTTCGGGACGAATACTGAACTAAGGTTCGGTGCCCCATGAGGGAATTGATACGAGCTGTGGTGACAGCATTAGTGTACAACCTCAATGCACTCACATACCTCTATTCTCAATAATATACATGGGCAATGCAATTGAAATACCGAATTAAAGTGAAAGTGATACAAGAAGGTAAGTTTCGTATGTGCATTATATGATTATATATGTTATCATGTGATAGATACATGCATCTTGAAATGTCATGATCCAATGGTAAGTATGAACATTCATAAGTTTATTGTTGCATATTTTATGGTTTTATGTAAATTAATGTGTTTCGTTTTAATGAAAGTTTTAAAAATTCCCGTGATTTTCTATAAGAGTCAAAGTTTGAAAAGTCAATGTGACACCTCGGACTTGTATTCGGGTTGGATATGAGTTAAGGGTGTTATATTTAATGGTATCAGAGCTACGGTTTAGTCGATTCTCGGCATAAACCGAATTCTAGAGTGTCTTATAAGGTATACATGCCAACAAAATAGTGAAAACTTCTGATCTGATAGAATAGCAAGTATGTTGTTTTGCTAATAGAACTATATGGTTGTATTTTTATAGATGTCCGGACAAGGTAGTTCTAGGAATGAAGCGAGAGATGATAGACCCGCTGAAAGCATTGATTCACCTGCCCTGGCCAGGCAGAGTGAAGAACAGACACTCTCTGGAGTGCTTGTGAATGATCAAGATGTATTTTTTAGAACGTTAAATGCGGTATTAACGCGTTTCCAATCTCCTGTTACTTCAACTCCGAAAATGAATGTTGCGAAAGAGTTGAAGAGATTAGGAGCTCCTGAATTCAAAGGTGAAGCTGAGGAAGGTCCTGTTACTGCAGACCTTTGGCTCAATGATGTGAAAATTATGTTAGATGGACTCCACTGTTCTGATGAAGAGAAATTAAATGGAGTGGTCACCTTGCTTCGTGGGCAAGCGAGAATTTGGTGGACGAACGTCACTCTGAGAATGACAAGTGACCAAGTGACCTGGTCTTTGTTATTAAAAGAGTTCAAAAACAAGTATATAGGAGATCAATTTATCAGGCAAATGAAGCAAGAATTCTTAAATCTGAAGCAATGGGATTTCACTGTATATGAATATGAGTGTGAATTTAACAAGTTAAGTCGTTTTGTGGCCGAGTTAATTCCGACAGAGAAGGATTCATGCGAGTGGTTTATTGAAGGTTTGCACCCAATGTTAAAGGAGATGCTAATAGTATTGAACTTGTCCTCGTTTCAAGAGGTAGTAAATCGTGCTAAAGCTCTAAAGAGAGTTCAAAATGAAAGGCATGGGAATCAAATAACTCAACCATATAAAAGAACTGGGGCTTCATCAAGTTTTGCACCACCTAATAGAGATAGAGATTCTAGTTTCCAATATCAAGCACAATCAGAGTCGATGGCATCCGTTGCAAGGGAACCAAATCAGGTGAGAGCTAAACAGACTCAATCTGCCGGGTCCAGTGATGGGAGAACACAACAGAGTCAAGTTAGACAATGTCAGATTTGTGGAAGAACTCATAGCGGGATATGCAGAGTTAAAACAGTGGCTTGTTTCCGATGTGTGGAAACAGGACATTTCAAGAGAGATTGTTCTTTGAGGGCCGGAGAACTGGTTCTTCCGGAGAGATCTGTTTCAATATCTCAGAGGGGACGAGGTAGAGAAAGAAACAGAAGTCAACATGAATCCTCTACTCAACAGGAAATATGCTTTACTGCTCGAATATATAATCTCAAGACAAATGAAGATTTTGATGATCCGGAGATAATAGCATGTATCGTTTATTGTATAATAAATGAGTGGAATAATAAAATGGTATGATAGTAAGAGTAATTAAGTTAAAAGAATGTGAGAGCATAAAGGAAAAAGGTAAAGGAATGATTAAAGTAATGAAGTGAAGTTGTGATAGCACGAAAGAATTATTGAAGAGGTAATATGGGAAAAGGAATAGTGGATGTGTAGGCAGTATCTTATCTTCTTGTGCAATGAAAATTCGAGGACGAATTTTCTTAAGGGAGGGAGAGTTGTAACATCCCAATTTATGGGTTAGTGACTAAATGGTAAAGTTTCAGAATTTAGTGGTTAAAATAAAAGAATGGATTAGTTTAATGATTTATCTGAAGATAAATCCTAAAATTTTTAGTAATTATTGAATGAATTAATTGGTAAAATGGTCTTTTTATCTAAAAGATAATTATCTTATCTCTTTATTAAGAGATAAGCATATAGGGAGATATTTCTCCAGAACTTCTCCTTATCCTTCCTCTCCTCTCGTAACTCCAAGCTCAAAGGTGAGTCTTCTACTTAGTTAATTATTTGTTAATTTTAAGATTTGGGTTTTGATCATTAGATGATAACTAAGCTAAAGGAAAGCTTAAGTTATCTTAAGATCAAAAGATAAAGGAGATAGAGAAGATTAAAGATTAGAGGTTCTTGAATGAAATGTTGGAATAGAGTTCATAACAAGAATTGAAAGTTGGATTTGACTTGTTATCAATCTAAGTAAGAGATATGAAGTAATAGAATTAGATTTGAAACATGTTACAAAATTGATGTAATTATTAAATTACATATGAAAGATAGGATTTTGAGGTTTAAGACGAAATAAATGAATATAGATTGGTTTAAGGATGTGTACTAGAGTTAAGAGTGAAAGAGGAGATTAAACATGAAGGATTTAATCCAAAATGAATGATTTTCGGGTTCAAAAATAGGATTCTGGGCAGAGTGCATCGATGCATCAAGGTTAAAACCCAGAAATTTGTTTGAAGGTGTATCGATGCATTGGTAGTGCATCGATGCACTCTTTTAAAATAAAGACATCGAATGCAATTCATGCATCGATGCATAAGTAGTGCATCGATGCATCCCATTAATAATGAAACATCGACTGCAATTGGTGCATCGATGCATAAGGAGTGCATCGATGCATCCCAGCAATAATACTACATCGAATACCTTTTATGCACCGATGCATCATTAGTGCATCGATGCATACCTTTATTAAAAGATGAAATTGACTTTTCTCTTAGTCTAAAGAGTGAATCATTAGAGTATATTAGTTATAATACTGATATAAATCCATGTGTGATTATGTAGATACTAAAAGTAAGCTTATTCCGGAACGATCAAATGATTAGAATCGAATCAAAGCAAAGCTAAGGTAAGTGCATACTATATGTATAGTATAATGAAATAAGACTTGTGATAAGTCTAATCCTTATGTTGATTTTTATAATACAATGATTGTGAACATGCATACATGATAATTATGGTGATATGATATGTGATATGAGAACATGATATGAATCAAGTGATATGAAAGGTATAAGAATAATACTCATAGTATACGATATAATAACTATAGGTGTAGTTGGCATGCCAAGAGTCGAGGGTTTACATATGTTTAAAGGCACATATGAACATTTTACATATGTTTAAAGGCACATATGAACAGTTTACATATGTTTAAAGGCACATATGAACAGTTTACATATGTTTAAAGGCACATATGAATATTTTACATATGTTTAAAGGCACATATGAACAATTTACATATGTTTAAAGGCACATATGAACAGTTTATATATGTTTAAAGGCACATATGAACAGTTTATATATGTTTAAAGGCACATATGAACAGTTTACATATGTTTAAAGGCACATATGAACAGTTTATATTGTGACCTCTGGATCGTGGTTCTTCGGGACAAATACTAAACTAAGGTTCGGTGCCCCATGAGGGAATTGATACTAGCTGTGGTGATAACATTAGTGCACAACCTCAATGCACTCACATACCTCTATTCTCAATAATATACATGGACAATGCAATTGAAATACCGAATTAAAGTGAAAGTGATACAAGAAGGTAAGTTTCGTATGTGCATTATATGATTATATATGTTATCGTGTGATAGATACATGCATCTTGAAATGTCATGATCCAATGGTAAGTATGAACATTCATAAGTTTATTGTTGCATATTCATTTATTGCCTCACTAAGTCTATGACTTAGCGTGTAAGTGATTTATACGTAGGTACAAAGAATCAGGAAAAGTGGAAATAGAAGTAGGACAGACAACAATACTACTAAGAGATTAGATCAGAAGTAATTGACAAAGTATGTACTTGGTTATATATAAAATGTGGGCATGTAATAAGTGTTAATTACGAATACTCTGATCGATTTTGTATTTTATGGTTTTATGTAAATTAATGTATTTCGTTTTAATGAAAGTTTTAAAAATTCCCGTGATTTTCTATAAGAGTCAAAGTTTGAAAAATCAATGTGACACCTCGGACTTGTATTCGGGTTGGATATGAGTTAAGGGTGTTACAAGGCTTGAATATGCAAATGTGTGTGTTGAGATTAAAGCTGGAGGGGTTATCTCTGACATGATTCATGTGGTTCTGAGTGACGGGTCTTCTGTGAGAATTAAAGTATATGTACCTTGGGTTCCTAAGTGTTGTGTTAAGTGAAAAGTCTTTGGACACCATGTAAGCTCGTGCATAAAGGCTGGGCACTATTCTCTAAAGCCTAGGGAAGTCAAAGTTTGGAGAAAGAATGATGTATCTAGCACTCTTGAATCTGAGAATAGAGATAACTCTTCTAGGCATGCTTCTAACCTCAATGCTTTTGAGGATTTGCCTGTGAATACCCCTGCTTCCAAGGATGTGCCTTGCAGTTCAAGGGGTGAGATCTTTCATGGGGGTGATTGTATCACCAAGGCTAAGATGATAAGCATGAGATTGCAGGTTGGTACTGCTATTGAGGCAACTGTGCAGTATTTTTAAGAGGTCAACGATGTTAGGGAGAATGCTGCCATGAATAATACTGTTAACACTTCACTGGATCAATCTATTGTTATGGTAGATGCCACTGATTAACAGGAGAAGGTGGACCTTAATCAGTGTGATAATGATCTTGTTGTTGAGGGAATTGGGTTAGTTGCCTCACAGGAGGTTGTCAAACCTGGTCACTTTCCTTCTCTTCAAGACTCGAAGAAGAAGAAGACTAGGGAAAAGAAAAATGATTATGTTGGTTCCTCAGGTAAGGTTGATGTTTTGGTATATGGTCCTAGGAAGGCTCATGTGGCCTCTATGGGAGTGGCCTTGTTGCTTAATGAGATACAGGCTAAAAAGAATGACCATTCTGATAAAGCCAAAGGTAGTGTGGTAAGCTTTGGCTCTGGTAGTGGTGCTCCCATTGTCTTTTCTTGATGATAGTTGGTTTTTGGAATGTTAGGGGGATTAACAACCCTCTAAAGCAAATGAAGGTTTTAAGGAGGTTGGTTTCTTTTGAAGTTGATGTCATGTGCCTTATGGAATCTTGGATTAAGAGTGATAATTCTGCCAAGTTTATTTCCTCTTTGACTAGTGATTGGAATATTGCTGAGAATTATGATTCTGTTAAAGGAGGTATGTTGTGGATTTTATGGAGGAATAATCTATTGCTCACTGTACTGAGAAAATGTGACCAGACCATCTCAATCTTTGGAGTTGTTGATGGGCATAGGACTGGAATCACTGTCATCTATGGTAGTAATAATGGTGTAGGAAGGAGAAGACTTTGGGATCATTTGAAGATTGTTGAGAATGATATTGGTCATTCCTCATGGGTGATTGGGGGGACTTTAACATCACTGCTAGAGCTGAGTAAATATCTGATTTTGAAGTTATGGGAGTGCATTCTACCCCTGACATGAGGGAGTTTTATGAGTGCTTGGAGGACCTTGAATTGATGGATCATCATTTTCTTGGTCATCTGTTTACTTGGTCAAATATGCAGGAATGATATTTTTTTGCCAGGAAACTGGATAGGATCTTAATCAACCTTTAGTGGATGATGGACTACCCTGAGTCCTTTGTTGAGTTTAAGGCTCAAGGGGTTTCTAATCACTGCCTTGGTTTACTGTGGTCACATAAAGGGGCTATGACCAAGAAACCCAGACCTTTTAAATTTTTTAACTGCTGGACTACTCATGATAAGTTTTTAAGTACTGTTGTGGAGTCATGGCAATGTCATTGTAAAGGCTCTCATATGCAATGATTGTTAATAAAATTGAGAAGACTTAAACCTTGCCTTAAGGAATTTAACAAGGAATACTTCTCTGATATTTCTGGCAGAGTTAGATCCAAGAGATCTGAACTGGAGCAGATTCAAATTTTTAATCTGTCTCATGTGGATCAGAGGAGGATTGATGATGAAATAAGCATCCAAGCTGAATTAGTAGACTTGGAAATTACTGAGTCAGAGTTTTACAGCCAGAAAGCTAAAATGCACTGGTTAAAGGAGGGTGACTTAAATATTATATTCTTCCACCAGAGGGTTGAGTCTAATAAAAAGAAAAATACCATTAGAGTTATTAAAAGTGAATAAGGTCAATGTTATGAGTCCTTTGAAGAGATGATTGCAGAGCTAGTTGACTATTTCACTGGCCTAATTGGCTCTGCTGATCCATTGGTCAGTGTCTACTCTATTGAAAGCTTAAAAGGATTGCTGAGCTACTCCCTGCCTAATGAAGCTAATGATTCCCTCTCTAATGAGGTGGATGATATGGAGATTAAAAAGGCCTTGTTTAGGCAAGAGAATGATAAAAGTCCTGACCATGATGGCTACACTTCTGATTTTTTCAAGGCTGCCTGGGACATTGTTGGGGTAGACTTTGTTTTTGCTGTGAGGTATTTTTTTTCACACTTCTTCTATGTTGCCAGCTTTCAATTCAAATGCCTTAGTTTTGGTCCCTAAGTCCCTCAATGCATGCTTGGCAAAAGATTTTAGGCCTATTTTCTGTTGTTCAGTGGTTTACAAGACCATTACTAGAATTCTTGTGAATATATTAATATCTTTATTCCCTGCCATGATCTCTCAAAGTCAGTCTGCTTTTGTTAAGGGAAGGAACATAATTGTTAACACTTTGCTAGCTCGGGAGATTGTTAAGGGTTATTCAATGAGGAGTCTTTCTCCTAGGCGTGCCATTAAAATATATTTACAAAAAGCTTTTAACTCTGTTAACTAGGGGTTTTAGCTGACTGCTCTTGAGGCTTTGGGTCTTCCTACTATTTCCTGTAATTAGGTCAAAGCTTGCATTACTACTCTTATGTACTCTGTCTATTTAAATGGGAGTTTGGTGGGGTTCTTTAAGGGAGCTAGGGGGATTAAGCAAGGAGATAATTAATCTTCTTACTTCTTTGTCATTGCCATGAATGTCTTGTCCTCTCTTTTGGATGTTGTTGCAAAGCAGGAAATCTCCAAATTCCATCATAAGTGTAAGAGAGTTCCCCTCACTCACCTTTGCTTGGCGAATGATTTGCTAGTCTTTTGCTGGATCACTTGATTCTGTTTTGGGAGTGCTGAGCATCTTGGAGAAATTTTATGAGTTATCTGGCCTCAAATTGAATGCTCAGAAAACTGAATTTTTTGCTTGTGTGTTGAATGCATACACTCTTGAGCATATTTGTTATGTTACTGGATTTAGATTGGGGCACCTTCCTTTTAGGTACCTTGGAGTACCTCTTGTGACTAGGAAACTCACAAGTAAAGACTGTGCAACTTTGTTGGCTAGGATTAATGACAAGCTCAGGCAATGGTCTAATAAAAATCTTAGCTTTGGGGGCAGACTGCAATTGATTAAAACTATTTTGTTCTGTATTTTTAACTACTGGAGTAGGCAGCTCATTCTTCCAAAAGGGATTATTAGAGATATCGAGAGGCTTTGTATGCGCTTCTTTTAGAATGACAGTGATACCCCAGCCAGGGGAGCACGTGTGGGCTGGAATCAGGTTTGTACCTTAAAGTCTGAGGGTGGCTTGGGACTTAGGAACCCTGTGGTATGGAGCAGAGCATGTTTCCTGTTGCTAGTAAGAATATTTTGGCAAATGAGGGCTCACTCTGGATTGCATGGATTAAGGAATACTTTTTAAATCTATTAGCTACTGGGAGGTTGATTATAAGCCCCATTTCAGCTGGATCTTAACCAAGTTACTGAGGTTGAGAGAGGAGGTTATGAGATTATTCTATCCCTGTGCTAGCTGGAATTCAATAAAAGGAAAATGGATTTGGGACAACATTCGTGACAGTAGAGAGAAAGTTGCATGGCATAGGATTATTTGGTTCCCTGTCCATATTCCCAAATTCTCTTTAATCTCATGGTTGGTCATCCTTGATAGATTGCCTACAAAAGATAGACTTGTTCGGTTTGGGTTGATTGTTAAAAATGTTTGTGGAATGTGTGGAACTGGTGTGGAGTCTCGGGATCACCTTTTTGCTGGTTGTTCTTATGCAAAAGGAGTGTGGGACATTGTTCTAAGTGCTTGTGGTCTCTCATGTGTGGCTTGTACCTGGGATGAGCACTTTCACTGCCTGCTTGCTAATATGAAGGGCAAATCCCTCAGAGTTCGTGTTCTTAAGCTTGTGTGGATTGGGTTTCTCTACTTTATTTGGGAGGAACACAACCATAAACACTATAGGAATTTGACTCGCCCGGTTGATGTAATTGTAAGTAGGCTAATGGAGGCTGTGAAAATTAAACTTTATAGGCATGGAATGTATAGGATTGATGATGTAAATAGATAATTATGCATGAATTAGGGTATCATCTAGCTTGTAGTTTGTTATGTTTTGTAGCAGCTTGACTGCATTCTTTTTTAGATGAAATATAATTTATTTATACAAAAAAAATTCAACAAAATAATATTATATAGTCGAGAGATTATTTATATAATTTAAATTTAAACTTATTAATACTCTATCCAAATGTGTCGAAACAAGAAAAATGAATAATAGAATCTCCAGGGCATCCGATTTGTATTCCCAGTTGCTTAGCTGTCAAACCACCAGGCTGGAAAGCAACGTAAGACGTGGGGCCTCTACTGACAGCAACGAGAGCAGGGTCTTCGATGTAATTTAGACAAAAGAAACTATCAAACCACCAAAATGGCCCTTCGACACACTGAAAAGCCACACTGCCCACTACCATATCACACAGTGCGGCTTGACGGGACCATTTAGACTTATCCCCGATGAAGAATAAAAAAAAACAATCAACGATGAGAATATCCCAAGTTATACCCATACATAATATAATTTAATGGTAAGATTAAGGTTTTAAAATTCTTGATTTCTTAAGTTCGATATTTATTATATATAAATATATTTAAATTATCAATAAAAATCTATTTTAGTTCAAGTTTAAATATATATAAAAATTAATTTAAATTTAAATTATATTAATTATAATTAGATTATTATCACATGTATTGGTGATAAAAAAATTCACAAGCGCCTTCGATATATCAAATAATTATCTATTGTAATTATAAATTTTGAATATATATATATATATACATAATATGTTGTTATTTTTGTAATTATATTTCTAAAAATTTAATTAATATGATTACAATTTATTTTAATAAATAAAAAACAACAGCCGGAGTATTAAACAAGGAGCTAAACAAACACGATTTCCATTGTTATTATTATTCATATTTTCACTTATCCCAAAAAGAAAAGCCGACCGGATATTCCATTGTCCAAGTAGGACAACCAACAAACCAAACAAATACACCCAGCTCAAATATGAGTTGGCCTACGTGGCAGCCATTCAATTCGTAGCCCACACTAAACAATCTAGAGTCGCTCTTACCCTAACCCTCATAAAAAGAGTAAAATAAAATTTAGTCCTTGTTCTTAGTAATCTTTTCAATTTAGTTCTAAACTTTTTAAAAAAAATATTCACTGGTATCTGACTAATTCATATCGAATTTTTGCAGAAACCCATTATGAGGATGACCCTCCTAACATGATTTTAGTATTGTGATGATATGATATTTTGAGATTCACTCTCACTACAAGTAATTAGCAATAGTTTTTTTTGGACTTTGAGAAATCTATTTTATGATGAGTTTGATACACGAGTATATAATCTTTTATATATGTGAAACCGATTGTTCATTTAATTTGAGATTCTCATTTTAATCAATCAAACCTATGAAGCCTTTACTAAAGAGGGCATTCTTGACCTAGTGAATATCGTTTACTTAAGCTCTTATTAGTGATGAAATACAATTAGACAATTTTAGCGTATTACGTTATCGAAATAGTTTTAGAAAATTGGAAAATATTTAAGTTCACAATTTAGTAGAGATAAAAAAAGTTTTGGGATTGAGTGGTAAAATGAAAGGTTATTCTCTCAAGATGTTATGAGTTCAAACAGTTACGTCAGTAAGGTATGCCTATTATTGATAGTTTATTTTTTTAAAATAAATATTACATTATAATCACCCTAAACTATTAAAAATAGTTTATGGATCATATTAGACAAAATTAAAATTTAGGATCTCAAAAGTGATTCATCCCAACGAGACTAGACAAGTCATTGATCTGATCAAGAACAAAAAATAAGGAGTGCGTATGGAAGAAAGAGGTGACGTCATGGCCGGGCCCATCCAGAAACGACGAAAACCGAATCACTAACTGGAATATTCAACTCTCTCTATCTCTTTCCTTATCTTCTCTCCCATCTTGCTTTTATACTATATAAGTAAGGCTAAATACAAACTGTTTCTCCCTCTAAACACAAAAAGGGTTCATTTTTTGTTTGTTACGCGACGCCCCGACTTTGTTGTGTTCTTTCTTTCCTTGTTGTCTTCCATTTTCTCTCTTGATTTCCATTTGCTTTTGATTTTTATGTATTTTTTTCTTGGTACCCAAAGTTTATTCTCCTTTTGATTCTGTTTAGATCCCTTTTGTCTCGTCTTCTCCGGATCTATTTATGCTGTTTGGTCTGAAAATCAACCCTTCCCCCCTACATAAATTCATCCTCCTCCACTGTCTCTGTAATCTGGGTGTTGAAGAACGAGGGAGAAGAAAAAAGTTTAAGTGAAAGGAGTTTTTTTTTAAGAAAAGGGTAAATGGTAGAGATGGATTTCGCTCAAAAAATACGCCGAGGCCATGAATATGCTGAAGCTCTAGAAGAAGAACGACGTAAAATTCAAGTCTTTCAACGCGAACTTCCTTTGTGTTTGGAGCTTGTCACGCAAGGTTTACCTTTTATCTGTTTTGTTTTTTTATTTCCATTGTTTTTGTTGTTTTGAGTGCCGATTTTTTTTCTTCTTATTAGCGATTGAGGCATGCAAGAAAGAGATATCGGGGGGTTCGACCACGACGGATTACATGCAAGGGCAATCGGATTGTTCGGAGCAGACGACCAGTGATGTTCCGGTTTTGGAAGAATTTATTCCGATAAAAAAAAGCTCTGATTGCTCCGAGGAAGACGATGAACAAGAATCGGATAAATCCAAAGAAAAGAATGTTCCTGCTGCTGTTGATCATGAAAGGAAATCCGATTGGCTTAGATCCGTTCAGTTGTGGAACAACAACAACAATCAATCCCCAGATCTACCCTTGAATGAGGTACCCTTTTGTCCCCCCCCCCCTTTTTAAATCTCCAAACAAAGAGAAAAAGGAACAAAAGATCAACAATTTCTGGGATTTTTCTTTCCTTTTTTAGGATGCCGGTAACAATGGAAGTGGTGTGGAAGTGAAGGAAAATGGTGGAGCATTTCAACCGTTCCAGAGAGAAAAAGTCGTGGTAAAAAGTGTTCAACCATCTGCGGTAGGAAAAGCAAATGCTTCAGCTACAAGTACTTCCACAACAGAAAGTAAGAGTAGAGGTGAAGGAGGAGAAGCCAATAATGGAAACTCAAGTAAAAAAGATGAAAAGGAGGGTCAGACTCAGCGAAAGACAAGGCGGTGTTGGTCGCCGGAATTGCATCGGCGCTTCTTGCACGCTCTCCATCAACTCGGCGGTTCACATGGTGAGTTTTCTTCTACTTATTATTATCATCGTTACCATTTCGTTCATAGAGGCGACGATTATAAACATGGATTTTGGTTGCAGCTGCCACTCCAAAGCAAATTAGGGAGCTGATGAAGGTTGATGGACTTACAAATGATGAAGTTAAAAGTCATTTACAGGTGATTTTAGACTTTAGGGATGAATCAGTAGGGTTTCTGTTTTGGCAAATTAATCTGGTTTTTGAGAAAATACTGCAATTAGAGTAGCGTGTTTCCCACTATATTTGACAATGTTGACCTAGTTTTCAATAGATTTTAAGTTCCTGCATGGCCTAAATCCTTCATTTCATGTGTTGCAGAAATATAGATTGCACACGAGGAGACCGAGTCCGTCCGTCCAACACAGCGCCAATCCACAAGCACCTCAATTTGTGGTGGTCGGAGGCATCTGGGTACCTCCACCGGAATATTCCACGATGACCGCAACGACATCAACAAAAACAGCCACCGATGCGCCGAGTAGCGGAATCTACACCCCGGTAGCCACATTGGCCACGGTTGCTCAACCATGCGGAACATCGGTGCAAAGACATCAACAGTCGCATTCCGAGGAAAGGGGCAGCCATAGTGAAGGGAGAGTTCATTCGACATCTTCCTCTACCCACGCCACAACCGATTCACCGGCGTACTAAGCTCTCATGACAATGAGAAATATGGTGTACAAATTTTTGTAAGAAAAATCTCGGTAGAAAGTTCTATATATATATGATATGTAGAGATCTTTCTGTCTTTGCTACTTCAATCTCCTGTTGTTTATGTTTCGAATAAAACCATCCTCGTTGTTAAACGAATAAAAGGGTTTTGAGTTCATTGTCGGAGAAATCTTAACCGAAGACAACCCTAGTATTTGGTCAATTTGCCTTGGATGCTTTTGCATGGCGGTGCGGCTGTTCTATCTAACTCCAAGGATGCTCATTGGCTCCAACACTTAAAATGCAAATTTGGATTGTTGCGCCAACCAATTGGAAATTTTATCATCTAATTGTCCAAAGTATATTCCCTATTTGTTTATCTTATCTCCGTATTGTTACAGCCTTGTAGGAAATGCCCATTCAATTAATTAATCCATTCCTCATCCTCAAGAATCTTACATTGTCCAAGATTCCCCGTATCAATTCCACATTTTTTAATTTAATTAAATATCAATATTCATAGTTATATTCCGTGAATGTGGCTCTTCAAACTCAACTCAAACTAATCCCCCCAACCAAGCTTTGCCCAATTTTAGAAAAAAAAATATTATTCTAATTTTATAAAATTATATTATTTTTTAATTTATTTTTTAGAGAAATTATAATATATATATATATATATATTTAAATGAAATATAGATCCATTAAGCTGGGGATTATTTGCCTGATTTTATGAAGTTGTTTATTTGTGGTGTTGTTTTGGTGGTGAGGGGAAAAGCGTCCCTTGAGTGAATCTAAGGCCAAATGCCTCTTCACCTATTTATTAAAAGAAACTAATGGTAAGGCGAGGAGAAGAGTACACAACATAACACAAAAGCCGCTTCTTGTCCTTGGTATATCGCATGATAATATAAAATAAGTAGACGCAAAATTCGAGACTATTCGACTGACCAAACTGATTAGTTCCGAAAATAGGGTTATTTAAGGAATGCGCATCAGTTAGGTCAACATTTGCTTGGTATGGAAATGGAATTCGTTGACATCGTGATACACCAAATCCATTCATTTCTTTTTTGAGCGATTACATCTCACCCCACTCTTATGATTAATTTCAATGATACGAATAAACATGTCTTCTTTACATAGAAGAAAACAATAATTATCCATATTCCCCCTTTTCTTTTCCTTAATTATGAAATTATTTTATTCAAATGTTGCAACACATGAATGAAACTCCTCAAAATATTATTAAAAATAATGAGGAAAACATGCGTAGTTTTTATTTAGTTATCTTGTTGATTTATCCATTCTTTATACTCTTAAAATGGATATTAATTAGTGCGTGCAATCACCGAAGATGGATTGCAATTGAGTTATAATAATGTCAATTTATTCACGAACCATCATTTTTATATGTATTTTTATGTCAATATTTTTTTTTCATTTATTCTTTATCATTGTCGAATAGTGTTTGTTTGTATCTATCATTTGTTCAAATTATTTATTTGAGTTTTTATTATTTGATATAATCATAGTATTTTTTATTCATAGATGATGATTAGTTTGTAATTGTGAATAAAGTATGAGAAAATAACCTCAGTGGCCAAAAATCCCATATAATATACGATTTTAACCAACTTTTTCCGGATTTGCCAAAATGACCAACAAAATCGCAATGCGATCGCTAATTCGCAACGCGATCTCCATTATCGCAAATTCGCGTTGCATTTTCGCAATGCGATAGTTGAAAATCGCGTTGCGATGGTCTACAGTATCGTTGCGATTTTCCCAATTCGCAATGCGAATAAGTAAATCGCAACGCGAATTGGGAAATTCGCAATGCGAATAAGTAAATCGCAATGCGAATTGGGAAAATCGCAATGCGATAATAAAAAATCGCAACGAGATACTTACTTTCGCAACGCGATACTGACTTTCGCAACGCGATAATACATAATCGCAATGCGATTTTCAAAGCGCCATTAGTATCCTGGCCAAGTATTTTATTTTTAAATTCCAAACATGAATATAAATATATTGGAACACTGAACTGTCCACAGTATATCCCGTAATCGCAACTCATAACCTAAAACCTAAAATCACAACTCAGTCCCATCTCCATCTCTCACTCTCTCACCCATCTCCGACGAAATCCGTCCCCATCTCCGGCGAAATCCATCTATCTAAATCTCTCAGAGCCACCCTCACAATCAGAAATGGAAAATCAACCAAATCAACCAACGAGGGTTAGTTTTTTTAATTATTTTCTTTTTGAAATTTTTGCATTATTATTAGGTTTTTCATATTGAAATTGATGATAAGTTTACTGGTAATTTCAATAATAGATTAACCATTTCACTTAGATTGCTTATTAAATCAACCAAGAATCGCAACGCGAAATGCAAATCACAACGCGATTTTAGTTTCGCGTTGCGATTCTCTCGTTGCGATAGTCATTTCGTGTTGCGATTTTCATTTTCAGAAACTATTCTTCTTCTGCAAATTGAAACTTGAATGAATTGCATTACTTCAACCAAAAAACAAAGACAAATACGAAATTCACAGTGTTGCATATTTAAGTTTGAAGAATAAACTACTACTATTTATGTTTATTATTGTTTTTGGTATATCTTCACAGTGTAGTTTTTGGTATATCTAATTTAGTATGTTTATTGTTTTTGTAGAACTTTTATTCGGCTCAATTGACCTTGAGAAATAAAGTCAGCCTGGCCAAAACAATTGCGTCGAAGCTTTCACCTGCACAAAGAAAAATGTTTGAGGATACATGCTTCGGGCCATGGCTGAAAGTACAACATCCCGGTGGAGATGCGATGTTGACACACCTGTTTCTTCAAACCATGACTAGAGATCTACCAGAGACTATACAACGTCGTGATGAAGAGATATGGTTTGATTTTCCACCGGCGTATACGTGTTTTGGGCGGGAGGAGTTTTGCTTAATCACCGGTCTACGCTTCGGACACGATGATGTAGGTCGGTACACTAGACACATTACCCGCCCATCATGGCTATCCCGGGTTTTTCCTGAGCTGGAGAGGCCGAGTCTACACGTAGAAGACCTGACAAGATTTTTGAATAATAAAGATGGTTTTACTCGGATGGATGACGTCGACGTTGTCCGAGTATGCCTTCTAATTCTTTTGCATGCCGGTTTTTTAGGCAGAGAGGCCAGACAACCTATTCCAAATGATCTAATCAAATTGGTAGAAGACCTAAATGCGTGGAACCTGTTTCCGTGGGGCTCGTATTTATGGAAAGCTACATGGAATAAGTTATCGTCTGCCTTGGATGATCGAAAAAGTTTGCATGGCGATGGTTCCAAATACACTTTGACAGGCTTTATTTGGGCCTTTAAGGTAAGAATTTTATATAATGTTTCCAAAATTATAAGTAATTATTTAACAATTACTAATGTTTGTTATTATATTGTTTGTAGATTTGGATATTTGAGGCCTTTCCCGCCATGAAGACATATGCAATAAAAACTTCAAATAATATTCCCAGGGCTATTTCCTGGAAGAGGAAACGAACCTTGCAATGGGAAGATTTACTATGGTATACGACAATAAATAATGTAAGTTAACATAAATACTACCATATGTTTATAAACAAGTTATTACTAGTACACATTTAACTTTGTTTGAGCTTTTATATTGTTAGGAGGCCAACACTCATCTACAGAGGCTGACACCCACGGAAGCTGAGCTTGCCACTGATTGGTGGCAAGCTAGTAAGCGTTTTTTTGATGGAACGGTTGATGAGCAGCCTCCACTTCGGGAGCCATCACCTCGCCCAGAGCTATCACCTCACCTAGAGCCATCATCTGATCGACCCGGCTATACACCTCCACAACGACAGCCATCACCTATTCTGTCACATCATCGAGCCTCTTCTCCACCATCACCGCAAGATAGGTGACCGGCAAAGATGCCACGACGTTTATCTCCCTGTTCTCCACCTCCACCTCAACGGGATGAGTTAGGGGAGTTACGTGATGAGGTCAATGCCTTGCGTGAGGAGGTCGGTACTTTACGCAAAGACGATGGTGCATGGCGTGTTGAGGTGTCTACATTACGCGGTGAGGTAGCCGCTCTACGTGAGATGGTAGCATCGTTGCAGAATGAGGTTCATACTCTACGCAACGAGGTAAGTTTAAGATTTTTCATACTCGTAATTCATTCGGTTGCTGCCAATCTGTTTTTGTTAGTATTTGTTTTTGGTTTTGTTTTTGTCTTTTGGTTTGAAGTAATGCAATCCATTCAAGTTTCAATTTGCAGAAGAAGAATAGTTTACTTTCGCAACACGAAAATGACTATCGCAACGCGGAAATGGCTATCGCAATGCGAAATAAAAATCGCAACGACAAAATCGCAACGCGAAATGAAATCGCAACGACAAAATCGCAACGCGAAATGAAAATCGCAATGCGATTTGTGTTTCGCGTTGCGATTTTGTCGTTGCGATTTCATTTCGCGTTGCGATTTTGTCGTTGCGATTTTCATTTCGCATTGCGATAGCCATTTCCGCGTTGCGATAGTCATTTCGAGTTGCGATTTTAAGTTTCGTGTTGCGAAAGTAAACTATTCTTCTTCTGGAATGTTTATATATGTTGTCCTTTTAAATGTTTATATAAGTGCTTACTTCTGGAATGTTATCTGAGCATTTTGTGAACTATGATAGAATAATGATTTGGGTGAATACAATGCTAGTTTGAAACATATTTGTCTTTGTTTAATATCATGTCTATTTATTTACTGATTTATGTATTAATTTTTTTTAGCGGCCCGATAAGGTGGATGCTTTAAGTCGGGTTTTCCTTGCACGACGGAGTTCACGCATCAGACGACGTGGACGTGCTATTACGTCTCCGTTCACCCCAATGGTGCGAAGACTCCGCAAGAAGAAGCCCGACTCACCGGTCATCCCTCAAGAGTCCCCTCCAATCGTTCAAGAGGCCCCTTTTCTCCCTCAAGATTCCCCCCCACCGTTCAAGAGGCCACTGTCATCGTTGAAGAGGTCCCTCCCACCATTCCAGAGCCCGATTCACATGGGGTAATATATCGAAGTATTGAGAAACCCCCACCGGTTCCGGACATGATGGATAAGAGTTGGCTCTCGTATGAGTTACCGGCTAGTACCCTTCCGGTATCTGAAGTGGAGAGGAGACAACTACCGGAAACAATTGTGGATAATACCCTTTGGGCTAAGACCGCAGTTGATTTTTATCTACATGAGCGGAGCCAAGGGTGTTACACTGACATCAGCAAACTCAACGATGAAATGTTTTTGTTGCTTGATCGGTCTTGGTGGGGTGTGCTATTAGGGGTTGAAGACAGTGGCTATTTGGATGGGGAGGTAAGACTATATTTGTCTTATATATGATTTTGATTAATTTGTTTAAAAATTAATGTAATTCACTAATATATGTATTTTTTTGTAAAACAGCATATCGATGTGTGGGTGTCACGTCTACTAATAATAAGGAAGCTTAGGAAAAATAAAAAAAATTCGCTATATACAATAATGCCGACGGCTTTTCACGCAGTTCACTTGAAGAATCAACGAGATGAATCATTTTTGTTGGGCAATGGACAAGCTAAACTTTATCCTGCATGGTGGGATGTCGATAAGGTTAGTGTTAATTTTTTAAATTTTTTAAAGGTGTTAATAAATAAGTGCGCAAATAAATGAATTATTACTTATGATCGCAGGTGTTTATCCCTGTTTTGGAACGTCGTCACTGGCTTCTCATCCAACTTCAGCTCCCATCCCTGAAGATAATAGTGTATGACAGCATGATCAATTACATATCACTGTCTGATTTGAGAGATATTTTCAAGGGATGGAGCTCTCATTTGGCTAAATTCTTGGATGGGATTAAGTATTGGAGTCATTCTGGACACAAGAAGCCAAAGAAGTTCAATGTCACAGTTGTCAGAGACGAGACCGCGCCACAGCAATCGCCGGGAGCCAGAGGGGATTGTGGTCCTCTCCTATGCCTTTGCTTGGCGCGTTTGACGACGGGAAGCACAGAGTTTTTACCTCCCACCGATAGAGATAGAGCTGCAGTAGGCTTGTGGTTTCGGCATTATATGGCTAGAGTAATATATTCGAGACGCTGCCTACCTGTATCTGCGTTATGAAAGTGTCCATTGTTAATTGGTAAGTCAAATGCAAGTTTTGTTAACATATATACTCCTTTTGGTTTGAAAATATTTGGTTAAGTACCTAGAATTCAATAATTTGCTGTTTGTAGGTTTTAGATGTGTAGGAAGTCTTGTTTGAGCAAATGTTTGGTTTCTGCAGGTTAATCCTTAAGTGAGCTGCGTGAAATGGATGTACGGGGTCACAAAGTTGTTGATTCATTGATTCAATAATTGATGAAGAAATAAGAATTATTATTTTTTGATTGTTTAATTGATTTGTAAAAGATGATTTGTAAATCTTGATTTGTTTAATTGATGTGTACATAATTTGTGTTGAAATGTAATAGTTGATTTGTTGATTTTCAATCTGCTTTATGTTGAAGGCAAAACAGACTATCGCAACGCGAAATGGCTATCGCAACGAGAAAATCGCAATGCGAAATGAAAATCGCAACGAGAAAATCGCAATGCGATTTTCATTTCGCATTGCGATTTTCTCGTTGCGATAACTATTTTCGCGTTGCGATAGCCATTTTCGCGTTGCGATAGTCAAATGAATGTCTAATAAGTGATGACAACTGAACAGATCATAGAAATGTTCAAACTCAAGTTACTAATACATGCCTAACTGAAAATGTTAAAAGTGCACACATAAAATACACATAATGCAAGTTTTGTTAACATATATACTCCTTTTGGTTTGAAAATGTTTGGTTAAGTACCTAGAATTCAATAATAATTGTTAAAAGTTTATGCATGTTAATCCTCGTTGCCTTTTTCATTTCGCATTGCGATTCTATCGTTGCGATTTGCATTTCGTATTGCGATGGTCAAATGATTGCCTTTCGCAACGCGATTCTGACTTTCGCAACGAGATAATACAGAATCGCAATGCGAGTTTCAAATTTCGCAACAGGTTTTAGTTTCGCAAGCCAAATTTTGAGTGTATATATATACGCAGCAGCAACAATTCATAACCTAAATCCCTAAATCGCAACTCATGCCATTTCCATCTATCACTCTCTCCGGCGACATTTGTTCCAATATCCAACGACATCCTTCCCCATCCGGCAACAGGTCTTAGTTTCGCATCTCGTTTGTTTAGTTACAACCATGAAATCATCTAATGTTGATCATGTTTGGATAGATTTGTGTTTTGGAGGGTCATGGGAGAATGTTCATGGTGTTTTACAATATATGCCTTTACCCATGAATCTTCAACTAAAACTGTCATTAAAGAAGTTAACTTATGAAACCCTAATGTTACGTGTTTCAAAGAAATTGAATTTAGAGCCCCTAAGTGGATTTAGGCTATCTTATCAGAGAAATGGTAAAGTTTATTTGTTAACCAACAATGAAGATGTTGAACGATTCATTGCTTACATTAATGTTTCAAGTGATGATGTTACATTGTATGTTGTTGAACCTAGAAGTAGTATTGTTGGGTCAATAGCGGGTAGTAATCAACTAAGTGGGTCAAAAAACCCACAGCCTTTCTCTAATCCAAATCCAAATCAACTTTCAGCACCAAATTCCGATTTTCGTATTGACCAATTAGACGATGATGAGCCAAGAGAAAAAGTTGTGAGTACTAGTCAGTATTCGAAATTTGATCTTGGTCAATACCCGGACTTTGATATTGGTCAATACACGGATTTTGATGATGTTTCAGAAGAAGAAACAGACCCTGCGTGTAATGATTTTGATATTGGTCAATACCCGAATTTTGATGATGAAACACCCGTTGCCGAGGAAGATGTTGTTGATGATAATGAGGAGGAAGTTACGACTGTGAATGAACATGTTGAACATTCATTCTGTAATTCATATAATCCTGAAGAAGAAAAAGAAGAAGAAAAAGTCCCCGAAGAAAAGAAAATGCCACGGGAGTATAACTGGAATATGCCAGAATTACTTCAGTTACCGAAGAAGAGTTGGCAAAGAAAGCAGTTGATTGTTACACAAAAGTTATTCGTATCAAGAAAGATGATTGTTTTGATACAAAGGAAGACTTGAAGATAGCTTGTATACGAAATGTGTGGAAGATGGCTATCAACTAAAAGTTAACAAATCAAGCAAAGATCGTTTCGAAACAAGGTGTACGATTGACAAAAACTGTACGTGGCGTATGATTGCAAAGAGGATAAAAGATTGCACAATGTTTCAAGTTAGGACCTTTATTGATAAACATACATGTTCAAGAACCCAAGTTTTTCCTCACCATAGACAGGCAAACAAAAAGGTGTTGGGTGGTTTTCTGGCTGAGTTAATGTTTTTGAATGGCAGGGTATATCGGGGACATGAATTATGACTGACATGAATGCTCGGTTCAAGATTAGTATATCATATTCTCAAGCTTGGAGAGCCAAATGTTATGCCTTGGAATTGTTGAGGGGGTCGCCAGAAGCATCGTTTGCCCAACTGCCGGCTTATTGTCACAATTTAAAGCTGAAAAATCCTGGGTCGGTAACTCATATCAAAACAGATAGAGATGGACGCTTTGAGTTGCTGTTTATCGCCATTGGTGCTGCGGTTAGTAAATCAATATAATTTTGTTGACTCATTTCTGTTAGTTACATGCATTTAAAATTTAAATGATTATATTTCTTGTGTATATTATTTTGTAGATTCGTTCGTTTATTACTTGCATGCGCCCAGTTATTATAGTTGACGGAGCACATTTGAAAGGTCGATACCTTGGAGTAAACTTATTAGCAGTAGCCATGGATGCTAACAATGGGATATTGCCAATAGCTTACGGGGTTGGCAAATCTGAAACCTCTGATTCATGGACATGGTTTATGGGGCATCTTAGGGATTGCATAGGTCCTATTAGCAATCTGACAATCATATCCGATAGGGCAAACTCAATTGACAACGCTGTTAGAAGGTGTTTCCCAGATGCTTTTCATGGACTTTGTGGTGTTCATTTGTATAGAAATCTAAAATCAAGGTCTGCTGGTATAAAAAAGCACAAATGGACATACTGGAAGACTGTAAAGGCTTATCGGGAAGTGGATTTCAATAAGCATATAAACTGTTTAAGACGTGTTTTGCCTCAGTGTGCTCAAACACTAGAAGATGTCGGGTTTGAAAGATGGTCAAGAGTACATCAACTTGGAGCAAGATATGGTTTCATGACGTCTAATAGTGCAGAATCAATTAACGCTCTAAGTCGTCATTCCCGGAAATTACCCATTACTATGTTAATGGAGTTTTTTCGAGCCTCTATTCAACAGTGGTACTACAAGAAAAGAAACCATGCAGATATTATTTCTTTGAATTCGTAACTTATCATATATTTTACTAAGTATTATTTATTTAAATTTACAGGAACATTGGAACATCGTGTTACACCATGGACTGAAAAAAAGATAACGAAACGTGTTGTGAAGTCAACGTCATGGAGAGTTGAACCATGTTCAAACACTTTGTTTGAAGTACTGGATAATAACTTAAATGGGCTTGTCGATCTAAATGCAAGGACGTGTAGTTGTATGAAATGGCAAACATCTGGTTATCCATGTGGCCATGTTATAAAAGTTGCTCTTCATCTAAACCAAGATGATTCAAGCACATACGCTATGGATTGCTACACTACAGAAGTATATCGACAGACTTATGCTGAGATTGTCTACCCTATTTCACATCCTTCTGAGTGGGACATACCAGATGACTTACAAACAGTTTTGCCACCAACCATGGACAGAAGGCTACCTGGCCGACCAAAAGTCACGATCGTATACCGTCTAAGGGTGAAGAGAAGAAGAGATCGACATGTAGTCGGTGCAAGGAAAGTGGTCATACAAGGTTGACATGTGGATCACCAGTGCCATCACAATCATCTTTTCCTCTACCAAAATATGGATCATCATCAAAATCCAAAGCTCATATGGTGTCAAGAAAAAAGCAATCAAAATCGCAATCATCTTTAAAATCCCAATCACAACTGGCTTCACCTTTTGGGACTGTTAACTTAGGTGATTTTTAAATGCAAACGTTGTATTATGTAGATTTTATGTGTGAACTTTTAACATTTTCAGTTAGGCATGTATTAGTAACTTGAGTTTGAAAATTGCTATGATTTGTTCAGTTGTTATCACTTAATAGGCAATCATCTTAATGTCCATCGCAACGCGGAAATTACTATCGCAATGCGAAATGAAAATCGCAACGAGAGAATCGCAATGCGAAATGAAAATCGCAACGCTAATTTCGCAATGCGAAATGAAAATCGCAACGAGGGAATCGCAATGCGAAATGAAAATCGCAACGCGAATTTAATTTCGCGTTGCGATTTTCATTTTCGCGTTGCGATTCTCTCGTTGCGATTTTCATTTTGCATTGCGATAGTACTTTTTGCCTTCAACATAATGCAGATTGAAATCAACAAAATCAACCATTACATTTCAATCAATTAAACAAGCACAAATAAGAATTATGTTAACATCAATTAAACAAATCAACTTTTACAAATCACCTTTTACAAATCAATTAAACAATCAAAAAATAAGCAATAATTATTAGAGAAAATAACACTTCTACTATTGAATCAACTTTTGCAGCCATACATCATTTTCACGCAGCTCACTTCTGAGATTAACCTGCATAAACCAAACATTTGCTCAAACAACACTTTCTACACATCTAAAACCTACAAACAGCAAATTATTGAATTCTAGGTACTTAACCAAACATTTTCAAACCACAAGCCTATAAACATACCAACTGTTTATGGACATTTTTATAACGCGGATGCAGGTAGGCAGCGTCTCGAGGAATGATAGGGGCCTCTTCAACGATAGGAGTGGAATCTTGAGGGATGATAGGCGAGTCGGGCTTCTTCTTGCGGTGTCTTCGCACTATTGGGGTATACGGAGACTTAATAGCACGTGCACGCCGTCTGATGCGTGAACTCTGTCGTGCAAGAAAAACCCGACGTAAAGCATCCACCTTATCGGTCCGCTAAATAAAAATACAAATATCAGTAAATAAACAGACATGATATTTAAACAGTGAAAACAAAGATAAATATATTTCAAACTTTCAACCAAAAGACAAAACAAAGACAAATACTAACTTCACAGTGTTAAAGTAAAGAGAAAATCGCCTCAGTGACCAAAAAAAAGTTATAATATACGATTTTAACCAACTTTTTTTGGATTTGCCAAAATGACCAACAAAATCGCAACGCGAAATAAAAATCGCAACGCGATCCCCAGAATCGCAAATCAGTTTCCAGAATCGCAAATCAGTTTCCAAAATCGCAACGCGATTCTTGAAAATCGCGATGCGATAGTACAAATTCGCATTGCGATTTTCCAAAATCGCAACGCGAATATGAAAATCGCAACGCGAACACATAAATCGCAACGCGTATCCGTAAATCGCAACGTGTATCCGTAAATCGCAACGCGTATGGGTAAATCGCAATGCGTATCCGTATATCGCAACGCGTATCCGTAAATCGCAACGATAATACATAAAATCGCAACGCGTATCCGTAAATCGCAACGCGATATTTAAAGCGCCATTATAATCGCTACGCGTATTTTATTTTCAAATTACAAAAAGAATATTAAGACAAAATCCCGTAATCGCAACTCATAACCTAAAACCTAAAATCACAACTCAGTCCCATCTCCATCTCTCACTCTCTACGGCGAAGAAATCCGTCCCCATCTCCGAAGATTTCCGTCCCCATCTCCGGCGAAATCCCTCACAACCATTCACGGTCAGAAATCCCTCACAATATTCAGAAATGGAAATCAACCTCCGAGGGTTAGTTTTTTTAATTATTTTTATTTTGAAATGTTTGCATTATTGTAGGTTTTTCATATTGAAACTGATGATAAGTTTACTGGTCATTTCAATAATAGATTAACCATTTCACTTAGATTTCATTTCGCGTTACGATTCTGTCGTTGCGATTTTCATTTCGCGTTGCTATTCTCGTTGCGATTTTCAAGTTAGTATTTGTCTTTGTCTTTGTTCTGTCTTTTGGTTGAAGTAATGCAATCCATTCAAGTTTCAATTTGCAGAAGAGTCGCAACGAGATAAATGAAAATCGCAACGAGAGAATGACTGTCGCAACGAGAGAATCGCAACGCGAAATGGAAATCGCAACGAGAGAATCGCAACGCGAAACCAAAATCGCATTGCGATTTTCATTTCGCGTTGCGATTCTCTCGTTGCGATTTTCATTTCGCGTTGCGATTCTATCGTTGCGATTGTCATCTCGCGTTGCGATTCTCTCGTTGCGATTTTCATTTCAACCAAAAGACAAAACAGTGTTGCAAATTTTAGTTTAAAGAATAAACTACTACTTTTTATGTTTATTGTTTTGGTATATCTTCACAGTGTAGTTTTTGGTATATCTAACTTGGTATGTTTATTGTTTTTGTAGAAATTTTTTTCGGCTCAATTGACCTTGAGAATAAAGTCAGCCTGGCCACTACAATTGCAAAGAAGCTTTCACCTGCTCAAAGACAATTGTTTGAGGAAACCTGCTTCGGGCCATGGCTGAGAGTACAGCATCCGGGTGGAGATGCTAATTTGACCCATTTGTGGCTTCAGACCATGACATCAAATCTACCCGACAGTATACAACGTGGTGAGGAAGAGATATGGTTTCATTTTCCACCAGCGTATACTTGCTTTGGGCGGAAGGAGTTCTGCTTAATCACTGGTCTACGATTCGGACACGATGATGTAGGCCGGTACACTCGTCATATCGCCCGCCCATCATGGTTATCCCGGGTTTTTCCGGATGAGTCAATGGAGAAGCCGAACCTACATGTCGACGACCTGAAGAAATTATTTAATAAGAAAGCTGGTTTCACTCGGATGGAAGACGTCGATGTTGTCCGAGTATGCCTTCTACTACTTGTGTATGCCGGCTTTTTAGGCAGAGAGGCCAGACAACCTATTCATCGGGAGCTAATAATATTGGTAGAGGACCTGAATGCATGGAATCTGTTTCCGTGGGGTTCGTATATATGGAAAGCTACCTGGACTAAGTTGTCGTCTGCCTTTGATGACCGCAAAAGTTTGCGGGACGATGGGTCCAAATACACTTTGTCAGGCTTTGTTTGGGCCTTTAAGGTAAGAATTTCTATATAATGTTTCTAAAATTATAATTAATTATTTAACAATTACTAATTTTGTTATTATATTGTTTGTAGATTTGGATATTCGAGGCTTTCCCCAGCATGCGTACATATGCAATAAAAACGTCAAATGATATTCCCAGGGCTATTTCCTGGAAGAGGAAAACTCTGTTGGATTGGGAAGACTTAATACCATATGCCACAATAAATAATGTAAGTTAACACAAATACTTTCATAATATATAAACAAGTTATTAATAGTAGACGTTTAACTTTGTTTGAGTTTTTATATTTTAGGAGGCCAACATTCCATTACAAAGACTGACACCCACGGAGGAAGAGCTTGCCACTGATTGGTGGCAAGCTAGTCAGAATTTTTTTGATGGCACGGATGATGAGCAGCATCCACTTCCTCCAATTCGAGAGCCATCACCTCACCTAGAGCCATCACCCGATCGACCCGACTATACATCTCTAGAACGAGAGCCATCACCTATCCCGTCACATCATCGAGCCTCTTCTCCACCATCACCTCATGATAGGCGACCGGCAAAGATGCCACGACTCCTATCTCCTGTTCTCCACCTCCACCTCAACGGGATGAGTCAAGGGAGTTACGTGATGAGGTCAATGCCTTGCGTGAGGAGATCGGTACTCTACGCGATAACGATGGTGCATGGCGTGTGGAGGTGTCAACTTTACGTGGTGAGGTTGCCGCTCTACGTGAGATGATAGTATCGTTGCAGAATGAGGTTCATACTCTACGCAACGAGGTAAGTTTAAGATTTTCCATATTTAACTTAATGATAAATTTACTCGTAATTTCACTTAGATTAGCCATTTCACTTAGATTGCTTAGTAAATTTGTTCGGTTGCTGCCAATTCTGCTAAACTGTGTATTCTTTAACACTGTGAAATAGTATTTGTCTTTGTTTTGTCTTTTGGTTGAAAGTAAATTTGTTCGGTTGCTGCCAATTCTGCTAAACTGTGTATTCTTTAACACTGTGAAATATATTTGTCTTGTTTTGTCTTTTGGTTGAAAGTAAATTTGTTCGGTTGCTGCCAATTCTGCTAAACTGTGTATTCTTTAACACTGTGAAATAGTATTTGTCTTTGTTTTGTCTTTTGGTTGAAAGTAAATTTGTTCGGTTGCTGCCAATTCTGCTAAACTGTGTATTCTTTAACACTGTGAAATAGTATTTGTCTTTGTTTTGTCTTTTGGTTGAAAGTAAATTTATCCATTCAAGTTTCAATTTGCAGAAGAAGAAATAGTTTACTTTCGCAACACGAAACTTAAAATCGCAACGCGAAACCAAAATCGCAACGCGAAATGAAAATCGCAACGACAGAATCGCAACGCGAAACCAAAATCGCAACGACAAGATCGCAACGCGAAACCAAAATCGCATTGCGATTTTCATTTCGCGTTGCGATTCTTTCGTTGCGATTTTCATTTCGCATTGCGATTCTGTCGTTGCGATTTTCATTTCGCGTTGCGATTTTGGTTTCGCGTTGCGATTTTAAGTTTCGTGTTGCGAAAGTAAACTATTTCTTCTTCTGCAAATTGAAACTTGAATGGATTGCATTACTTCAACCAATAGACAAATCAAAGACAATACTAACTTCAGGGTATTAGTTTGAAACATATTTTTCTTTGTTATCTGATGCATTTTGTGAACTATGATAGAATAATGACTTGGGTGAATACAATGCAAGTTTGAAACATATTTGTCTTTGTTTTCACTGTTTAAATATCATGTCTGTTTATTTACTGATTTTTGTATTTAATTATTTAGCGGCCCGATAGAGTGGATGCTTTACGTCGGGTTATGCTTGCACGACGGAGTTCACGCATCAGACAGTGCACGTGCTATTAAGTCTCCGTACACCCCAATAGTGCGAAGACACCGCAAGAAGAAGCCCGACTCGCCTGTCATCCCTCAAGAGTCCACTCCTATCGTTGAAGAGGCCCCCCATATCATTCCTCGAGAGTCCCCTCCCACCGTTCAAGAGGCAACTGTCATCGTTGAAGAGGTCCCTCCCACCATTCCAGAGCCCGATTCACATGGGGTAATATATCGAAGTATTGAGAAAACCCCCACCGGTTCCGGACATGATGGATGAGAGTTGGCTCTCGTATGAGTTACCGGCCAGTACCATACCGGTATCTGAAGAGGAGAGGGAACAACTACCGGACACAATTTTGGATAACACCCTTTGGGCTAAGACCGCAGTTGATTTTTATCTACATGAGCGGAGCAAGGGGTGTTTCACTGACATATGCAAGCTCACCGATGATATCTTTTTGTTGCTTGAACGGCCTTGGTGGGGCGTATTATTAGGGGTCGAAGACAATGGCTATTTCGATGGGGGGTAAGTCTTATATTTTTCTTATATTTCAATTTGATTAATTTTTTTTTAAATTTATGTAAGTCACTAATATATGTCTTTTTTTGTAAAACAGCATATCGATGCGTGGGTGACACGTCTTCTAATAATAAGAAAACTTAAGAAAAATAAAATATACGATATACAATAATGCCGACGTCTTTTCACGCCGTTCACTTGAAGAATGCACGAGATGAATCATTTGATTTGGGCAATGGACAAGCTAAACTTTATCCTGCATGGTGGGAGGTCGATAAGGTTAGTATTTATTTTAGATTGAGTTTAAAGGTTTTATGAAATAAGTGCGCAAATGAATGAATTATTACTTATGATTGCAGGTGTTTATCCCTGTTTTGGAACGTAAACATTGGATTCTCGTCGAGCTTCAGCTCCCATCCCTTAAGACATAGTGTATGACAGCATGATAATTACATATCATTGGCTGATTTAAGAGATGTTATTAAGGGATGGAGCTCTCATTTGGCTAAATTCTTGCATGCGATCAATTATTGGACTCGTTCTGGAAACAAGAAGCCAAAGAAGCTCAATATTACAGTTATTAGAGACGAGACCGCGCCACAACAAACGAGCGGAGCCAGAGGAGATTGTGGTCCTCTCGTATGCTTGGCGTTGGAGCGTTTGACGACGGGAAGCATCAAGTATCTACCTCCCACCGATAGAGATAAAGCTGCAGTAGGCTTGTGGTTTCGGCATTATATGGCTAAATCGATATACGAGACGCTGCCTACCTGCATCCGCGTTATAAAAATGTCCATAAACAATTGGTAAGTTTATATACTTATAAATGAAAATGTTTGGTTAAGTAATTAGAATTCAATAATTTGCGTAGAAAGTGTTGTTTGAACAAATGTTTGGTTTCTGCAGGTTAATCTCAGAAGTGAACTGCGTGAAAATGATGTCGAGCTGCAAAAGTTGATTCAATAGTTTAATTGATTGTTTTTTGATTGTTTAATTGATTTGTAAAAGTTGATTCAATTTTTGATTGTTTAATTGATTTGTAAAAGATGATTTGTAAAAGTTGATTTGTGTAATTGATGCGAACATAATTCTTATTTGTGCTTGTTTAATTGATTGAAATGTAATGGTTGATTTTGTTGATTCAATCTGCATTATGTTGAAGGCAAAAATGACTATCGCAATGCGAAATGAAAATCGCAATGCGAAATGAAAATCGCAACGAGAGAATCGCAATGCGAAATGAAAATCGCAATGCGGAAATGAAAATCGCAATGCGTTTATAATTTCGCATTGCGATTATCTCGTTGCGATTTTCATTTCGCATTGCGATTTTCATTTCGCGTTGCGATTTTCATTTCGCATTGCGATTTTCATTTCGCATTGCGATTTTCATTTCGCATTGCGATTTTCATTTCGCATTGCGATTTTCATTTCGTATTGCGATTTTAATTTCGCATTGCGATTATGTCGGTTCGATTTTCATTTCGCATTGCGATTTTCATTTCGCATTGCGATTCTCTCGTTGCGATTTTCATTTCGCATTGCGATTTTCATTTCGCATTGCGATTCTCTCGTTGCGATTTTCATTTCTGCATTGCGATTTTCATGTTGGGATTTTCATTTCGCGTTGCGATTGTATTTTCCGTGTTGCGATAGTCAAATGCATGCCTAATAGTGATAACAACTGAATAACAAGAGTTGGTTAAGTCAAATGGTTGGCCTGAGTCATTAATTCAACTGAAAATGTTAAAAGTTCACACATAAAATCCACATAATACAACGTTTGCATATGAGCTTTTGATGGCAACGTTTACATAATACACATAAAATGTTAAATGTTAAAACGTTTACATAATACAACTGAATAACAACGTTTACATAATACAAAGTTCACACCATATGAGCTTTGGATTTTGATGAGGATCCATATTTTGGTAGAGGAAAGATGATTTTGATGGCACTGGTGATCCACATGTCAACCTTGTATGACCACTTTCCTTGCACCGACTACATGTCGATCTCTTCTTCTCTTCACCCTTAGACGGTATACGATCGTGACTTTTTGGTCGGCCAGGTAGCCTTCTGTCCATGGTGGTGGCAAAACTGTTTGTAAGTCATCTGGTATGTCCCACTCAGAAGGATGTGGAATAGGGTAGACAATCTCGGCATAAGTCTGTCGATAAACTTCTGTAGTGTAGCAATCCATAGCGTATGCGCTTGAATCATCTTGGTTTAAATGAAGAGCAACTTTTATAACATGGCCACACGGATAACCAGATGTTTGCCATTTCATACAACTACACGTCTTTGCATTTAGATCGACTAGCCCATTTAAGTTATTATCCAGTACTTGAAACAAAGTGTTTGAACATGGTTCAACTCTCCATGACGTTGACTTCACAACACGTTTCGTTATCTTTTTTCAGTCCATGGTGTAACACGATGTTCCAATGTTCCTGTAAATTTAAATAAACAATACTTAGTAAATATATAAATATGATAAGTTACGAATTCAAAGAAATAATACCTGCATGGTTTCTTTTCTTGTAGTACCACTGTTGAATAGAGGCTCGAAAAAACTCCATTAACATAGTAATGGGTAATTTCCGGGAATGACGACTTAGAGCGTTGATTGATTCTGCACTATTAGACGTCATGAAACCATATCTTGCTCCAAGTTGATGTACTCTTGACCATCTTTCAAACCCGACATCTTCTAGTGTTTGAGCACACTGAGGCAAAACACGTCTTAAACAATTTATATGCTTATTGAAATCCACTTCCCGATAAGCTTTTACAGCCTTCCAGTATGTCCATTTGTGCTTTTTTATACCAGCAGACCTTGATTTTAGATTTCTATACAAATGAACACCACAAAGTCCATGAAAAGCATCTGGGAAACACCTTCTAACAGCGTTGTCAATTGAGTTTGCCCTATCGGATATGATTGTCAGATTGCTAATAGGACCTATGCAATCCCTAAGATGCCCATAAACCATGTCCATGAATCAGAGGTTTCAGATTTGCCAACCCCGTAAGCTATTGGCAATATCCCATTGTTAGCATCCATGGCTACTGCTAATAAGTTTACTCCAAGGTATCGACCTTTCAAATGTGCTCCGTCAACTATAATAACTGGGCGCATGCAAGTAATAAACGAACGAATCTACAAAATAATATACACAAGAAATATAATCATTTAAATGTGAAATGCATGTAACTAACAAAAAGTCAACAAAATTATATTGATTTACTAACCGTAGCACCAATGGCGATAAACAGCAACTCAAAGCGTCCATCTCTATCTTTTTGATATGAGTTACCGACCCAGGATTTTTCAGCTTTAAATTGTGACAATAAGCCGGCAGTTGGGCAAACGATGCTTCTGGCGACCCCCTCAACAATTCCAAGGCATAACATTTGGCTCTCCAAGCTTGAGAATATGATATACTAATCTTGAACCGAGCATTCATGTCAGTCATAATTTCATGTCCCCGATATACCCTGCCATTCAAAAACATTAACTCAGCCAGAAAACCACCCAACACCTTTTTGTTTGCCTGTCTATGGTGAGGAAAAACTTGGGTTCTTGAACATGTATGTTTATCAATAAAAGTCCTAACTTGAAACATTTTGCAATCTTTTATTCTCTTTGCAATCATACGCCACGTACAGTTTTTGTCAATCATACACCTTGTTCGAAACGATCTTTGCTTGATTTGTTAACTTTTAGTTGATAGCCATCTTCCACACATTTCGTATATAAAGCTATCTTCAAGTCTTCCTTTGTATCAAAACAATCATCTTTCTTGATACGAATAACTTTTGTGTAACAATCAACTGCTTCTTTATCAACTCTTCTTCCGGTATCTGAAGTAATTCTGGCATATTCCAGTTATACGCCCGTGGCATTTTCTTTTCTTCGGGGACTTTTCTTCTTCTTTTTCTTCTTCAGGATTATATGAATTACAGAATGGATGTTCAACATGTTCATTCACAGTCGTAACTTCCTCCTCATTATCATCAACATTACATTCTTCGCAACGGCTGTTTCATCATCAAAATTCGGGTATTGACCAATATCAATATCATTACACCATGGTCTGTTTCTTCTTCTGAAACATCATCAAAATCCGTGTATTGACCAATATCAAAGTCCGGATATTGACCAAGACCAAATTTCGAATACTGACTAGTACTCACAATTTTTCTGTGGCTCATCATCGTCTAACTGGTCAATACGAAAACCGGAATTTGGTGCTGAAAGTTGATTGGGATTTGGATTAGAGAAAGGTTGTGGGTTTTGAGAAAACTTAGTTGATTACTACCCGCTACTGACCCAACAATACTACTTCTAGGTTCAACAACATACAATGTAACATCATCTTGTGAAACACTAATGTAAGCAATGAATCGTTCAACATCTTCATTGTCGGTTAACAAATAAACTTTACCATTTCTCTGATAAGATAGCCTAAATCCACTTAGGGGCTCTAAATTCAATTTATTTGAAACACGTAGCATTAGAGTTTCATAAGTTAACTTTTGTAAAGACAATTTTAGTTGAAGATTTATGGGTAAAGGCATATATTGTAAAACACCATTAACATTATCCCATGACCCTCCAAAACACAAATCTATCCAAACATGATCAACATTAGATGATTTCATGGTTGTAACTAAACAAACGAGATGCGAAACTAAGACTTTGCCGGATGGGGAAGGTGTCGTTGGATATAGGAACGGATGTCGCCGGAGAGAGTGATAGATGGAGATGGAATGAGTTGCAATTTAGGGATTTAGTTTATGATTTCAGTGTTATATACCCAAAATTTCAGTGTTGTTGATTTACAGATTCTCGTTGCGATTTACGGATTATCGTTGCGATTTACAGATTCTCGTTGCGATTTACGGATTATCGTTGCGATTACGGATACGCGTTGCGATTTACGGATCGTTGCGATTTACGGATACGCGTTGCGATTTACGGATACGCGTTGCGATTTACGGATACGCATTGCGATTTACGGATACGCGTTGCGATTTACGGATACACGTTGCGATTTACGGATACGCGTTGCGATTTACGGATACGCGTTGCGATTACGGATACGCATTGCGATTTACCCATACGAATTTGTACTATCGCATCGCGATTTCAAGAATCGCGTTGCGATTCTGGAAACTGATTTGCGATTCTGGGGATCGCGTTGCGATTTTTATTTCGCGTTGCGATTTTGTTGGTCATTTTGGCAAATCCAAAAAAAGTTGGTTAAAATCGTATATTATAACTTTTTTTTGGTCACTGAGGCGATTTTCTCTAAAGTAAAAAGTTTAGCAGTTTTGGCAGCAACCGAATAAATTTACTAAGCAATCTAAGTGAAATGGTTAATTTAAGTGAAATTACGAGTAAATTTATCATCAAGTTAAATATGGAAAATCTTAAACTTACCTCGTTGCGTAGAGTATGAACCTCATTCTGCAACGATACTACCATCTCGTAGAGCGGCAACCTCACCACGTAAAGTAGACACCTCCACACGCCATGCACCATCGTTATCGCGTAGAGTACCGATCTCCTCACGCAAGGCATTGACCTCATCACGTAACTCCCTTGACTCATCCCGTGGAGGTGGAGAACAGGGAGATAGAAGTCGTGGCATCTTTGTCGGTCGCCTATCATGAGGTGATGGTGGAGAAGAGACTCGATGATGTGACGGGATAGGTGATGGCTCTCGTTGTAGAGGTGTACAGTCGGGTCGATCAGGTGATGGCTCTGGGTGAGGTGATGGCTCTCGAAGTGGAGGAAGTGGAGGCTGCTCACATTCGTGCCATCAAAAAAACGCTGACTAGCTTGCCACCAATCAGTGGCAAGCTCAGCCTCCGTGGGTGTCAGTCTCATTAATGGAGTGTTGGCCTCCTAAAAATATAAAAACTAAAACAAAGTTAAACGTCTACTAATAACTTGTTTATATATGATAGTATTTGTGTTAACTTACATTATTTATTGTCGCATATGGTATTAAGTCTTCCCAATCCAACATACGTTTCCTCTTCCAGGAAATAGCCCTAGGAATATCATCTGAGGATTTTAATGCATATGTCCGCATGCTGGGGAAAGCCTCGAATATCCAAATCTACAAACAATATAATACAAACATTAGTAATTGTTAAATAATTAATTATAATTTTGAAAACATTATATATAGAAATTACCTTAAAGGCCCAAACAAAGCCTGACAAAGTGTATTTCGACCCATCGCCCCGCAAACTTTTGCGGTCATCAAAGGCAGACAACTTAGTCCAGGTAGCTTTCCATATATACGAACCCCACGGAAACAGATTCCATGCATTTAGGTCCTCTACCAATAATTAGCTCCTGAGGAATAGGTTGTCTGGCCTCTCTGCCTAGAAAGCCGGCATACAAAAGTAGTAGAAGGCATACTCGGACAACATCGACGTCATTCATCTGAGTAAAACCATCTTTCTTATTAAACAATTTCTTCATGTCGTCGACGTGTAAGTTCGGCTTCTCTATTGACTCATCAGGAAAAACCTTGGATAACCATGATGGGGGGTGATATGACGAGTGTACCGGCCTACATCATCGTGTCCGAATCGTAGACCAGTGATTAAGCAGAACTCATTCCGCCCAAAACAAGTATACGCCGGTGGAAAATGAAACCATATCTCTTCCTCACCACGTTGTATACTGTCGGGTAGATCGCTAGTCATGGTCTGAAGCCACAAATGGGTCAAACTAGCATCTCCACCCGGATGCTGTACTCAGCCATGGCCCGAAGCAGGTTTCTTCAAACAATTTTCTTTGTGCAGGTGAAAGCTTCGAAGCAATTGTAGTGGCTAGGCTAACTTTATTCCTTAATGTCAATAAGTCATGGTCTGAAGCCAAAATGGGTCAAACTAGCATCTCCACCCGGATGCTGTACTCTCAGCCATGGCCCGAAGCAGGTTTCTTCAAACAATTTTCTTTGTGCAGGTGAAAGCTTCGAAGCAATTGTAGTGGCTAGGCTAACTTTATTCCTTAATGTCAATAAAGCCGAAAAAAATTTCTACAAAAAAACAATAAACATACCAAGTTAGATATACCAAAAATTACACTGTCAGATTCGTGTTAAACGAATAAAAGGGTTTTGAGTTCATTGTCGGAGAAATCTTAACCGAAGACAACCCTAGTATTTGGTCAATTTGCCTTGGATGCTTTTGCATGGCGGTGCGGCTGTTCTATCTAACTCCAAGGATGCTCATTGGCTCCAACACTTAAAATGCACGTTTGGATTGTTGCGCCAACCAATTGGAAATGTTATCATCTAATTGTCCAAAGTATATTCCCTATTGTTTATCTTATCTCCGTATTGTTACAGCCTTGTAGGAAATGTCCATTCAGTTAATTAATCCATTCCTCATCCTCAGATCTTACATTGTCCAAGATTCCCCGTATCAATTCCACATTTTTTAATTTAATTAAATATCATATCATAGTTATATTCGTGAATGTGGCTCTTAAACTCAACTCAAACTAATCCCCCCAACCAAGCTTTGCCCAATTTTAGAAAAAAAAATATTATTCTAATTTATAAAAATTATTATTTTTAATTTATTTTTTAGAGAAATTATATATATATATATTTAAATGAAATATAGATCCATTAAGCTGGGGATTATTTGCCTGATTTTATGAAGTTGTTTATTTGTGGTGTTGTTTTGGTGGTGAGGGGAAAAGCGTCCCTTGAGTGAATCTAAGGCCAAATGCTCTTCACCTATTTATTAAAGAAACTAATGGTAAGGCGAGGAGAAGAGTACACAACATAACACAAAGCCGCTTCTTGTTCTTGGTATATCGCATGATAATATAAAATAAGTAGACGCAAAATTCGAGACTATTCGACTGACCAAACTGGTTAGTTCCGAAAATAGGGTTATTTAGGAATGCGCATCAGTTAGGTCAACATTTGCTTGGTATGGAAATGGAATACGTTGACATCGTGATACACCAAATCCATCATTTCTTTTTTGTGCGATTACTCACCCCACTCTTATGATTAATTTCAATGATACGAATAAACATGTCTTCTTTACATATAAGAAAACAATAATTATCCATCCCCCTTTTCTTTTTCTTAATTATGAAATTATTTTATTCAAATGTTGCAACACATGAATGAAACTCCTCAAATATTATTAAAAATAATGAGGAAAACATGCCTAGTTTTATTTAGTTATCTTGTTGATTTATCCATTCTTTATACTCTTAAAATGGATATTAATTAGTGCGTGCATCACCGAAGATGGATTGCAATTGAGTTATAATAATGTCAATTTATTCACGAACCATCATTTTTATATGTATTTTTATGTCAATATTTTTTTTCATTATTCTTTATCATTAAATAGTGTTTGTTTGTATCTATCAATTGTTCAAATTATTTATTTGAGTTTTTATTATTTGATATAATCATAGTATTTTTTATTCATAGATGATGATTAGTTTGTAATTTAATCCCTGACTTTATATTTGATTTAAAATAAACTTGAGTGAAATTGGGAAAGTGGCCAATTTGGTATTAAGCAAATAAATTAAAATTCCAAATTCTAATCAGTTCCAAATTAATATTTATTAACATTTCCTTGGCTACCAAATCCCAAGTTCAAAACCAGCGATTTATATGTTTAATGCACTAGTAATACACAGTTTATGTATTTAATCCCAAGTTCAAATTAGGTAATAATTATACCTAATGCAAGCAGAGGACTTGATACTAATTACAAGAAGTGTATATACACAGTTTTACCACCAAATTGTGAATCACTATAAAGAGATTTTAAGGGGGAGGAATTTGCAATGGTTCACCAGGGGTGGGCTCTAACACCTTTGCATCCGGTAGATCCTTCGACAGAAGCTCCTGTATTTCCAAAAGAAAATACATCTTGAATACGTATTGAATAAGCGACGATGGATTTTAACCGAGTGATAGAAAATGAAAGATCAGTTCAACTGAGCATGCAGATGAACACCACAAATCAGACTCATTCCAGAGTTAAAGATCGATTCCCACGCTGTTTGTCAATATGCCCGCGCGCGAGAGATTCAAATACATTTTCAGCGTTTATGAGCTGTAATCAACATGAGGTGGATGTGTACACCATAAGGGAGGTCTAGGTTCATTTATTTTCAAGGAGAAAGGAATCTGACCTTGAACGATTCAATTGTTCCTTCAGACCGAACTATGCTAGCAAGAAACCCTTTGCTATCTAGATCTCCATTCTTCATTGGCACAACGAACCTAAAAGAAAGAAAGGAAATGGCATATGCATGAGAATTGTAAAATGTGTTGATCAGTTTTAGCTTCAAGGAATAGTTCAGGTAATGTACTTGGCATCCAGCAGTTTAACTAACTGCACTGCATCTTCTTGTCCAGAAACCAAAGTAAAATTCGGAAGAAGCTGCTTGATGACTGGGGAGATAACAATGTCAGCACGCTCCTTCTCGAGAAAATCTTTGTTGTATACGCAATGAGGTTCATAATAAAGAGTTAAGTGGCCCTGTGGAGAAATGACTAGATACCTGAAACACATAATTCCAAGACGTCATGACAAAAAACCTTACATTTAAGTTCAGTCATAAGAAAATAATATAGCACACCATAAGGTACCAATGATTAGTACTGGAGAGTGCAAGCATTATACTTAAAGTCACATTCACAAGTTGAAGCTCGGAGAGTTTTACCCATTCTCAGGTCGTTGCCATGGAGGACCGAGAACTGGCCCAGCAGTAGCTTGAATTTTTACTTGGAACCATTGCTTGATTCGACTTCAGACTCCTGACCAGGTTCTAGATATGTGACCTGAATGATTCCAATGCAACGGTGAACGAAAGTAAAGCCATATGCATGGATATATCGAACAGTAGCAAATGCGGTTGAAAATTAGTTTTAAAACCAGATGCTCACTACTAAATAGCTTAATAAAATGACAAGTTGTCCTGAATTGTTTACATTTGACACTAGCATCAACTTACGATGATATACTCCATAATCAAACCACAAAAACGCAGTGGAGAGTGAACTGCAAACAGTAACAGATGCCTAGTAGAACATCTGAAAACTAAACCAAAAGATTTAACTCACATTTCTGAAAAGAGGATCCAGCAAAGCCTTGGCATTTGGAGTTGCGACGACTCTAAGATTTGGGGACATTTCCGAGAGCGGCTTTAAGGTTTTTAAATGGCAGTGATCATCAAGGCTTTGTGTAATCAGTAAGCAATCAAGTTGAGGAAGATCAGAAAGCTGCACAAAGAAAGTTACATCCCAATCACAACAACCACACTAATTAAACAACAAAGCAAATTACTGATATATATATATATATATATCAAACTAAAAAAAACCTTGAAATTCATTATAAATTTCTTGGCCGCATCATAGAGCAATGGAATGCCGAAGTCCAAGTTACCCACCAAAATTGGATCAACCAAAATTTTGACCTCACTTACATCCCACAGCCAACTATTACCCTAAAAACCAAACTAAAACCATGTCAACAACAAAAAAGAGGGTGCAAATTAACTGGAATGATTAAATTTAAAAGAAAAAGAAACCCACCTCTAGGTAAGTAAGGTTGAATACATCAGTCCCAGAAGAGCTGGACCCAACAGCAGAAACCCCCTTATCCCACCTGCGAAACCAACCCAAAACGAAAACATATACATATAAAGACTACAATGTAAAGCACGCAATTAAACAAACAGAAAGAATCGTAGGTTTTGGTTCTAAAGTTAATGAATACGTGCAAGCTGAGAGCTTTAATCTATCTGAATGGAAACTGAAGAGGGTTTGAGGAAGTGAGAATAGACGGGCGGGTAAGAGCGCGTATACGGGTCTGGGGCCTCTGTTTCTCATTGGTTTGCAAGACAAAGGAGCGGAATTGCATTGAATAGCCATGCTGCTTCGCTTCTTCAGTTTAATGCATTGGAAAGCTCCCAGAGCGTGAACTGGTTGTGGAAGCCTTTTGTTACCACTTTCCAGGCGTTTCTTTAACCAACTCAGAAAAATGCCATCCTTCTCTCTACTGGTTTTGATTCAGACACTTGGCACAGCTCTCAACCTTTACTTTTAAAAATTATTCTCTTCGGAAATAACGGTGATTTTTCCGATATATCACCGGTGACTGGTAATATTATCGATCTAACATCGGTCAGATTATATTTCTCGATCTAACACCCTTAGCAGTAAAGCGCGCCTCCTGCACCGCGCTATACAATGATTTGACGCTATGTGAGGTATAGCGCGCCTCCTACACTGCGCTATACTGTGAGCTGGTGCCACGTGGGTATAGCGCGACTCCTGCAGCGCGATATACCAGTATATCTGACACGTGGGGTATAGCGCGGTGCAGGGGCGCGCTATACCCCAAACTACCGACCCTCCTCCCTATAAATACCCCAATTCTCAATCAATTTTATCATACCAAATTCTCTCAAATTCCCTAAATTTCTCTCAAATACACTCTTTTTAAGGTATTTTTAATATTTATAATATTTTACTATTATATTTGTACTTTATTTAATTTTACTAATATAATTCTTTTGCAAATATATAATGGAAGGCAGTCTACTTCGCTCGGATATAAATCATATATCTCTACACTTTGCTGATACGGTAACATTTTAACGTTTTAATTTAATTTAAATTATTAGTAATATTTAGTTATTTATTTAATGCATGATTATTATTAATAATTAATATTTCAACACTTTACTGATACGGTAACATTTTAACGTTTTAATTTAATTTAAATTATTATTAATAATTAGTTAATTCATTTAATGCATGATTATTAGATTAAGAATTAATTTTTGTAATTATTTATTTTTAGGAGAATGATCGTGTATTAGATCATTTTATTAGGAATCTTAAGTTAGTGATACCTAGTCGTGTCTTGTCGTATTTAGTAGATGCTGGATTCGGTTACATAGGTAGATATCAGGGTCACTGTAAGATAGAGCCAGACCTGATTTCTGCCTTAGTAGAGCGGTGGAGGCCGGAGACCCACACATTCCATCTTTCGTGCGGAGAGTGCACGATCACGCTTGAGGATGTTTCTATGCACCTGGGGCTTCCGGTGGATGGAGATGTGATATCGGGGATAGCTTCGGGATAGTCTAGGACGTGTCCCGGAAAATTTTATCGGAGGTAGGATACCGTTAAATTGGTTAGATGCCAATTTTCAGGAGTTGAGCGTAGACGCCTCTGAGGATGAGATGTATGCACGGGCATGCATACTGCAGCTGATAGGAGGGTTGTTGATGCCGGACAAATCGCGCAACCTAGTTCACTGCATGTGGTTGCGACATCTTAGCGACTTTCGTCTCGCTAGATCATTCAGTTGGGGCTCGACAGTTTTGGCTTTGCTGTACAGGGAGATGTGTGGAACCACTGACTACAGGCGTAATGCTATTGGCGGATGTCTCCTGCTGCTGCAGTCTTGGGCATGGTATCGATTGCCCTTTTTATGTCCCGTTGTGAAGAACCCATTCGTATTTCCACTACTTCTGAGGTAATTATAAAACTGATTTTGTATATTAATAATTTTATACAGCGTATAACAAATATTTTTCCTTGAATAGGTGGTCTACTGATAGGAAAAATCATCAGGAGCTACCTGATGATTTAGAAAAGATTAGGGTGCTAATCGATCAGAAGGCTGACACACATGTATGAATTTTAATGTTTAAAAATCGATTTTAGATTATAGTTATAATTAGATTATTATTTTGAAAAAAATTATATATTATTTGTTTTAGTTTGAATGAGTGTCATATTCTACTAATGATGTGGGCGGTGATCCCACCTGAGTTGAGGGGTCCATTAGATGTTTGGATGGCGATGGTCCCTCTGATCTGTTATGCGACCGTCGAGTGGCACTCTACTGATCGCGTGCTCCGGCAGTTTGGTTGTTTTCAACCAATTCCGGAAGCACCTCGCAATATGAATGAGTTGCATAGCTTAGATAGACGTGGCAAGACAGATACAGATTGGCTGGTGAGGCATCATGAGTGGGTCGTGTTATGGGAGGATCGACATCGGAGCCTTCCACGTAGAGAGCCCATTTTTACTGACTTCTTGATGTATGCTGAGGATTATTATGAGTGGTTCAACAGTAACGGGAAACCGTTTCTACTTCCCGAGGATGCACGAGGGCAGACCTTTCCACGACGTCGACAGAGACGTTCACCGACACAGCACCATCGTCCCCTGACTCGTGGACGGAGAGCAGGTGCTTCCGGTTCATCCTCAGCTGCACCAGCAGGACCTTCCCAGCAGCCACTGCAGCCATATATGATGCCGCAGCCATATGATGCCGCCATCGCCTTTCCATTACCAGATGTCACCGCCTTTGCCTTCACCCGGTTTTATGACCCCGCCACCGCCACCGTCACCGTCACAGATGACCCCTCCTGGAGGCTATTATGGGTCTATATTTGCAGACCCGACTTGGGGTTCATATGCTGGATATTTGGCGAGTTCAACCTCATCACATATGGCCGCAGCACATACACCGCCTCCTGTACAGTTTTCACACTCAGCGATGTCTGGGTTTTATGACTTTTCCCAGTTTTCGCAGGCCGGTGGGATAGTCAGTCATACACCTCCAGGGTCCTTATTCTACGGAGGTGCTTCATCGTCATTAGCTCCTCATGTACATGCGTAAGACGATGACAACGACGACGACGACAACGGTGATGATGATGACAGTGAGGAGTCAGAACCAGTGATACGAAGAAATCCTCACATTCGCGTCGCAGGCATCGATAGATTTCGTTTTTTATTATATTTGTATTTACTTTTTTTGTTAAATTATAATTTTTTATTATTTCTCATTTAATACTTACTTTATTTTGTTTTTTAATGTATTTAATTCGTTTTTTATTACCATTTAATATCAGTTATTGTAATTTGGTTATCATTTACCATTTAATACTTATTGTTATTAGTTTGTTAAAATTTAATGATTGTGTTTGTTTTTTTAATCTTCATCGGTGATTATCAAATGACATTAACTTGAAGTAAATGCAAATTAAAGTAGAAGAATTATTATTTGATAATAAAATACATCATTTCCTCATCAATTGTTACTTGATGACAACAGAAGTGGACATGTTTTTCTAGTGTGTCCTGGGTTTCTACAATGCCCACATCTTCTGTCTTGTCTAGATCTTTCTCTAACCATATCGCAATGAATTCGATTGGATTTTACGACCACGCTCCCTCAATAAACTCGGATTTGGTACAATCGGAAGCCAATCTTGAACCTCATCAGGGTCTTTATCATTACATATGGGGGAAACTCAAATTCGTATACCTTAAAAACTTCAGATAGTAGGTATACGAGATCCACAAAATGGTTATAGTCTTGACGTGTATGCGAGCAAGCTGCTATCACATGAGAGCATGGATACTTCAGAGCTTGAAAAAACCCGCAGTTGCATGTTCTGTCCCTTAGATTTACTCTTAACGACACAGCTTCAATCCCTGAAGAGGTCGCGGTAACTCTGTGACACGAAACATTTCATGCCTTATAGAGAAGCTTGTTACAAACATTCCATTTGATGCATCAATTTTTTTCTGTAGATCTGCAACTAATCTAGGGTGATAGACATGACCGCCTTGCATCCAGGTTTGAGCTTGTCCCCCGAATTTCGCAAAAGCGCCCCCAAACGAAAATATGTAGTCTTTACCAAAGCCGCTACAGGTAAGTGACGTACACCCTTTAAGGTTGATTTGATTGCCTCTGCCAAGTTGGTCGTCATGTGTCCATATCGATATCCACCATCATATGCGTTCATCCATATTTCTTTATCGATGAGGCTGATGTAATCATATCCTTCCTCGTTCTTCGCCCGCAAGTCTTGAAACATTGATTCAAACGTTCGAGGAAGTAGTTCGTAACCTGATCAAAAAATATATATAACTTACTAACTTGCTATCTTTGCAAAATTAAAACGATAGAAAGATAACAAACTTGCTAAGTTTCACTTACCCATGCGCACAATTAATTGACGCTCATCATTCTTCTTGTACCTTCCATGGTAGTTCGCGGCAATGTGTCGAAGACAATACCTATGTTGGACAAAGGGTGGTTGCCACATTGGACCTAAAGACTTCATTGCTGCTTTGATCTCAGCTCCACGATCTGAAATGACACAGATGTTTTCCTTCGTGATAACATGTGCACGTAAATTTCGGAGGGAAAAAGCCCAATAAGTTGTATCTTCTCCTTCGACAAGAGCAAAAGCAACTGGAAGAATGTTGCGATTGCCATCTTGGACAACTGCCAATAATAAAACTTGCTTGTATTTCCATACAAGAAAGTCCCGTCGATCTGGACCACAGGCTTGCAGAATTTGACAGCATTAACGCACTGTGGGTAACTCCAAAAAACCCGGTAGAATTGGCATCGATCGCGAAGAACTCGATCATTATGGTATGCATAGGAGATTTCGAAGTCCACAATTGTCCCAGGATTCAACGTTCGCACCAGCCTAAACCAACCTGGAAGTTCGTTGTAAGATGCATCCCATTCGCCATGAAGTTTGACAATGGCATTTTGTTTTGCCAACCAAGCTTTTTTATAGGAGACAGTGTACTCATACTGCGATTGTATAGCTGAAATCAACACTGCAACAGCTATATGAGAGCTTGCTTGACCATGGGCATGATGGCTTGGCATATCACTTCAGAGTCCAAGTTGGGATTATCTTGGTTGACCCCTCCAGCACAACATGTGTGAGGACGTTGTATACTGTTAGTTCCCATCTGTTGTTTTTCCTCTTCCTCTTCGATACGCGAACCATCCAATTGCATCCGTTTTCGCGCTGGGCACAGTAACATACATATTTTTTGGTCGTGGAGCGGTCTACTCTAGACTGAACAGAATTACGAATATTGTAATTTTTGATAGCCATCATCGCTTCTTCTTTGCTTGAAAACTCCATGCCTAAAGATAACTCACCATTATTTATTGATGAGTAATACCCATAGTCACCGAGATGAGGCATATCCGCAAATTCTGGCCCGTACATTGCACCATAATCAGCTTCATACATGTGTGCAGGAGGGTCAGTTTGTGCCACATTTCCTGGAACTTCATCATCATCGGAGTTGAATTGCGGTGATTCTGGGTCAATGAACAGTCCAGTCTCAGCACCATCCGCACTAGGCTCACGAAGCGGTTCTTCTGGTGGAGATGATGGTTCCTCCATGCTCTACATATTTAGGTCAAAGAATCTACTACTTGCACGCCTTCCCCTTGAACTGGAAGGCATATCGATATTGAGATCGAAAAAGCTCGCAGTCGAATGCCTCCCCCTAGAGCTTGAAGCCATCGCGTCAAATGAAAACTGCACAGATGGTTGCGTCGATGGCATCTCCATATTAAGGTCAAAGGGATTTGCAGATGAATGCCTTCCCCTTGAACTGGACGCGATATTGCCATACGATTGTTTGTCGACATACCTTGGTACATATCGTAAGGAGTTGTGGATGAATGTCTCCTCATTATGGTATTAAAATCATTACACATTACTATCGTCGGGCTGTCAACTTGATCAACTTGTTCAGTCAGCCCATAGTGGAGCTTAATGATTGACCCCGAACAACACGCACTTGAACAAAATGTGCATACATCTCAATAACAGCGTCTGAATAATTACTTTGAGCTTCAACCATCATTTCAACATCATCATTGTTCGAAAGTTCGAATGCTGTATAAGTTAATGGCAACAATGATGTTGGAAATCTATACTGCAACGACGACACTCTTCTACTACTTCCAACATGAATCTTCCTCGAAATCTTCGTTATAAGCTCCTCAAGAGTTATGTTTCTCTTGAATGATATTTTAACACGCTCATTTGATACGAAAACAACGCCGGTTTCATCTTCTCGAATTTCACTATCATAATAAACAATAGCTGAAAGTCGCGCCATTATTTGAGTTTAAAAGTGCGGAACTATTATATCTGGAAAAAAATGAAACAAACCTGATTTAATAAATTATATATGAACGAACATATAACACAATAAAATTTTTACACATCAACGTAAATAAATTAAATAATATAATTTAATATTATTACCTGCACCGCAAAACTATTTCGACGTATGCTCCCGCTTTCCAATTTTACAGACATAAAAATTAATTGAAAATAATTAGTATACTATTTTTTTCAAATAATCATAATAATAATAAAAAATTATAACAAAATTACCTTATAACGAAAAATCGCACGAATTTCTAAATAAAATATGAGAAGATTGCCAGAATTATTGACTCGTTGACGAAATTATTGTATTAATTTATAAGTTGAGAGGAGAGATGTGAGAAATTAACCGGAGGAGAATGGTATTTATAGCGAGGAAAGTTATACAAAACGCGGTACCTGTCCCGCGCTATATAAAATTATGTCAGGAGTAAAGGTATGTCGCGGTACCTGCCCCGCGCTATATAAAATTATTAGGAGTAAAGGTATAGCGCGGTACCTGATCCGCGCTATACCCCTACGTGGCGTATAGCGCGCTGCAGGGCAGCGCTATACCCACGTGGCGCCAGCTCACCGTATAGCGCGATACAGGGGGCACTATATCCCACGTGGCACCAAATCATCGTATAACGCGGTGTAGGGGGCGCGCTTTACTGCTAAGGGTGTTAGATCGAGAAATATAATCTGACCGGTGTTAGATCGATAATATTATCGGTCACCGGTGATATATCGGGAAAATCGCCAGAAATAACATCTATTGATTTTTTCTTAAAATTTTGCAATGAACTCAAATAAGTAAATTAATTTTACATTTTAATTATATTAATTTTGCTTTTAAATTTATTTCATCATAATAATTGTATTTATTATCGATATTGATTGTTATGATATAATATGTTATTTAATAATATTAATATAACAATTTACTGAACTAACATGATAGATCACATGCAAATGATATTACATGACAGTTAGAGAATTGAATTAATTTTTGTAGTTAAATTTGACGACATAATTAATATTTTGATCGAATATAAGGGTAAATTTGATTTTAATTGAAAATTTGAGTACTTTTGATCTTTAAAAAAATTAAAAACTTAATAAATTATTAAAAATATTAAAAATAAAACCTTATACAGAATTTCAAAACATAAAATGTGTATATTAGACCTTACTTTCTACCAAAATGTTACAAAAAGCATTGAAAACTACAAATTAAAGACTGTAAAAATCTAAACCCTTGGCATTCAACACACTGTAAATCCCTTGTTTATATGGACTGTTTTTAAAACATGGTGGTAACTACAAATTAAGAAGGCCAGGAAGCTGTGAGCATTTCCTCTCTCAAATCCAAGAAAACTTTTACCACACAAAATGTTATGTACATTTATATCTTGAAACTAAGTTCTCTCTCCCACCTTTTGGGATTACACGGTATCGCGTTGACAATCTTGTTACCTTGTAGTCTTGGCAACTCATCTCCGGTGGGGATCTTCTCATGCCAAACGAAATCGTTCTCGTGTTCGAATTTCCGTAGCACGTCAGCAGCAGCATCGATTTCTTCTCCGAAGATGGATCTCCAGGATTCTTCTCCTGGAACTTTCTTCTTTGCGTTGATTAGTGCATCGCGAAGAACTCCAACAGCAACTCCAAGTTGCTCAGCTATCTTTAGACTTTCTGCAAGGTATTTCAGACTTCTTAACTCATGTAGAGCTTTGCAAGATGAATAAATTCCTGCACGGTTCACGGATATCATATAGTGTCATCTCCTTCACAGAGGATATGTTTTAATGCAACAACAAACAAGGAGTTTCTCTAAAAATAGCCTATTTGCAGTAAAATCACTCTACTATTAAGAATAACACAATGCTGCAAGGTATTCGAAGAAGACGGGATGTAGACTTTTTGGTGAATGGAGATCACTGATAAAGTGTAAAGAAAATCACCATATGTTCATAACATGTGGAAAAAAGGCTAATCATATCATGTCAAATTTTATGCTAATAATTTACAATCAACTAAAGTAGGCAAATTTAAAGTGATAAAACTGATTAAGCTTGCTTAATCATGGAATAGGACATGCCGACGATTTTTGGAAAGAAAAAGTGTGAAAATACCAGAAAACTCGACGAAATATCTTTGCACTCTCCAGTATTTGAATATAGAATAGCAGTGGCTTCACCAAGTAACTCTATAATACCACACTGCAACTTTGCCAAAAGACCAACAGTTGTTCCTTTTTCTTCAGCCTTCCTTATGGTTACAGCCTGTTTCATAATACAATAATCATCAGAGACAAAGGAAGTACTAAAGAAGCCAATAAAAACAAATCTTTGCATATTAAAAGATTTTGCATTAAATTTCAGGCCAAGATACCAGAAACCTGTGGTATATATCCTGTGATGTTGAAATGCGAAGGCCTTAACACTAACCTGGGCTTCAGCCAAGCAAATTAGACTCATAACAGTGCAAATGGATGGAGTTGCTTCCGGTGGCCTTTCTACCGACTGTGCAGATTGTAATGAGGGAAAAATCTCAACAGCAAGATGCTGAAAAACACCAGCTGCTTCCCTGAAAAGAGTGGCGGATTGCACCAAATCTGGCAAAATGAAAAGTAAATAGCAATGTTACGAAAACAAGACTCGTGTGATTAATAAAAATACGATGTGAGAATGTCTCTGCCTACCTGTTGGAAGAATTTCTATAGCCCTCTCCCGAAGCAATGCGGCATAAAGGTAAAGGGTCGTACCAAGCTCATAACGCAAATTATCAATTTGAAAAAACTTTGGACCCCTAAGGTTAAAGAAAGACGATGAGATAATAGCGCTACTCCAACGGATCTTAAGTTCTGAAATCCAACGAACAACATAGTGGTTGTTGCAGACCAAATCAACATGAAAAATCAAGTTCTCCAACAGTGGCAGGTATTGCTCCAATTTCTGAAGGTCCTGATGAAATTCAAACCGAAAAAAGAGGAGGAAAACAATCAGAATAACCTGTTGAAACCTTGGGTGATTAGGAAAACTAGCAGAGACAATCAAAAGCAAGTATCAACTATAATGATTCATGCATTACAAAAATGGAGATATAGAAGCACAAAAGCAAATGGTTGTACAGATTACAGAAGCAAAAATGCGAATAAAACAACATTAAGAAACTACCCTTAGACAATGAGAAGTCAAGCCTCCAGACATTTCTCTTGCAACAGCCTCAGTAATGAAGCTGCTCTGATTAATGGACTCCTCGATTACTGTACGTCTAGAGCTCAACTCCTTCAGATGTTCAAGTGTGGCAGAATCACGCGCAGAAAACACATCTTCAAAAATAATCTGCCAGTATAGCAAACACAACAATAACAACCCTAAAAGTAATCAAGTTGGAAAGCTATAATCTAAAATGAAACATGAATTCATACAAAAAAAAATAGATTTGGATGATTAAATAAGTAGAGGCGCCCTGTAAATCCTTCAAACAAGAATAACAAAGCCTTTTAACTCAGACAAATGAGCATCCTTTATAAAAAAATCACATCATCTTGTCCACAACTGGCATTCATTCAATATCACTTTTCTTTATTGTGATCAAAATATCAAAATAAAGCTAAAAACAAAAACTTAGCCATGGAAATGGGCAATAAAATAAGGCACTTCGATCCAATTAAAAGGTTCAAACTTTAGATGACTAACACCGACACTTTCCGATCAAAATCCAATTTTTATAAACTTAGAGCAGGATCAAGAGAACATGAAAACAAAGAGAGAGCCTAAGAGCAACGCTACCTTCTTGGTTTGGAGCTTTCCGGGCTGAAGACAATGCAGCATCATCCTTATCGAATACGCAAAACAAAACCAAAAGGTCAAACCCAGACAAAAATCCCAGAAAGTGGGATAAAGAAAGACAGGGTGAACAAAATTCCAACACAGAGGGAGAAAAGTGGAGTGAAAAGGGGATAATGGGTGTTTTCTGATTGTTGTAGTTGTTAGTTGAAAGCTGTGATCGAAGAGTTATAAGCCATTTATGGTCCGGGTCGATATCAAGGTGTTTTCCTTCGATTCGGTTCCTACCTCGCTAAGATTACAATGTCGCAACGAAACGAAGAGAACGAAGTGAAGCCGAGTCTTCGGATCTTGACCCGCTGGATTCCCGTGGATTCTAGGCCAATGCTATTTTGCGGGTCGGGTTTGCTAAATCATAAAAGGAATAATATATCAATTGGTCCCTGAATTTAATAATTGTTTTAACTTGATACCGAAATTTAAAAAAAAAACTAAATTCTTATTGGCGGCCATTTAGCCTAGATTTTTTACTGCTTACTTGGATCAGTGAAATACCATTCATTTAAAAGGCATGAAAAATGATTTATATATACCTTAATGAGGCTTTTACTTAATGATAAGGTTGAGATCATGATATATTTGAAAAATATAGGGCCTAAATTCTTAAAATTAAAAATAGGAGGATTAAATTAAAAATATATAAGGAGTACAAAGGATTTATAGTATATTATAAGCATATATAAATTGGAGACTTGATTAAACTAATTGTAAAATTAAAAATAAATTAACCTTTTTATGGAAAAAAATTAAAAGAGGTTACGTTCAAGTGAAATTAATTTATATTTTTGTTATATTTCAAAATGAAAAATATTTCTGTTCACAATTTATTTTAATTCAATTAAAATTTTGAAAACTCAGAAATAAGAAGAAACAAATCATTTTCCCGAATATTTTATTTAATCGAAAAAAAACAGTGGTTGAGAAACATTTTTCATTACCGATACAGAACAGAAGGGAGACATTGTGTGTGTTGAGAGAGAGTCATGGAGACTGCGATTCATGGGAGATTAACTCTCTCACCCAACACTGTCTTCAATCCCAAACCAGGTTCTCCTTTCTCTATTTCTCTTCTCCTCTCAATTTCGGGTTTCTAGTAAAGTTTGTAACTTTACTTGATTGATTAATGAATACTCTACCATCACTGACCCATATGGGTTTCGTATTAACTTCGCTTAGTCTACGATTATCGTATCTTTTCTGCTTAATTTCTCCAGTAATTCATCAAACAATCCAACTTGTACACACACAAATGCTCTGTTAAAATTTTGGATTTTAAGGGGCGGAACTGGTCTTTCTGTGCTGAGATGGGTATTTTTTAAATCCATTTTACTTATATTTGCTGCTGTGTTTATGAATAATGCTTATGAATTGGGAGTTAATTCAGCTTTTCCGGTTAGAAGATTCTCAGATAAGATTAGCTGAAAAGCTTTGAGCTTTGAGTTAATTCAGCCTTTGAGTTGCACTGCTGTTTTTACTACTTTTTGGAGGATGGGGATTTAAACTTTTGCAGGCAAAGCAAAAGCAAACGTTGGTGCTTTAGAGTGGACATGGATGGAAATCATTATAAATAACTCGCCTCTATTCAAGTTACCGAGTATATATGGTCGTCCAATATGAATATGGTTTTTGTTGTTTGTTTTGGTGAAGGAATATTTATGTCTAGTGAGGCATTAGTTCATTGAATCGTAGCCAGAGGTTATCTCTTCCGGAAAAACGAAAAGAAGATGTAGAAACTTGGTATGTTCAACCTAAGGAGTACTCGGTCTCTGAATAATCTGAAATGGTTTCTTGAATTTCGTAGTTGTTTCAAATTAAGTTAAAGGTATGAAAAATATAGCTTTTCATCATTGATAATCAGAAAACTGGACATTTGTGATGGTAACGTAGTGTTGTTTGATTAATCTTATTTATTTTCCTAACGGATTGAGTTCTTTTGATTGTTTATTGACTGGATTTGATGGAACCTTCTTGCCTCTCAGCTGCTCAAACACATAATTATAATAGATATTTGACAGAGCAAAAGCTATAGTTGTGATGGTCTCTTCTATTCGGTTTCAGTTTCTGTATTCTGTCTTCCATTTCTTGTTGGTTTATCAGTAGAGTGTGTATATTGATGGTTAAATAAAAACTATGTATACAGGAGAGAAACAGTCGTGTTGCAAGGGGGCATGTACCAACCGTGGCGTTCTCATGGCTATTTCGACCACCGGATCAGGTAAAGGAGCAGGAATTTTGGAGAAGCCAGTTATCGAGCGAACGACTCCCGGTCGTGAATCTGAGTTTGATCTTAAGTGAGTGCCCAAATTCGAAGTTCTTATTGTTGATGTGAATTATGGTGTTAATTTGTGTTATGACCATCCTTCTCATAAATTTGCTGGGACACATCCCATTCTTGGATCATTTTTTACAGCATCTATTTGTCGCACAATTATTTTAATTGGTTGTATGATATCAATTTGCTGGTGTGATTGCGAAGCGAGGGGATTTCCAAATGCATTGCCACGATTGGCACTTGCAATGTCTGTGTATGGTACCCCGATATTTGTTTTCCGGTAGATTTTTTCCTTCTCTTTTAACATCTTTGTGGGTTTGAATTGCTTAGGAAATCGAGAAAAATCGCTCCACCTTATCGAGTCATACTGCACAACGACAATTTCAACAAACGGGAATACGTCGTGCAAGTACTGATGAAAGTCATCCCTGGAATGACACTTGACAATGCTGTTAACATCATGCAAGAAGCACACTACAATGGTATGGCAGTGGTGATTATATGTGCTCAGGCTGATGCCGAGGAACACTGCATGCAGCTACGAGGGAACGGGCTTTTAAGTTCGATTGAACCAGCAAGTGGTGGTTGCTAAAGAGTCGGGGACAACCCAAGCCAACCATTTGGTTTATATCACTGTTAAATATACCCTTTTTAAAGAGCTTTTAGATGGTGTATATCTCAGTAGTGCTCTTATTGTATGATCCCTAAACAATAGATCCCTTTAGTAAAAAATGAAAGACAAGAGGATGGCACTGATTTTGAATAAGGATCGGTCCCATTTACTATTTTCTTTCTCCCTGGCTCTTTTGTTTACTCTTATTGATTTTTAATGAGTTGAACAACTTTAAATAAATACTGAAAAGAACTTGGTTTCATAAATTGCTGAGGTGTTAACATGCAGACCACAACTTTGGTGTGACCGCGTGAGGGTAAAAGGAAAACAGGTCAGAATTACAATTTTCTCAGATATCCGAGATGCCAAGCTCCTCCCTCCGAAGACAGCAGCAGCGTTGCACAATGCTTGTCCTCTAGGGAAAAGAGGGAGTAACATTACTGATACGAAGAACAGGAAGGAAATAGCATTGCTTCTGTAAATACACAGGGATATCACAAGGTAAAACTTACAGAATGCCACCTAGAACCACACCGAAAGGATCCTCATCAGCAGCCAGGCCAATGGTAGCCAGCTGAAAGACAGAAAAAAAATGAAGATGCCCTAGTGTCTTGTTACAGAAGAGACAGAAATATGCAGTTCATTTGCAGTAGTTCACCTGGATCCTGTCGCCCCATTCACCGAAAAATGTGATGGAAAATGCCTGCATGCAAAACCGGCACAGTCAAATTGTTTAACTACAATCACAATAGGTCATGTAAAGTTTTAACCTGCAGAAATATGGGAGAGAGAGAGAGAGGAACTGAATGAGAAATGACCGCCTCTTCTTCAGTTCATCACCATCCTGTTGAACACATAGTTGAAGGTTTTTAAGTAAGAAGCAGGCCATGAATTCAGAAGCACATGACAAATAGAACTACACCATCATCATCAACACACACCGACTTATTAGTAAATAAAAGGTTTTGTACCTTACTTCCCTGCTTGATTGTTTTCGTGTCAATTATATTAGAAAAACATGAGGAAATATAGTAACATAAACAATGTCTCTTTCTTTCATTGAAGAGAGAATGTCCACTTAAACATGAGGAAATATATTAGAAAAACTTACCAGTTTTGCTTCAACTTGAGTTAATTCATCTTCATCCTCCATAAATCCATCCCATAAAGACCAAAGACCGAATCCGATAAACAGCACCGTCGTTATGTGATGAGTCCATGTCCTAGGGATCTGCATAATCGAAATTAAAACCGATCCAAATGCAGAAGAATATTTCTCCAACAACAATCAAACCACTTACGAGATTTGGAGCAGCCCAGCCGACGGCAGCAGGAAGAATAGTCATCCCCTACAAAAGAAAATGTTTCAAATAACTATGATGCTTGAGAAAACAAAGTTTTACAAAGTTAACCTGAATGAAATGGAAAAATGAAGAACACTTACAATTAAAGATGCCATGCATCCTGACAAGACAAGACGCCTCGGATGACGCATTGCTAAGATCTTAAAACAAGTACAAGATTTTAAGGAACTTCAGTGTTCAAGCTATTGCTGGAAAGATTTTAAGAAACCTTACCGTTGCTTCGTGTAAATTTCTTCAGTCAATTTACCATGAACAAATGTATTTTCAATATCCAATTGGTACATAGTCCCGTGACTCATTACAGCAAGAGAAATCAAAAGCTGAACAAACGCAATGTTGGCAACCGGAGAGAGTTTCTTGATAACCGTGGCCAAAAACCAATGTAAACCCTTTTGCTAACAGACGTGACTTTAAACGATCGTGCCATCATGTAAAACTTCTACGTATAAGTTAGAGGTATCCGTAGACCAGATCAAATTGGATTTAAATCGGACTCATGTACACAATTAATATACTTCATGCATGTTCAAACTTAATCCGACTTAAAATTTAGACAACTTTATATATTTTCTTAATATTTACTCTTCTATTGAATATTTTTTACTTTTATACATGAACAACTTAATATATTTTTTCATGTTTATAATATAATATATTATTACAAAATTTGATTTTTATTTGATAAATTACATAAAATTAAAATCGGATAAATTTCGTGTTTAGTTCCTAAATTATCAGTTTTGATCTATTTTAATACTTAAACTTTCAATTTTTTTTAAAATCATACCTAATGTTTCGTTTTTGTGTCATTTTAATAACCCACCGTCAAAAACTTAATGAGTTTAATACCTAAACTATCAATTTTAATCTATTTTATTACCTAAAATTTTGATTTTTTTTTCAAAACTTATCGTTAAATTTTTAACGAGAACTAAAATAAAACAAAACTAAACGTTAAATATGATTTAAAAAAAAATAAAAGTTTAAGTACAAAAACGAACCAAAATTAATAATTTAAATACTAAACACGTAATTTATCTAATAAAATAATACAACCTACTCGAAACTTCGAAATTAGACACGGTATATTGACTCGGGACTTGAATTATGAGACCTGAGTACGACCTATATTTTAAACGAAGATAAAGCGGTGTATTTTTGAAATGAAGGTGCTCCGAATCTTATTTTGTGGTATTTTAGATTTATCAAGAAAAAATATAATTTTCATCATGAATTAATTTATATTTTTTTTAAAAATAAAAGAATAAAATCATTTTTTAGGAGTGTTATGCATGGCACCCGACCCCATAATTCCGGCCCTTAAACAGGTCGATGCAGGGTGATACAAGAGTGTGTAGGCAGCCCAAATAAACTTCAATAGATGAAATGCAAATGCAGCACCAATACATGCATGCATGCATACATACATACATACATAAACTTAAAAGTTTTGACTAAGCGCAGCAGCGAATAACGTATTGTCGCCGATCATGGAAGTCATAAAAGAACTCCGACAAACTAAACGAGAGAAGAACATAGAGACCCTTTCATTTCTGTATGTCTAAATATTGTGAAAATAAAAAAAATGAAAAAGAATAGTCAATGAGAGTCGAAGTAGAACATAGAGACCCTGTCACTTCCAAAGATGATATCGGTATCAAATAGCTCTTCTGCGCTATATCTGTGACTGCACAAAGCAAAGTAACCGTGTTACAGACAAATACAGGGAAGCATCATCTACCTAAGTGCAAATGCGATATCCGATGTACAAAGCTATCATATACCTAATACCATAACAGTGGGATCAATTTGGATTTCATTATATCCACTTGGTGTATGTGAATAATCAATTTCTATAAGTGTCAAAAGGAACCCCCCCCCCCGGCCAACTCTAATGAACAGTTCTCAACACATCAAAATCAGCACTAACCATTAGTAAGTCATCAAAACTCAACAGGGGTGAGGAATGATTGGATTCCAAAAACAATGAAAAGCACTCCACCTGAGAGTGCAACCTGCATCAAAGTGATAAAATTTGGTTTCAGAATTTGCTCAAAATTAATATGCAGACAACTTTTGCACAAGGGAAAAGGAAAAGCATGGATCTGTATTACAATTTTCTCAGATATCTGAGATGCCAAGCTCTTTCCTCCAAGGACAGCAGCAGTGGTGCACAATGCTTGTCCCCTAGAAAAGAAAAGAAAAAGGGAAAAAAAAGAGTAACATTATAGATTGGCATATAAAAAAGAAAGCTACCATGAATATATATACATAGTGATTAAAATAGGAAGGAAATAGAATTGCTTCTGTAAATACAAAGAAACATATCACAAGGTAAAACTTACACAATGCCACCAAGAACCACACCAAATGGGTCCTCATCAGCAGCCAGACCGATGGTGGCAAGCTGAAAAGGCAGTAAAATAATACTTAATCCAAAATAATGAAGATGTCATAGTGGCTCGTACAGAAGAGACAGAAATATGAAGTTCATTTGCTGAAGTTCACCTGGCTCTTGTCCCCCCATTCACCGAAAAATGTGATGGAAAATGCCTGCAAGCAAAATAGGCACAGTCAAATTGTTTGACAAGATGCAGGCTTATCAATATTAAACTAATAGGTTAAGTAAAGTTTTAACCTTTAGTAATATTGGAGAGAAGAACTGTGTGAGAAATGGCCGGCTCTTCTTTTTCAAGTCATCATCATCCTATGAACATATAGTTGAATGTCGTCAGAAGATTAACAATTTTACTGAAAAGTATTAACTTAGCAAAATATAAAATGTCGAGCAGGTCATGAATTCAGAAGCACGTAACACATAGAACTCACTATTATCATGAACTTTTGCTGACTTTTATGCTCAAAGAAACTTTATTTCCCAAATCAGATACACCGATGCATGAAATAAAAGCAATAAAGTATACCATTGGTAAACAAATTTGTTTCAGACAATTAACAAGAATTCAATAAAAGAAGAAAGGAAAAAAGTGTTATATGATCTCATGGAACAATCAACATTTCCCTCAAGCATGTAGGTTGAATTGTTTAGTATCTAGGAAGTAGAAATAGCTTTTTCATTAAAGAAACAAAGGAAAGAAATTAAAGTTGAATGTGATGTGGAGATTAAGACAACTATATTAAGCATTTTATGTTCGTGAAATTTTGCGTTTCAAAATAGACTGGTTCATGCCATTGACTATTACAAATTATTTCCACTCAAGTTGAATTTAAGCCATTTCTAAATTTTAAAAATATATTAAACTGCATTTGTAAAAGCATAAATATAATATGTATTTTGCTTAGTTCAAGTTACTGGGTTATTTCAAGGTTGAATCCGGATCAACTCAAGTCAACTGAATTTACAATCACCTAGGTTTCGGTTGATAAACTTGCAAGAAATTTAGTAACAAAAATTTATGTCCTATCAGGAAATCAAATGTGTTTTGGCATGGTTGTTTTTGTACCTTACTTCCCTCCTTTACTGTTTTTGTGTTGTCCTTCCAGTCAGCATCCTGGTCATAACAATAAAGTAACATAAACAATGCCATTTTTTTCATTGAAAAGAAAATGTCCACTTAAACATCAGGAAATTTATTTAAAAAATTACCAGTTTTGCTTCAACTTCAGCTAATTCTTCATCGTTCCTATTGTGGAAACATATTTAGGTTGCGCCAAAATCAATTTATAGTTAAACAAAAGCTCACTCTACCAAAGCATGACAAATAGAATCACGCCCACGAAAATGATAGAGAACGAAAAGGACAAAAGAGGTAACAGAAAAGGTATTACCCACTCTCCATAAATCCATCCCATAAAGACCACAGACCAAATCCGAAAAACAGCATTGTTGTTATGTGGTGAGTCCATTTCCTAGATATCTGCATAATAGAAATCGTACAAGAAGAGAATGAGAGCATTTTTCATACCAGTTTAAAGTTTTGAGTCTGGTTCAAAATGAAATTCAATTAAATTAAATATCCAAGCTGACTGCCTTTTGATGCTATGTTGCTCAGACTCTTTGTTTTTCATGAAGTACCCACGTCGGACACCCGACACTTGGATATGGAGAAATGACCTTCAAGACTCCTCCAAATATATAGAAAAACTTATAAAAATATAGCCATAAGTGGGCAATTTATAGCCACACAAAAGTATCTCCGATGCATTTCATAATATGTAACTTGACAAAATAGGGATCAATCAACTTGAATTCAACACAGCTCCTTTCCTAACACATAACTTCCCTCTTTTCATCCTATTTGGCAAAATTTCCAGGCAAAGATGACCAAGAATAACTTAGTTCACTAGGTATATCTTGAAATTCCACTAAAACGAACTTTAGTGTGATTGTTCAGGTCCTTTAAAAGGAAATTAAAACATATCCAAATGCAGAAGTGTCTTTCTCAAACAGCAATCAGACCACTTACAAGATTTGGAGCAGCCCAGCCAACAACAACAGAAAGAATAGTCATCACCTACAGAAAAAATATTTCAAATAACTATGATGCTTGAGAAAACAAAAATGTTTACAAAGTTAACTTGAATGAAAAGGATGTACAGACAAAGGGGAAAAAAGAAAAAACACTTACAATTAAAGCTGCCAGGCATCCTGACAAGACAAGTCTCCTTGGATGACGCATTGCCAAGATCTTGAAACAAGTATAAGAGTTTAAAAAACATAAGTGCTCAAGCTATTGCTGAAAAAGATGCAATCAAACTGGTGATGTTCAGACAAGCAGAGTATCAAGGGATTTGAAATAATATTCAAGTAAAAATATGAAAGTAGTATATCATAAAAATGAAGAATGTAAACATCATTAAAGTAAAGCTAAAACGACGGGTGCTTTCAAACAATTATGTTACATATACGTCTCCAAAATAAAGATTTATCGGTGAAAAAATTAATAGTCTTATACATCAAGCATTTGAACTAAATACATGTCTGCTCCAAGAATGGGAAGACATTGGCTTGTTACAGCTTAAAGCATTAGACCATGTGCTAAGTTGTCATTTTCAAAACAATCTATGCTCCATTTCTTCACTCAAATGCAACAAAGTTTAAGAAGGTAACTTTGAGTGGCTATAATAAATACACCACAACGAAAGTAAATGTTCGAACATTAAAGATTTTAACCTCGTTAATGACACATAATGGTATGATTGTTTTCCTGAGAAATTTCCCCACAAGTCAATTCCAGTAACACTACTAAGCTACTAGAATCCATAACGCATTTTTTCTTCAAAATGTTAACAATTTCAAGTATACTAGCCAATGAAATGTGATATGCAATGCCTTTCTGAACGATGGGTTGAGAAATTGAATGTTTAAAGGTCAATAGGTGTAAATCTAGGGTGTGGGCTTATTAACACATTATTCACTACTCACACCGTCAACAATTCAACTCTAGCTTCAAGTTTCAATTCGTTTCAAAATCAATGAAATCGCAAGGCAATAAATAATTTGAATAGAACTAAAAAAACCAAAAAGGAAAAAAAGAATAAGAAATAGTTAAGTTCAAGCTTTGTTTGACTAACCGCGGCAGCGAAGAACGTCTTGTCGCCAATCTCCGATAGCACAGTGATGGCTAGAGACTTGGAAAAGCCCTTTTGAAATCAGAACAACAAAATCGACGATTAATTAACGAAAAAAATTTAAATCATAACAAAAGAAAAATAGAAAGGCTTTAATTGGATTTATCCCGAAAAAATTACTTGCACAAGTGTGGTCATGGTTGCAGCTGCAAGGATAGATGAAAAGGAATCCCCAAACTTTCGCGGAAAATAAAGTTATTTTCTTTTTCTCCTTTTGGAGTTGGATAGAAGATTGACTTTCTTCTCTGTCCGGGTGAATCCGAGCTCTGAGTTGGTAACTCGGGCTGTGTCGCTGGGAGTTCTAAAACAGTAGTTATGCACCCCAGCGGCGACGACTACGAAAAAACAGATCTAATAAATAATTGAAGAGAAAAAGGAAGTTTCGTAAAAGGTTCAAAAAGAGAGCGTTTTTTGGGCGCGTGTGTTCACTTTATGGCGTTAGGGTCACGCGTATTATTTTACTCCAATTTCTACGGAAATAAATGTGAAAGGGATGACGTCAATTAATTTAAAAGATTATTTATGTTTTCGTACTCGATTAAAATTATTATTATTTTTTATTAATTTACATTCGATTTCTCAAATTAAGGCACTTCGATTAATTATGAGGTTAAAAAACCCATTTTTTTCTTATCATGAACTTAGAGCAGAATCATGAGAACATGAAAACAAACGAGAGAGCCCAAGAGTAACACTACCTTCTTGGATTGGAGCTTTCCGGGCTGAAGACAATGCAACATCATCCTTCTAGAGTACGTAAAACAAAACTTAGAGGTTAAACCCAGACCCAGAAAGTGGGATAAAGAAAGACTGGGTGAACAAAATTCTCTGTTCCAGGGTTGTACCGTAAGATAGTTTCCATAGATTGTCCATGGACCTTCTGTGAGTGCCTTGGTATGGTCTTCTATGCGCTCGAGTTTGACTAGAAAATAGTCATTGTCTAAGTCGATTAGGTTTATTTTTCCACAAGGCGTTGATTCTATTCCATATGGCTCGAATGCCGATCTTCTTTCCCAACAAGCGTACGATAATCGTTTGTTTCATGTTTTGATCCATAAGATCATGAACACGATTAGAGAAGCTTATCTTTGGGAAGTCTCTAGATCTGTCAATCGTCACATCTCCCTCTTTGAATGTGATCTCCTGTTCTTTCAATGCTGCTGAAGGGTTTGAGTCCTTGTTAGGACCGTTTGCCGTAATTGCTGCATAGGAGAGTTTCGGTGCTGGTTTCCATGTATCCTTGTTACTATCTAAGTTTTCGTTTGATTTATCCATGCAAAGATCCTCCATGTAGTTCTCCTTGGTTGTCGACGCATCTGCTCTGTTTTTTACCTTCTTGGTGGCTCTATGTTCATCTTGTATCGCAGGAGATCCAGGTCTCTCTAAGGAGATGACAATTGGTATATCTCCAATCGCCGTAAGCGGCGTTGATATTAGGTTTTCTTCTCATGTTTTCTGATTTATCATACGTAAGTTGATTTGTTGAAACTAGATCGAATTGAGACTCGTTTGTTTGATAGAAAATAATATAAATACTTGTAATTAACCTGTATCAAAAATAATTTAAAGATTTAAAAGGAAAAACATAGTTTATGATTTTTTTAAAATTTAATAAAAAAAACATTTCTGTTCACAAATTATTTTAAGTCAATTAAAATTTTGAAAACTCAGAAATAAGAAAAAAAATCATTTCCCCGAATATTTTATTTTTAATTGAAAAAGGAAACAGTGATTGAGAAACATTTCTCATTACAGATACAGATACAGAACAGAAGGGAGACATTGTGTGTGTTGAGAGAGAGAGTTATGGAAACTGCGATACGTGGGAGATTAACACTCTCACCCAACACTGTCTTCAATACCAAACCAGGTTCTCCTTTCTCTATTTCTCTTCTCTCAAATTTTGCCCACTTTTAATTTGTTGGTTTTTAATTCTGGGTTTCTAGTAAAGTTTGTAGCTTTACTTGATTGATTAATGAACACTCTCATAATACCATCACAAACTCATCTGGGTTTCGTGTTAACTTCGCTTAGTCCACGATTATCGTATCTTTTCTGCTTAATTTCTCCAATAATTATCAAACAATCCAACTTGTACACCCACAAATGCTTTGTTAACATTTCAGATTTTAAGGGTGGGATTGGTCTTTCTGTGTTGAGATGGGTATTTTGAAATCTATTTTTTATATTCGTTGCTGCTTATGAATCGGGATTTAATTCAGCCTTTTCGATAGGATTATCTGAAAAGCTTTGAGCTTTGAGTTAATTCAGCTTTTGAGTTGCACTGCTGTCTTTACTACTTTTTGGAGGATGGAATTTAAACTTTTGCAGGCAAGGCAAAAGCAAAAATTGTTGCTTTAGGATGGACATGGATGGAAATCATTATAAAACAACTTGCCTCTATTCGAATTACTGAGTATATGGTTGTAAAAAGGGTAAGCATTGCGCAATATGAATATGGGTTTTGTTGTTTGTTTGATGAAAAAATAGGAATATTTTGTCTACTGAGGCATTAGCTCATTGAATCGTAACCAGAGGTTATCTCTTCCGAGAAAAAAATGAGAAGATGTAGAAACTTGGTATGTTCAACCTTAAGGAGTAGTCGGTCTCTGGATAATCTGAAGCGGTTTCTTGAATTTAGTAGTTGTTTCAAATTAAATTAAACTATTAAAGGTATGGAAAATATAGCTTTTCATCATTGATAATCCGAAAACTAGACATTTGTGATGGTAATGTTATGTTGTTTGATTAATCTTATTTATTTTCCAAACGGATTGAATTCTCTTGATTGTTTTACTGACTGGATTTGATGAATCTTCTTTCCTCTCATCTGCTCTAACAAACAATTATATTAGATATCTGACAGAGAAAAAGCTATAGCTGTGATGTTCTCTTCTATTTGGTTTCAGTTTCTGTAAATGTCTTCCATATATTTTGTTGGTTTATCAGTAGAGTGTGTATATTGATGGCTTCATGTTTTGCAATAACGGTTTTAAATCAAAACTATTTAAACAGGGGAGAAACAGTCACGTTGCAGGGGGGCATGCACCAACCGTGGCATTCTCATGGCTATTTCGACCACCGGATCAGGTAAAGGAGCAGGAATTTTGGAGAAGCCAGTTATCGAGCGAACGACTCCCGGTCGTGAATCTGAGTTTGATCTTAAGTGAGTGCCCAAATTCGAAGTTCTTATAGTTGATGTGAAATATTGTGTGTTAATTTGTGTTATGACCATCCTTCTCATAAATTTACCGGGACATATCCCATTCTTAGACCATTTTTGTACAGCATCTATTTGACGCATTATTATTTTAATTGGTTGTATGAAATCAATTTGCTGGTGTGATTGCAAAACGAGGGGATTTCCAAATGCATTGGCACAATTAGCACTTGCAATGTCTGCGTATGGTACCCCAGTTATTTGTTATCCGGTAGATTTTTCCTTCTCTTTTAACATCTTTGTTGGTTTGAATTGCTTAGGAAATCGAGAAAGATCGCTCCACCTTATCGAGTCATACTGCACAATGACAATTTCAACAAACGGGAATACGTCGTGCAAGTACTGATGAAAGTCATCCCCGGAATGACACTTGACAATGCTGTTAACATCATGCAAGAAGCACACTACAATGGCATGGCAGTGGTGATTATATGTGCTCAGGCCGATGCCGAGGAACACTGCATGCAGCTACGAGGGAACGGGCTTTAAGTTCAATTGAACCGGCAAGTGGCGGTTGCTAAAGAGTCGGGGACAACCGAGCCAACCGTTTCGTTCTATATCGCTGTTAAATATACCCTTTTTACAGAGCTTTTAGATGGTATATATCTCATTAGTGCTCTTATTGTATGATCCCTAAACAATACATCCCCTATAGTCAAAATGAAAGACAAGAATCGGTCTCATTTACTATTTTCTTTCTCCCTGGCTCTTGCTTACACTTATTGATTTTGAATGAGTTGAACAACCTTAAAAAATCCATAAATAATAAGAAAAATCTGAAATTAAAGTCATAACAAAACAAGAAAGCTAATAGAAAAAGAGTTGAGCATTAGAGACTTGCGCAGGGAAGCATTCCTCCAGTTCCAAGCAGACCAAAATCTGCACTAATCATTAGTAGCTTCATCAAGACTGTACTGGGGAGATGAAGGATTGGATTCCGAAAATAATGAAAAGATCTCCACCGGCGAGTGCAACCTGCATCGAAGTGATAAGAACTTGGTTTCACAAGTTGCTCGAGATGTTAATATGCAGACCACAGATGTGGCGTGAATGAGGGTAAAAGGAAAACAGGAGGTCGGAATTACAATTTTCTCAGATATCCGAGACGCCAAGCTCTCTCTCCTATGACAGCAGTGGCGGTGCACAATGCTTGTCCTCTAGGGAAAAAAGGGAGTAACATTACTGATATGAAAAATAGGAAGGAAATAGCATTGCTTCTGTAAAACTTACAGAATGCCAACTAGAACCACACCGAATGGGTCCTCATCAGCAGCCAGGCCAATGGTAGCAAGCTGAAAGACAGTAAAAATAATGAAGATGCAATGGTGGGTTGTTACAGAAGAAACAGAGATATGCAGTTCATTTGCAGAAGTGCACCTGGCTCCTGTCGCCCCATTCACCAAAAAACGTGATGGAAAATGCCTGCATGCAAAATAGACAGAGTCAAATGGTTTCACTATAGCCAAAAATTTATTATGTAAAGTTTTAACCTTCAGAAACATGGGAGAGAAAAACCGTGTGAGAAATCGCCGCCTTCTTTCATTTCATCAGCGTCCTGTTGAACAAATATCAAATAAGAAACTGGAAACATAGTTAGATCACAACTCAATCAATTTATAGTTAAAAAGCTTACTCTTCCTAAGCATTACCCATCCTCCATAATTCCATCACATAAAGACCGAATCCGATAAACAGCACTGTCGTGATGTGATGAGTCCATGTCCGAGGGATCTGCATAATCGAAATTAAAACAGATCGAAATCTTTCTCGAACAACAATCAAACCACTTACAAGATTTGGAGCAGCCCAGCGGACACCAGCAGAAAGAATAGTCATCACCTGCAAATGAATATGTTTCAAATAACTATGATGCTCGAGAAAACAAAGAAGTTTACAAAGTTAACCTGAATGAAAAGGAAAAATGAAAAACACTTACAATTAAAGATGCCATGCATCCTGACAAGACAACCCCCTCGGATGACGCATTGCTAAGATCTTAAAACAAGTGCAAGATTTTAAGGAACATCAGTGTTCAAGCTATTGCTGGAAAGATGCAAAGTGGTGATGTTCAGAGGATCAAGGGGTTTGAATTTACATACAAATAGAAATATGAAAACCACTATGTCCTAAAATCAGCAGGCTCTGAAATGCCTAGTAGAAATTAGAAGAAGAAGTAAAGTCTGGATTTATGAAGATATTTCAGCGTGATTATTCCCTCGAGTTGAATGTAACATACATAAATACATAAACTTAAAAGGTTGACTAACCGCAGTAGACGTATTGTCGCCTATCTCCGATAGCACAGTCATGGCTAGAGATTTGGAAAAACCCTTTCAAAAACAAAAAAGAAAGAAGAGATGACACACGAACAAAAATCAGAACCAAAAAAATAAAATTTTACTTGCACAAGTGAGCTCATGATTGCAGTTGCAGGGCAGGTTTGGAATAGCTGAAAAATAAACCCCAAACTTTCGAAGAGAATACAGATTGTTTTCTTTTGCCTATTAAGAGTTAAAAACTTAGAATATAAACTTCCGTCCCCGCCTGAGTTGTTAACTCGGGTGGTGTCGGTGGTACCCAGGGGAGGCGACTACAATATAAAATAAAAATGAAGGAAATTTACGTACCCAGGGGAGGCGACTAGTCGACTACAATACAGAGAGATCTAATCTATAAAGAAACAATAAGTTGCAAGGGAATAGCAATTAGGTTCACGTGGCTTTTCTACCTCGTACCGAAATATTCGGATTCGTTTTAGTTATCAGTTTTGCTTGACCTGTCACTTTCATTATTAGGGTCACGTGTCTTTCCCCGTCTATCGTTTAATATGATACCAAATCTCTCATCCGTTTTCGAAGTTGTTATTGTTGAATCCTGGTGGTAGCACTTGTTCACATCCTTTAGCATATGTTCGATTATCGAATCATTTGATGGTTTGTGACACACCCCAAATGGTGATGTTAGTTTTAATTAAATATGTGGTTTAAAGGATGCTAGAATTCACGTGAATTCTATTCATCTATTATTGTTATGAATTTTATTAGTTTATTCAAAATATTTAGAACCACTCATTTTTAAGATATGTTGGTGCAAAGTCATATTTGAAACAAACAAATCTTAGAACAAAGAAAAATGCTACATCTCCTTTTTCTTTAGTCGTTACAATGCTTGCATATCATCCACTGCCAGTATTCACCATGAAGAAAACTATTTCATTATTGGAGGTTCGTCAAGTGCCTTAAACTCGGTCAAAGTAAATAAAGATTTTACTTTCGTTTTTGGAACTTTCTTAAAACAATTTTGATCTGTTTTTTTTTTTATTGAATTTGGAGGAAAATTTGAAGTTAAAGATTTCTTGTTTCAGAGCATGTTGATAAGGATTATAACAGGAATTATGCGTGAAAGAAAACGAGAAATAAGAAAGGAATTAGGCGTGGAAGAAGAAGGGAAATAAGAAAAGTGTGAATGGAAAATGAGAGCACGTAGGTTGTTTGAAAAAAAATTGATAATGGGAGAAAAGGGGGAATCATCAAGGTAGTCCTCGAGGAATGGTAAGAACTTAACCTTGCTTTCTAGTTTCCATGTAGTTATGTTTATGTATTAATAGTTTCAATAAGATTAATTTAGTCCCTACTTTGGTAGCTAAATATTAAATTGGGCCCCTAAATTATTATTTAGATTTTAATAAATTATTTTTGTGGTAAGGGAAATTAATTGGATTCAATTTAGTAATAGATGTTCGAGTTTATGAGAAGACTGGAAGCTTGAAATCAAAGTTAATAAGCTCGAATTAGAGAATAAGGAGTTTATGGCAGCATAGTTGACTATTTTTTTTATAAAGGCTTATTTTGGGATTTTGATGTTTGAAGTCTGTTTTTGAGGTCTGTTTCATCCAATTCGAACCCGGTAAGTTGTTTTGCACTGATTAATCACCCGATTCGATCTGTTTTTTAGAATTAAGCTCCGTTTTTTATGAAAATTTATATTATTATGTATTTGAGGAATTATTGGAAGTTGAATTAAAGATCGAGGGCGTTCGAATGGAATTTAATGGTCGATCAGTATTGCACGGAAATCGAGGTAATACTTTACTACCTCTTTATGCTTCATGGAACATGTGAATATTGGTAAATGCATGAATAAGATAATATTGGTCTCATATGTGTAGTTAATTAATTTATACACTCGATCCGAATACGATAAAAATTCGATAACTGATTATGGTTTAAATGACTTTTATAAGAAATTGATGGATTATTATAATTAAAATTACAAGTTTTGTTTATAGTGATAAAGGAATCAACTTGGATCTGTAACATATAATTTATTTCATCAAAGGTACTTGGATGGGAAATTATGAGAATATTACGGTAGGGTAAAATTACAGAATTACCCTCATGTTGTAAGATGACAATAATGTCCCTGAAAGTTGATTAATAACTCTGAAAAGATATATTGATCTGATAAAACTATAGATGTGCATAAGAAATGCTAGTTTGTTTAGAAAATTTGGATAATCGGTTTTTAACCCAATAGTGTTAATGCAAGATACTAGAAGTCTGTTAATCAATCATTTCAAGATCCGAGAATATTCGGGTAAGCAATTAAGCATAGAATCTCTGAACTATATTTATTTTCGTTAAGAGTTAATACCAAAAGTATCTGGGTGTGAAATTACGAAAATGCCCTTGAGAGTTGAAATAGTCTAAGTTGACTCAAAATGAGAGAGTAACCTGAGAATTTGTTTTTAAATCGATAAATTACTGATTTGATTGTTGGGGTATGAAAATGAAAATTCGTTAGTAACACTTGAAAAGACATTTAACCTGGAAATTACCGAAAATTCTGAATAATGAGTTATTGAATGTGCTCTTTGTCAGAATTGTTTGAAAGGACTGAAGTAAGTGATAAGATTAAATTAAATAATAAGATCGAACGTAAGAAATGATGGAAATACATTGGATCTGTAAAATGACCAAAATACCCCTGGAATGGAAATGACTTAAGAATGACACCAAGCTCAGGAATGAATGGATATACTCAAGCTTTGAATGAATAGAAAAAACGTTGAGCACCAAAATGACCAAAATACCCTTATTCCTAGAATAAGTAAATGTCTTGGATTAATTAAGAAATCCAAATAATCATGGATGTTGTGCTACCAGTAAAAGTTATGGAACGCAGCTTAAGTGATCAACCAATGCTAGTGCTATATCATTACCTGAATGATATAGATACTACTCGAATGTTTGTTCGTCTTCTCAAATTTGGATCAATGATAATTCTGAAAGTACTTGGCTCAGCTCAACGCTAGAGCGCATACAGTACTAATAAGTGGGTATTCGTGAGACAATTCAACCACGAATACCAGAATGACTTTATTATATGACTAAATTGAACTGAAAGGAAATACAACATGTATTTGAAATTCAGAAACGTCTGAATTATTCTGGAAAACTCTAAAGTAACCGGGATAGACTTGCTTACTAAACGAACTAAGTAAACTCAATGACTGAGGATTAATTAGGTGAGTGGATGACTTTGGAAACACTGTTGAACTTACATGATGAATTGTCCTTATGGGTTATGAACCATGAATCAAGTACGTCCATATTTCCTGATATCATTGAAACATGGAAATGAAATAAAGACCGTTGGAAGATCTATTTAGCGATGATTATGGGATGATTATGGATCTGCATTATGGTATTAAAGAGTGAATACACTGGAAGGATAATAAATTGACTTGTTGACATGCATCAGTTTGGGAGTTGTGTAACTGGAGTTGTTTGATAATACGATCGATAGTCATAGATTGTAAATGACTTGAATCGATTCTATATTTCATTAAAATCACTTCTGTCATGTTTGAAAAAACAAGTAACACAGAAGGAAAATATTCTGAATACCTCATTTGGTTCAATTGGGCTGAAATCCTATGAATTCAAAGTATATTCATGAATACCCCTGATTGTTTGTGTGATGAAATCACTCGCAGTAAATATGAATTTAGAATTATTATGTATAAAGGTTCCTGAACGTTTTCCAAATGCACACGAAAATATAGTGGGATTCTAAAGTATTAACCTTAAATGTCTGTCTAGATCGGTTAGTAATCGATTATCCTCAATAGGACCTTGATCCTGAAATTCGATCAAATTTCATAAGTTTCATTTTATCCATAATGATAACTACAATGGCCTCTGAAAATACTTGGATTCTCTAGTGTGTTCCATATTTATTACTGAACTGTTTATTTGTTTTAAAATGTGGTACACTGAATTCTATGGCTCCTGTTTTATCGATGCACCAATTTATTGTGATATTTTATAGATTAAGACGACTATCTGATTTTTGGTTTGAATTGGTATTTGATTACCATGTATATGGATTTATGGAATTTATGTCACGGTGCAATTGTATTTTTGATAAGGATTTATAAAGTACAGCTCTGATCAAGCTGGAAAACTTTGACGGACCTAATGTGACTCTTGGGTAGGCTCACGGGCCCCAAGATGTTCCATTAGGTTGGCTCTCTTTTGATGTGTGCTTAGGGTAAGCCCTATGAACTTACGGACTTAAGGATACAGGCCCAAAGCCTATCCTTAGGTTGGCTTCCTTTTCGCTGTGTGTTTAAGGTAAGCCCTATGGACGCAATTATAGGAATTGCGGATGATGTACAAGAGAATAGTTTAAACTGCAAGTTTCAAAAGTTAAATTTCATTATGATTTTATGAGATTTACTGAACTATCATTTGATAAGTGTACCTATTATGATTTTATTGTACTGTTGGAACACACTAGACATTCTATTCGATCTCCTGAAAATGTCATACTTGAATGCTTCCTATGAACTGTGTTTTCATGGCTTCAACTTGATGAACAACTAATGGAACCCAGATTATTCCACAAACTGGTATGTGTATGATTCAATAAGAAAATTATATGGTTTTCCATTTATCTACATGTCATGTAATCATTTATGGTAGTTCTGTATTACTGAGCTTTCCGAAGCTCACTCTATTACTCACTATGGCAGGTTAAAAGAATTGTACCGGTGCAACTGTCGACATCAATAAAGGAATTCTTCCGGCGTTACTTTCAGAGAATAGTACATGTGATTAGGGCATGTAATTGTATTTTGTTTTATTGAGTTTGAAAAACCTATTTTATTTCTGAATAATAATAAATCATTTTAAGATTTTACATTTTAAGAAAAGTTTTAAATTTTCTGCTATTTTTACAGTGGGTCACTTAATTACTGCTGCCTCAATACGAGCCTGGTCACTGCCAGCAGAGATCCCTCATCTCCTGAAGTCGTTTTATGTGATTTTGGATACTGAAGCTCGAGTGCAGGATCTGATGAGATTCTCTCTTGGAATCAATGATGTCTCTCGACATGATAGTGGCACTGAGGTCAATACAGTCAATTTCAGCAGAAAAATGAATCAAGAGCGTACTGATTCTAGATTCAGATATCAGAAGGCAAGACAGATACTGGAAGTCGATCTTGTCCTCGGGGCCTAGATCGTCTGCCGAGACTCAAGCCAATGTCTGCCCCTATTCTCAAGATTCTTTTGATCATTCATATAATGCCATTTGTTAGTTCATCTGTAGGTTACAGTGATTCAAGTGACAGTGGTTCAGTTACATTTGCTCAAGTTAACTCTTTGGTGGTTTCCGGTACCAATTCCAGTGGGATAAAGTGGTATATTGATTCTGGTGCTATGCATCATGTATCAGTGATCCGAGACAGTCCACTGTGGGTCATCGTTATACTGGACATGATAAGGTTCTGCTTGGTGATGGATCATCTCTTACCATTTCTTGTATCGGCCATGCGTCTATGAGCGATAACTCTATCTCAGTAGAATATGGCCTTCTCTTACAAGAGGATGGCACTGATCATGGAAGTTATAACATAACTCCCACAAACTAAACAACACTAGCAATAGCAGGATGGCATGAAAGCACACGGTGACCATAACTAAATTACTTGAGTTCGTCTCGTTTCATTTCTGTATGTCTAAATATTGTGAAAAGAAAAATTGAAAAAGAATAGTCAATGAGAATCAAAGTAAAACACAGACTGTGGCACTTCCAAAGATGATATCAGTATCAAATAGTTCTTGTGCACTATCATTCTCCATGACTTGGAAGGTGGCGAGTACTGAATTTCAAAGTGTTGCGCTATTTGTGACTGCTCAAAGCAAAGTAATCGTGTTTACGGGCAAATACAGGGAAGAATCCAGGAACAGTATATGCAGTGTGTGAGAATGAAGCCTAATGTACAAAGCTATATTCCAACTAATACCATAACAGTGGATCAATTTGGATTTCATGATATTCACTTGGTGTATGTGAGTAATCAACAAATCAAAATTGGTACTAACCATTAGTATGCCATCAAGACTCAACTGGGGTGAGGAATGATTGGATTCCAAAAACAATGAAAAGAACCCCACCTGAGAGTGCAACCTGCATCAAAGTGATAAAAATTGGTTTCAGAATTTGCTCAAAATTTATGTTCAGACAACTTTTGCACGAGGGTAAAAGGAAAAACATGGATCTGTATTACAATTTTCTCAGATATCTGCGACGCCAAGCTCTTTCCTCCAAGGACAGCAGCAGTGGTGCACAATGCCTGTCCTCTAGAAAAGACAAAGAAAGGAAAAAAAGAGTAACATTACTGATTGCCATGTTAAAATGAAAGCAAACATGAAGAATATATATACATAGTGGTTAAAATAAGAAGGAAATAGCATTTCTCCTGCAAATACAAAGAAACATATCACAAGGTAATAAAACTTACACAATGCCACCAAGAACCACACCAAATGGGTCCTCATCAGCAGCCAGACCAATGGTGGCAAGCTGAAAAGAGAGTAAAATAATACTTAATTCAAAATAATGAAGATGCCATAGTGGTTTCTTACAGAAGAGACAGAACAATGAAGTTCATTTGCTGAAGTTCACCTGGCTCTTGTCCCCCCATTCACCGAAAAATGTGATGGAAAACGCCTGCATCCAAAATAGGCACAGTCAGAATTTTGACAAGATGCGGGCTTATCAATATTAAACTAATAGGCTAAGTAAAGTTTTAACCTTTAGTATATTGGAGAGAAGAGCTGTGTGAGAAATGGACGGCTCTTCTTTTTCAAGTCATCATCATCCTGTGAACATACAGTTGAATGTTGTCAGAAGATTAACAATTTTACTGAAAAGTATTAAGTTAAAAATATCAAATATTGAGCAGGCCATGAATTCAGAAGCATGTGACAGATAGAACTCACTATTGTCATGAACATTTGCTGACTTTTATGTTCAAAAAACTTTATTTCTCAAATCAGATACACCGATGCATGAAATAAAAGCAATAAAGTACAACATTGGTAAACAAATTTGTTTCAGACAATTAACAAGAAGGAAAAGGTGTTATATGATCTCGTGGAACAATCACATTTTCCTCAAGAATGTAGGTTAAAATTGTTTTGCATCTGGGAAGTAGAAATAGCTTTTTCATCAAAGAAACAAAGGAAAGAATTAATGTTGAATGTAGATGTGAGATTAAGCCAACTGGATTAAGCATTTTACGTTCGTGGAATTTTGGATTTCAAAATAGATTGGTTCAGGCGATTGACTGTTACAAATTATTTCCACTAATTATGCTATTTGGTCATTTGTTCCTGGGGTTGTCCTTTGGACCACTTGGAAATCAGGAATTCTATTGTGTTTGAAGGGGGAAGTTAGACCAGTCGAATTTCTTCTTAGCAAGGTTTAGGCTTGCTTCATGGTACTTAGCCAAGCATAAGGAGGTTTCTATTCCTAAGGATTCACTTATCTCTGATCCTTCCTTAGGGGATTCTTGTTCTTCCTACTCTAATCTGATTGTATCTAAGTTCCCTTGGTCTCCTCCTCCCAAGGGCTATATCAAATTAAATGCTGATGCTGCTACTACCAGTGACTGGAAGAGAAGTGGGTTAGGCAGTGTTTTAAAAGATGATTCTGGTTCGATCTTAGGCTCTTTCAAGGAGTCTGCTGGTCCGGGCCCCCCTACCTTGATGGAATTAAAAGCTATTCAAAAGGGTTTATCGTTCTTTGTCTCTTTTCGAGAGCTGATCAGGGATCGTTTGATTATTGAGAGTGACAGCAGGGTGGCAGTGGACTGGATTAAGAAAGTTGAATTATGTCCAGATGTTTATGCTTCTATTGTTAAAGATATTGTTGATAGGCTTAAAGTTTTTGAAGGTGTTGTTAGATGGGTTAATAGGACAGCTAACATAGAGGCAGATGCCCTAGCTAAGGCTGGAATAGGTTGATTTATGTGTTGTTGTTGTTTAGGGATGTTTTTTGGTTTTCTACTTCCTATTAAGGGAGTTTTTGGGTGTTGTAATTCCTAAGTACTTATTATGATCTTAATGAAATTCTAAGGCACTATTTTCCTCCTTCCGCTAATTAAGGAGCTTTTTACGAGCTCCATTAATCATGAAGGGGGTTTTTAACAAGGTCTCCTATTCTTATAAAAAAATTATTTCCACTAAAGTTGAATTTAGGCCATTTCTAAATTTTAAAAATATATTAAACTGCATTTGTAGAAGAAGAAAATCATATCTATTTTGCTCAGTCCAAGTTACTGGGTTATTACAAGGTTGAATCCAGGTCAACTCAAGTCACTGAATTCACAATCACCTAGGTTTCAGTTGATACACTTGCAAGGAATTTAGTAACAAAAATTTATGTCCTATCAGTAAAGCAAATGTGTTTTGGTATGGTTGTTTTTGTACCTTACTTCCCCTTGACCGCTTTTGTGTTGTCCTTCCAGTCGGCATCCTGATCACAACAATAAAGTAACAAACAATGTCATTTTTTTCATTGAAAAGAAAATGTTCACTTAAACATCAGGAAACTTATTTAAAAAAATTACCAGTTTTGCTTCAACTTCAGCTAATTCTTCATCGTCCCTATTGTGAAAACATAGTTAGGTCATGTCAAAATCATTTATAGTTAAACAAAATCTTACTCTACCTAAGCATGACAAATAGAATCACACCCATGAAAATGTTAAAGAACAATGAAAAGGACTAGAGAAATAACAGAAAAGGTATTACCCACTCTCCATAAATCCGTCCCATAAAGACCACAGACCAAATCCAAAAACAGCACTGTTGTTATGTGATGAGTCCATTTCCTAGATATCTGCATAACAGAAATCATACAAGAAGAGAATGAGAGTATTTTTCATACCAGTTTAAAGTTAGAGTCTGTGGTTCAAATGAAATTCAATTAAATTAATTAGCCAAGCCGGCTGCCTTTTGATGCTATGTTGCTCAGACTCTTTGTTTTTCATGAAGTATCCATGTCTGACACTTGGATATGGGGAATGACTTTCAAGAATCCTCCAATATATAGAAAAACTTAGAAAAATCTAGCCAACCGTGTCGGATACATACCCGTGCCTGACACTTATACTCGAGTTCGAGTAACAAACTTTGGTGTATGGTCAGTATGAAGGTCATCACACTGACACTAGAGTTCGAAAAATAACAGTTACCGATGAAAACACAGGCTAAAGTGGCTGACAGTTCACTTGGAATCCAAATATCCATTCTAAGTGTACATCTGAAAAGGTTTAATCAACATTTGTAAAGCATACAAAGAAATGTAACAGGTCAGGCAGTGGTTTTCAAACACCAAGTAGTTCTAAATTTTCAAGTTTGATTGATAAGCAACTAACTTGGAATCAAAATTTCATATGCAACAATCGAGCAAGAAGTTGAAAATCCAATCAAAATTATCCAAAAACTCAATAATCAAAATCATATGGAAAATCCATAAGCCTCCTAGCAACTAATATCATAATTTTAACAAAACCAAATATCAGATAAAAGCTTAAAATCTAGTTCTTGAAGCACCGTAATTCCACTGCATTCAGCCATGAAAAAGTTCTAAATTAGAAAGAGAGAGAGAGAGAACTATCATAGCAATCCTAGTTAGAACAAAGGAGGCCATCTATACATTACTAAAAAACATACCTCAATAAACCAAGGATTTTAACTGCCAGCAATTTAAACCTCATCAGAAAATGCTACAAGATGTTCTTTTAATTTTTTCATTGGATAATTTATGTTGCTAGATGATGCTAAGGGGCAACAACAGCACAGATAGAAGGAAAAAAAGTATCAAGGTATTCTACATAGCCATAGTGGGCATTATAGCCACACAAAAGTATCTCCGATGCATTTCTAATCTGTAACTTGAAAAAATAGGGATCAATCAGCTTGAATTCAACACAGCTCCTTTCCTAACACATAGCTTCCCTCTTTTCATCCTATTTGGCAAAATTTACAGGCAAAGATGACCAAGAATAACTTTAGTTCACTAGATATATCTTGAAATTCCACTAAAACGAACTTTAGTGATGTTCAGGTCCTTTAAAGGAAATTAAAACATATCCAAATGCAGAAGTGTCTTCTCAAACAGCAATCAGACCACTTACAAGATTTGGAGCAGCCCAGCCAACAACAGCAGAAAGAATAGTCATCACCTACAGAAAAAATATTTCAATAACTATGATGCTCGAGAAAACAAAAATGTTTACAAAGTTAACTTGAATGAAAAGGATGTACAGACAAAGGGGAAAAAAGAAAAACACTTACAATTAAAGCTGCCAGGCCTGACAAGACAAGTCTCCTTGGATGACGCATTGCCAAGATCTTGAAACAAGTATAAGAGTTTAAAAACATCAGTGCTCAAGCTATTGCTGAAAAGATGTAATCAAAGTGGTGATGCTCAGACAAGCAGAGTATCAAGGGATTTGAAATATTTAAGTAAAAATATGAAAGTAGTATATCCTAAAAATGAAGAATGGAAACATCATTAAAGTAAAGCTAAAAACGATGGGTTCTTTCTAACAATTATGTTACATATACGTCTCCAAAATAAAGATTGTATCGGTGAAAAATTAATAGTCTTATACATCAAGCATTTGAACTAAATACATGTCTGCTCCAAGAATGTGAAGACATTGGCTTGTTACAGCTTAAAGCATTAGACCATGTGCTAAGTTGTCATTTTCAAAACAATCTATGCCCCATTTCTTCACTCAAATGCAACAAGGTTTAAGAAGGTAACTTTGAGACACTATAATAAATACAGGACTTATCACCACAAAGAAATTAAATGTTCAAACATTAAGATTTTAACCCCGTGAATGACACATAATGGTATGATTGTCTTCCTGAGAATTTTGCCCGCAGGTCAATTCCACTAACACTACTAGGTTACTGGAATCCATAGGGCATTTTTTGTGTGCAAAATGTTAGAATTTTCAAGTAGTAGCCAATGAAATGTAATATGCAAGCCTTCCTGAAGGGTGGGTTGAGAAATTGAATGCTTAAAGGTCAATGGATGTTAAACTAAGGTCATTAACGCATTATTCAACACCAGTACTCACACCACTACAATTCAACCCTAGCTTCAACTTTCAAGTCGTTTCAAAATCAATGAATCGCAAGGCACTAAATAATTTGAATATAACTAAACCAAACAATATGGGGGGGGGGAATATTAATGTTCGAGCTTGACTAACCGCGGCAGCGAAGAACGTCTTGTCACCAATCTCCGATAGCACAGTCATGGCTAGAGACTTGGAAAATCCCTTACGAAAACAGAACAACAAAACCGATGATTATTAACAAAAACAAAGCTAAATCATAACAAAAAGAAAAATAGAAAGGCTTTAATTGGAGTTATAAAAAAATCACTTGCACAAGTGTGGTCATGATTGCAACTGCAAGGATAGCTGAAAAGGAATCCCCAAACTTTCGCGGAAATAAAGATATTTTCTTTTTCTCCTTTTGGAGCTTGATAGAGGATTGACTTTCTTCTCTGTCCGGGTGAATCCGAGCTTTGAGTTTGTAACTCGGGCTGTGTAGCTGGGAGTTCTATAACAGGAGTAGCGGCGCCGACTACGACAAAACAGATCTAATATAATTGAATAGAAAAAGCAAGTTTCGTAAAAGGTTCAAAGAGAGTGTGTTTTAAGGCGCGTGTTGTTAACTTCCTCGAACTAGGGATCAGTTGGATCAAGGATGGTAAGATTTAGCGGCAAACTCTTTGGCGTTAGGGCCACGCGGATTATTTTAATCCATTTATGACGGAAATAAATGTCAAAGGATGACGTTAATTAATTATTTATTACGGAAAATTATATGTTATACATATTTTGTAAAAGAAAATAAAGAATATTTTTATTCCGTCTAAATTATTAATATTATTTTTTATTTTTATTATATTAAAATCATTCTTGAATTTTTAAATTACATTAATATTATTTTTTATTGATATAATATTATTGATCGTTACTATAATAATTTAATATATTTTTTGTTTAAACGTGATGTTATTATGAAAGAACTTTAAGAGCTTCACGAGCGACAATAATAACTTAATCTCACAGTTTATCTCTGAATTTTAAACCATCCGAATTACTTATGCGCTCCGTCTCAATTTCAATTTTTCGGAAACCCTAAATCAGGGGAAAAACTCAAGAAACTAAATCAGAAACAAATCAACCCTTTTTAAAGAGAGAAAAACCGGAACACCTTTTTAAAAAAGAAAAAAATTATGTTTTCATGTATTATAACTTTTTTTTGGTCACTGAGGCGATTTTCTCATTTTTAAATTACATTAATATATTTTTTTATTGATATAATGATGATCGTTACTATATTTATTAATATATTTTTTGTTTAAACGTGATGTTAATTATGAAAGAACTTAAGAGCTTCACGAGCGACAATAATAACTAATCTCACAGTTTATCTCTGAATTTTAAACCATCCGAATTACTTATGCGCTCCGTCTCAATTTCAATTTTTCGGAAACCCTAAATCAGGGGAAAAAACTTCAAGAAACTAAATCAGAAACAAATCAACCCTTTTTAAAGAGAGAAAAAACCGGAACACCTTTTTAAAAAAGAAAAATTATGTTTTCATGTAAATTTATTATATTTAATGCTAGTAGGGATGGCAGGGGTCGGGATTGACCAACCCGACTCGATTCGATTTTTGAGATAAAATCTGAACACCTTAAATAATAAAATAGTGATTTAATTGGAAAAAATAATATATAGCGGGGTATTATTGTAATTATCCCTAAATATATAAAGTAAAATTATTTTTTCCGAATCGAGTATTTTCAACCCTAAACCCGAATCAACTTGACCCGATCCGAACCAAATTTTTTAAAAACCCCCGACCCGATTAAGTCGAGACTGATCCGTTTGTTTCACTGAAACAGTTTTCGAAAAATGAAATATGAAAAATGAATTACATTCTGGAAAAACATTTTCTTTTTTGGATAATACATTGTAAAAATTTTACACTGTTTGGTTAATTTTTTTGAAAACAATTCAGAATCTGTTTAATAAACAAGCATATTATATATATTTTTTATTTTATACCTTTTAGTTTATTAAGTTAATTTTATTTTTATATAATTATATTTTATAAAACTTTTCAGTTGGTAGAGCACAAGGTTCTTAACCTGAGGTCGTGGGATCGAGTCCCATGGAGGGCATTTCATAATTCGGAGGTCTCCTACAGAAGTTGCTCTCATCTAGTGTTGAAGCAACCTACTATCTTACCTCCCTCTTACCCCATTACATATGGGAACAAGGGACAACCATTTTTGAGTTAAATGTTTATTTTTATAAGTACGTTAAACTAAATTTTTAGATAATATATAATTTATGTTGATTGTATTATAAATACACATTTTAGGTTTAAAATCTTCATGATGCTTATTCATAGTATTTTTAGAATTGAATTTCAACGTATAATTAACATTATATAAGTTTAATTGATATAATCTAAATGATTTATTAAAAATATATTATCAAAGTTTATAATTAATAGTACACCACATTAAAACAATAATAATATATAATATTGTAATAATAATAATAATAGTGTCAAAGTGTATAATTAATACTACATCACATTAAAACAACAATATTATCCGACCGTAATAATTCAAGTCTAATTCATAATTAGTGCTACAACACAGCAGTGTCGAAGGGAATGGACCAAATGTAATGACAGAAAATGAGGGCGCTGCAATAAACTGAATTCTATCCCATCCTGAGATCAATCTGCTAGAGAACAGTTTGTTTGATAGTTAAAGGGACATATAAATCTAGAATAGTGTTGAGCAGATTTTCATTCATTTATTATTTAAGAAAGGAAAGCCATTACACCTCGCAGCGCCTTGTCGTGTCAGCTAGAATCCCCAATGCCTCTCTATTTGGAAGAACTGTCAGAACCCAAGGATGTGATTGATACAATGATGTAGTTTCAGGACCATAACCCCTGGCATCCGTGTTCCATGTAAAACCTAAAAGTATTAATTTTCATTAGCAATAAAAGGGTATGAAAATATCCTTCATGCAGCTATGTCCTAAAGAAAACTCACTCGTTTTCCTGTTAACTCTAACTTCCCACTAACTTCTCCAGTTCCATAAAATGAGGTACCAGCGGGAAGCTTAACAAGAAGCAAGTCCACCAGATCAGTTAACAAATAAAGTGAACAAGAGAAGAGACTTAACTCTAAAAGAAAAATACACCATCAAAGTGAAAACAGAATATGCTAAGTAATAAATGCACAATGGTATGTAGAGGCAAAATATTCTAAAATGCAAAGCAGAATAGACCTCAAGTTTGACAATCTGTTATCCTAGACGACACTCAAGGAATGGATATACAAAGGGAGCCTGTTGCTCAGAATTGGTACATCCTACTTTTGTTGTTTATAAATGAAAGACTTGGAACACTGCATCTCTATCATTTTCAGAAAGTGTCGGACCTGGCCCTCCTCCATTAGCCGAATTGAAGGCAATTAGGAAAGGAACTGAAATTTTCTTTTTCTCAGTTTGGTCACTAAAGGTAGATTGATTCTGGAGAGTAATTGCAAAACAGTGTGGAATGGATCCAGTCACCTTCTTCCGCTCTTGTGTATTTTAGTAATCTAATCAAGGAAATCGTGTCTTTTGTATTGTCTAGGGCGTTAATAGTGAAGTTAATTCCTAGGGGTTGTAATTGGGAGGCGGATAAGTTAACTAAAGAAGGAGTTGAGTAATTGTCTGGTTGCATCTAGGATATTTTCTGCATATTTAGAGGACAGTCTTTTTCTGATGTAATACAAGGATTATTGTTGTTTTATGTTATATCAATAAAATGAGATACTCTTTTCCTCCTTCCGCTAGTTGATCATTTCCTTTATAAATGAACAACTATAAAGGGGTTTTTAATGAGACCTCTTACTTTTATTTAAAAAAAATGGGGTGAAAAATCATTTTCCCTGCAGTGGAGCCTGATGTTGCTACTTTTATATCATAATCAACCATGTTAGATATTAGCTTTCTCCCTGTAAGCTTCTTGCTATAACTCTTCTTTCTGCATGCCAAACTCCTTATTAGAAGAAGCTGAAAGAATATAACATATCACTTATAAAGAAGCCAAGAAATGATTAATGCTAGAATATCTCTGTATCCAAATCTGTAGTCACAAAGCCTGATACATCCTGAGATAAACAAACAATCAGGAAAACCTTAAAAAATATCAATTGTGGCAGATATAGTGGTTTTTTGAGCAGCATTTACTGAAACATAATTGACCCTTTAATCTAAAGGTTGAACTCAATGGATCAAAGAATGTAACAGGAAATAAAAGTGATGAGACTGCATGGAAATGAATAAATCAAAGGTGAAACTGAGGCATGCTGTGACAGTTAAAGCAATGGAGCTTTAAGATTGAAGTGATCTGATTATGGTTTGTACTTTTTTTTATAGGAATATTAGGCCTCATTAAAAACCTCATAGAAGTCCTTCACCGTTAGGTAAGAACCATCTAGCGGAAGAAGGAAAATAGTGCCTTAATATATTATTGATAAACCAATTACATAAGACTTAAACAATCCTCTGTTACAGCTGCTATCTAAAACACACAAAACAACTAACAATTACAAATAAAACGTACAATCAACCAATCCCCTCCTTTGCTAGCTTATCAGCCTCGCAATTACAACACCTAGGTATCAACCTTACAATCATCTCTTCTCTGATACATAGACACAATCTCTTTGACTAAATTTGTAAGAAAAATAGGAACCGACGAAAGAGCTTTAATCTAATCCACTGCTGATCTACAATCACTCTCAATAATCAGTATTCCTTTCAACGCCCATTCTGAAGAGACAAAGATGTCGATGCCTTTCTTTATGGCTTTAATTCTACTATAGGAGGAGGGCTAGGACCAATATTGTCTGAAAATGAAATAAGAACAATATCATTCCAATCTCTAAGAATACCCCCTATTCCACCTATAAACCTAAAAACTACTGACAACCCCATTCACATTCATTTAAAAAATCAACTGGAGGAGGACTTCAACATAAAACAAGCTTGTTCTGATCCTTAAAAAGCAGTAAGATTGTCAGCCAAAGAAGGGTCTCTAATCAACAAAGTCTACTTGAATAGGAACAAGAGGGTACTTTGCTAAAACCATTGGCTAATCTGAATTTAACAATAAAAAACAAGGACGATCTGTCCAAATTCTCCTTTCAAAACAATGTATTCCTCACCTTCCAAATTGACCAAAAAACTGCCTCGAGATAAACTTCCATATAAGTGAATTCGGTCTCAAAACAGACCATGAGCTGAAAAGTGTTGAAGGGTCATTAGGCAGAGCTAAAACCAACTCCCAATAGCCTATTATTTTGTTACAAAGATCCCATGAAAATGAGCAGGAAAGAATAGATGTTGCACTATTTCTTCACACTGAGTACAACGAGACAAAGACTGTCTTCCCCTAATTGAACTCCCCTATTCTTCAACTCCACTCTCACAGCTACTCTTCGATGACAAACTTGCCAAAGGAAAGATTCTACCATTGGAGGAACTAACCCCGACCAAACCCATTTTTCCACAAAAAATTGTCATCTTTAATAGTTTTAAGTGACATCCTGCAAGCTTTAACTGAGAACAACCCATCACCAATTCCATTCCACAATAAAAAATCGTCCATTGTATCCCCAGTTTAATGTTATTTAGCCACTCCAATAATTCAACAGCTGTTCAACTTCCCAATCGTATAAATTCCTCCTAGTTTTAATGTTCCACTCCCATCCATTCGAATCAAAGTTGCCAAAGTCAACCACTTTACCCACTTGTTCGGAGAAAGGGCATAAATCCTAGGAAACAAAATATTCAAAGGAAAATCCCCAATCCAAGTATCATTCCAAAAAGAGATAGATTTACCATTCCCCACTTGTATCTTTGCATGTGATCTAAGACTGCCTCCTATGGAATCATCCTTCAAGAAATTATTCACAATTCCTCTCCAAATCAAGAATCCTGCTGAGAGATAACCTTATTGATGTCCATGGTTGTGTTTTGCTACATAATTTTTTTTCCACAATGTATTTTTTTCATTGGCAAACTTCCACACCCATTTTCCTAACAAAGCACGATTGGTAAGGTTCATATCAACGACTCCCAAGCCTTCACTTCTCTGCGGTTTGCAAACATTCTTCCAGCTCACCCAATGAATTTTCCTTTCAACCCACTACCCCATAGAAAATCGCCATCAAGGAATTAATCTTTTGACTAATTTTACTCGACATCTTAAAAATAGATAGGAAAAAAATGGGTAATGATGACAATACATACTTTAGAAGAACTAATCTACCAACCATAGATAGTGAAGAAGCTTTCCACCCTGCCAATTTCTTGTTAAATTCTCAATGATCGGTTCCGACAATTCTCTGAGTTTTTTTTTTTCTCCAAGAGGAAGGCCTAAATAGATTGAAGGAAATGAACCAACAGAACACCCAATTGCCTTAGCCCAATCTTGTAGTAGTCATTCTCTACATTAATAGCATAGAGTTTGCTCTTAGCTAAATTCAAATGTAGCCCCATCATTAAGTTGGAAATTCTCAAACTCTTCTTACGTTTTCAATCTGAGTAATAGAAGCTGACAGAAAATAATTAAATCATCCGCAAACTGTAAATGAGACAGAGTAAAAGAATTTTGAGTTTTTCCAAAAGAAAACCCTTGAAATAGCCCCAATTCAACAACTTTAGTCAACATCAAATGAAACAATTCACCAACCATATTGAACAACAATGGAGAAAGGCTACAACCTTGTCTTAAACCTTTAGTAATAGGAACTCTTCTGTCGGAGACCCATTCACTAAAACCGAGATTGAAGCTGTAGAACACACTGCAAAATCCATGAACACCATCTCTCACTGAAGCCCATCTCTTTCATTATTTTGAGAAGAATCGGCCATTCTACAGTGTCATATGCTCGACTAAAGTCCACATTAAATACCACCCCTTTAAGCCTTTTTTTTCCTCCAAAAATCAATGCCTTCATTAGCTAAACTTTAGACAAAATTTTATGAAGGATGCCAACAAGACTGGGTCTATAATCTTCAAGTTTCTCCGGATTACCTTCTTTGGAAAAAGGTAATAAAGGCATGATTAACCCCATGATCTCACTCCTTTCCATTATAAAATTCTGAAAAAAATTTCATAGTCTGCTCCTTCAAGCTCTTCCAATACTTTTTGTAGAAGCCTATAGTAAACCATCCGGACCTAGAGCTTTTGAACTTTAAGAAGTTGAAATTGCTTGCCACACTTCTTGCTCAGAAAATTCTCCTCAAGGAAAGCACTTTGAGCTACTGTCAATTGTGTAAAATAAGATTGATACCCTCTACTTCCATCGTTGATTTTACATTATAAGCGTGTCCTTGAAGAACTTAAACACAAGGGATTTAATCTTTGTCAATCCCTCCTTTTCATAGCACTAATGTGGAAGAACTTCGTGTTTTTATCTCCATCTTTGATCCATCTCGATCTTGACTTTTGAAACCAAATACTCTCCTCTTTGTATTCTATCAACTCATCCCAATCCTTTGTATTTAAAATTCCTCTTTGTGACTTTAACTCTATTTCATTTATTTTGTTTCCAGCAAGGAAATAGAGTATGCCAGCCCTAGATAACAACTGTCAAGCCACTTTGATATTCTTTTTGGTAACCTACAAAATTATGACAATTTCGCCTTTAATACTCTTCTTTTTGTCCACTGCTAGAGATTCTTCAACCACTTCATCAAAACGTTTCCTCTAATAGATAGTTAAAAAATCTAAATGGTTTGGGACCCCAATTTAGACTAGCATCCTCCAACATAATCGGATTATGATCGGAAATGGATTTCGGCAGTAGACTTTGTGAAATATTAGGAAACTGCTTAGGAATCTGCCACAACTAAGAACCATTCTAATCTAACCCACTAGGTGTTTTTCAGTTATTACACCAATTGAAAGATCCTCCTGAAATGGGCAAATCTATGAGAGTAGTTTGATGTACAAAAGATCGAAGAATGTCTATAGTATGCCAGTTTTTTGAACACTCTATCTTTTCTTCCGGATCAAGATACGCATTAAATCACCCCCAATACACACTGGCCATAAACAATTCCCTATAAACTCTTCATTTTCAGATTCGACAGAATGGCCATAAACATTTATAAGCGCACACTCACTTTTGCCTTCTTTGAAATTCCCACTAATACAAGAAACCTGCTATGAACATGTTGTCTTGCGAGACTTCAAACACATTTTCATTCCACATAGTAATAAACCCACCACAGACCCCTCTGATGGAGACAATAACAAACCCCTTAACAAATTTCCCCCAATCCTCCTTGTAATCCTCATATGACATTGTTCGAGATTTGATTCTTGAATAAAAAGAAAAACGAGTTTGATTTTCTTAATATTTCTTGTCACTGCTACAGATTTCTCTTTCCTCCCTAAACCTCTTATGTTCCACGAAAGAATGCTTAATTTACATATGAAAATATTACTACCAAAAACCCAAAACACCAATAACTGCTGCTAACCACTAGTCTCCCCATCTCAACATTTCCTTACTGCCTCCTCATCTTTTTTCAGATTTAGAATTTTGGTGATAAAAGCATGTTTCCCGTCCTTGAACGAAATTCCTAACATCTGACAGACATCCCAAGTAGTCATAGCTTCCTCCAACAACATCGAAAAAAGTTGTTGACGAAATAGTTGAATTAGTAACTAAATCTAGAGCTTCATTTATTAAAGTTCTTCTCCTCCTCCTGTGATCTTTTCCTATTCCTTTTTTGATCAATTCCTGTGTACCCTATTAGTTATAGAAAGCGATGAAAGTTTTCCAACATCTGTTTTCTTCTGTCCTGGATCGGATTGACCTCTGAATGCATATTAATTTGTTCAATGCCCAAACAAAGCCATAATCGTCTATCACTTAACCTTATATAAACTCTAGCAAAACGTCCTCTTTTCCTCCTTCCGTCAGGGGCACTTTTAATAGACAGACAACTAGATACCGGATATACTGAGTTCCACTGCTGGGGATCGTCAAATTAAACATCAATGTTTTTCCTGCTGCAGTTTTGAATCCGGTTCCATATCAAGAGAGTAGGCTTCTAATTGATTGTCTCCCTCAGTTTTTTCCTCTGCTGTAATTCATCTTTCATCTTCATTTCTATTAGATACTAACCGAAACTTATTATGTTTCTTTGACCCATCCCACTTGAAATTAAAAGTTGGCCAACAGGATGATTTTTTGCCAAAGAAGAAAAATCCCATTTAGAGTCTGATTGGGCTGACTTGTTCCTTGTGGGACTTATTTTTCAAAAATTATCTCCCACCTACTTCATGTAGCCCACTTTCTTTTCCTTTCTCTAACCACGTGATCACATTTGACCTTACTACATCTGATGACGTTCCACAATGATCATGAGTATTTTTGAATTTCCTCCTTCAAAAAATCATCACTGTAGCATCATCAGAATTCGTTTGTAGCTCATCTCCGATTACAGCAGGGACATTTTTGCATTTCGATCCTAATTTTATTTTAACTTTAAAGAACCTTCCATATGATCCTATATTAATAAAATCTGGTACATCAAAAGGACTCGCCACCCTTATGAATATTCTCGTCGAAGTGAGATCCTCCCTGTCTTGTCTCGTCCGGGATACATATAAACTCCCCCACCTAGCTGCAAGTTTCTCCAAAAAGGTTCACTCTAGCATAAAAGTGGTAATCCATCTAGCTCAACCAAGCAATACGCCAAATACACACCTTCTTCATTCAACAAAGAGCCAACCAGTTGAACCAGAAGAAAAACTCCTCTCGGAACTTCATCCACGCGTTTGAATACTTCTTTATATTTGAACATGATAATACATGAATTCCTTACATCCTCATCTTACTATTTTTACATCGAATCATTTCTTTGCCAGAGCTTTCTTCACCTCTTCTGGCTCAAAAGGGTATTTAATAACCCTTGAACTTTTCGCCCAACCATAATCTTCTTTAGGGATATGCATCTCCTCCTCATGACTTCTTTTATCCCTTTAAGTGGCTTGTTAATTTCCATCTGTAATCTTCTATCATCTTTCTCGTTTCATTGAATTCTATATTTTGCAACCCACCGATAATCTCTTCCCATCAATCACGTTCCATTGATATTCTGAATAGCTCTTCTTCTACCTTCTGCTTTCGCATATTGAACAAATGCAAACGTAGAGGACTTATAATTTGGTTTATTCATAAGATTTGGAATAAAGACCCTCACTACTTGTCCAAATGGTTGAAAATTTCTCTTAATTCACCTCTAGCAACTCTCTTACTAAGATTATAAACAAAGACAATTCATTCCTCATCGGAGGAAAAAGGACCTGACACGCTCACTCTCTTTCTCTCTCTACCTTCTCACACATCTTTGATCATAAGGTTTACCCTTTCTTCTACCTTCTTCTTTTTCGCATATTGAACAAATGCAAACGTAGAGGACTTTATAATTTGGTTTATTCACAAGATTTGGAATAAAGACCCTCACTACTCGTCCATAATGGTTGAAAGATTATGGTTTGTACTTAAGTTAATTGTCTCAGGAGAGAGAAACATTTAGACTTATTTGTGTTTTCTGTGAACAATAGTCCATTTTTATCATCATCTACCTCGTTGGTTCTGTGAGTATTGCATCCCATTTTCATTTTCGACAAACTAATAATTTCGCAACAAAAAGTTAAAACCAGAAGCAAGACTGAATATGATCGAGAGAAACAAACAATCAAATAAACTAAATTTAAAGCAAAAAAAACAACCATATTTTTGCAACAAACAATAAAACAGAAGCATGACTGAATACGATCGAAAGAAACATACAATCAAATAAACTAAATTTAAAAGCAAAATAAATAAATAAATAAACCAATAATTTTGCAACATACAGTAAATCCAGAAGCAAGACTGACATGATCAATTAAATCAAAGAAGCAAATAAACTAAATTTACAGCAAAAAAAAACAACCAATAATTTTGCAACAAACAGTAAATCCAAACAAGACTGATATGATCAATTGAAACAAAGAAGCAAATAAACTAAATTTACAGCAAGACAATAAGAATCAATTCAAGGCTCTCAATCCGAAATCCACGTCTCAATCTCCATTCAAAATCAAAATGAAAGAAAAGGAGAAATCGAACTAATTCCCTTCAAATCAAAATGAAACAGAAAAGCTAATTTGGATAATATTCCCCCAACAAAGACAGTGTATAAGAAGAAGAAGAAACTTGAAAGCAGATATCAAACAAACCTGAAGAAAAATTTGGTTGTTGATGAGGATGACGATGGAGACGAATTAGAGTGAGAAAATACGCAACGACAAACGATAATTTCAAGGCTCATTCCCCCGTGCCACTGCTAAGGACCATGCGGACATTTCCTTTTAAGTGCAATAAAAATATGCAAATTGCAAGCTCCACTATCACCAATTGCATAAAAAAATAATTTCTATTTGGAAATAATCCACATGGCTACCCGCCAAACTGAATGAGTCGGGCCTAAACATATATTACTTGAGAATATGACTGTCCGCCTGAGTCAATAAACGCCCGTGAGGAGGCCACTTGATCGAATGATTTTGGCGTTTGGTTGAATCCCTTGGAATCTAATTCCATCAAGGAGGAAAGTAAATTTCATTCCTAACATGACATAATTGACCGTACTACATTCATCAATCTTTAGATATTCGGATCGAATTTTTTTTAAAAAAAATTGAGATCAGGTCAATTTTTTTTAAATCGGGTTCGGGTCGGGTCAGGTTTTTTTAAGTGTGATATTTAGGTCGGTCGGGTTTTTTAAGTGTGATATTCGGGTCGTTTTTTTTAAAAAAAACCGGGATCGGGTCGGTTTTTTTTAAAAAATCGGGATCGGTCGGTTTTTTTTTAAAAAAAAATTGGGATCGGGTCGGGTCGATTTTGTTAAGTTTGATATTCAAGTCGAGTTTTTTTAAGTGTAATATTCGGATCGGATTTTTTAAGTGTGATATTCGGGTTCGGGCTTAGGGTGAAAAATATCCGACCCGACCCGAAAATATATATAATTTTACCTTATATATTTAAGAATAATTATAATAATACCCCTCTATATATAATTTTTTTCAATTAAGTCACTACTTTTATTGAATAATTTTTTTATTATTATTTCAGGTCGGGTCGGATCTCGGGTGGAGGTTCCCTTGTTCGGGTCGGGTCAGTGGACCAAAAACCCGACTCATGGCCATCCTTAATTGGGACAATTTTAAGTTATGATGTTTATTATGATTTTTATAATTTATTGAAATGAAAAACAATCAATAAATAAAAATTTAATATTTTTAAAATTTTATAATATATTGTTACATGTAAGTTATAAAAAACTAAAATTAAGCAAAAAAGAAGAAGGACAATTCTGCCATTTATATTACTGAAATCAAATCTGATATGTCTGTGAACCAAAACATAATATAAAATTAAATTTCAATTCAATTTCCTGCCAACCAAACATGTTTCATATTCAGATTTCAATTCCTTCAGATTCCAATTCCTTAAGGAGTCAATTTTACGTTGACCTTAAAACATTTTCAGTTGACTTCCGTATTTTCTTTGGACCAAACATAAAAAAGTTGGGAAAACATTTTAAACGACACTAAATCATAAAAAAGAAAACTTCAAGAAAACTAAATCAGAAAAAAAGCCTTTTTTTAAAAAAGAGAGAAAATTAGAACACCTTTTAAAAAAGAAAAAATATTTTCATGTAAATTTATTATATTTAACGCTTGTAGGGATGGGCAGATCTAAGGTTTGGCCAACCAGTCTCGATTTGATTTTTTGAGATAAAATTTAAACACAGTTGAATAATAAAAAAATAAAAATTAATTGAAAAATAATATATAAAAGAGTATTATTGTAATTATTCTTAAATATATAAGGTAAAATTATATATTTTTTCCGAATTGTGTATTTTTCACCCAAAAGCCGAACTCAACTTGACCCGATCCAAACCAGATTTTTCTCATTTTATGTTATTTTAAATTTATTTACTTACAATTTATATTATGATATATACCACACAATAACATAATTAGAAAAAACATTATTTTAAAAATAATTTAATATTCAAAAACATAATCAAAGTATTTCTAATAAATCGAATAGAATCCTCTATTGAATCATAGGTTCATGAACATTTCTATACACAGTCGTCATATTATTTTATATGCAATAGTATATGTTTAATTAAAGGGAAAAAAGAGTAAAATTCAATGAGCAGAAGACTTTCATCCTAAAATGCAAGAATAAGAGAACTGTAAATATAAAAAGCAGGCAATATAAGAAAGAAGTCAACTTTCACACTTCTCATCCAATAAAAATGATAGGGATAAGCTCACCGACTAGAGAACTGTCAATATCAAGGATGAAGAAATGTACCTAGCAATTACATTCCAGAAATGAAGGACCATCTGGATAGCGGTATTGATTAGTTCTTTCGACAAGAAGAGACTTTGAAAGGAAATTATGCCATCATCCACAAACTGTCGTGAAAATGTTAACGAATAAAACACTTTAAACCAACCAAAATAAACTGATACAAATTGAAATGTAATGTATACCTAGCAGTTATGAACATATTCCAATAATGAAGGAACATCTGGATAATGGTATTGATTAGTACTTTCGAGAAAAAGAGGCATTCGAAAGCAAATTAAGTCACCATCCACAAGCTGCAGTGAAAATATCAGACGAGTAAAACAATTTAAACCAACCAAAATAAACTGATACAAATTGAAATGTAATGTATACCTGGCTAGCTTCTAGATGATTTTCTTGTTAATTAGTTCATACATAAAGTCATGAAAAAGTCAAGCAAAAAGTTAGGAAAAATTAATCAGATGGCAAATTATACCACGTCACAATCAAACCCACAAAATTACTGCAAAACAAGGTACAATTAGCTTTAATTAAGTCACCATCTACAAGCTGCCATGAAAATGTTAGATAAATAAAACACTTTAAACCAACCAAAACAAACTGATACAAATTGAAATGTGATGTAGACCTGGCTTGGAAAGTGATTTTCTTGTCAATTGGTCTACACATAATATTGGGCTCAAACTTAATTTCATGGAAATTAAAGCACAACCAAAGAATCATGCCTCACAATGTCAAAAGTCAAGCAAAAGGTTAGGAAAAAATTATTCAGATGGAATATGGGCCTCAAATTAATTCATGGAAATTAAAGCACAACCAAAGAATCATGCCTCAATGTCAAAAGTCAAGCAAAAGGTTAGGAAAAAATTATTCAGATGGTAAATAATATGTCAAAAGACATAATTTTACTGTAATTTTCCCATATCTGAGTGGGATGGAAAGGTGGTTAATTTTGGAGACAGCTAATGCCTTGAATGGATAAAGAAAACAAATTACTGTAATTCTCCCATATCTGAGTGGGATAGAAAGGTTGGTTAATTTTGGAGACAGCTAATGCCTGAACTGGATAAAGATCTGGGAGCGTGTCCTGGCTATGCTTACCCCGTTAGTTAAGGAAATTGTAATTGTGTTTGGATCGTATTGTAATTATTAGGTTTGTAAAGAGATGTGTGAATTGGGAGGCTGATAGCTTGGCTAAATCGGGCATAGGGTAATTTGGGTTGTAATCATGTTTGGGTAGTTTGTTGTTGGTTAGAGGGTTGATGTTAGGTACTCTTACAAGACAAAATAAACAATGTCAATCTGATCACTCTTTTTGTGAAGAAAAGGTCCAAATAATAAAAGGGCAGTCTTAATTGTCTACGTGGCATGACATCATCATCATAGGTGATGACATCAGAGAAATCGAAAATTTGAAGACATTGCTGCACGAGAATTTGAAACCAAGGACCTTAAGGACCTTGAGGTATTTTTTGGACATGGAAGTAGCAAGATCAAAGAAGGGGTCGTCATAAATCAAAGAAAATAATTCTGGACTTACTCTCTGAAACTGGATTTACAGGTTGCAAGCCTTCAGAAACTCCCATGGAAGCAAATATGAAGTTAAAGAACAATATCAAATGTTAATGGGCAAGCTCATCTACTTGTCACTTACTATACCAGACATAGTATTCTCTGTGAGTATGTGAGTCAGTACATGAACGATCCTAAAGAAAGAACATTTGGAAGTATCTCGTATTTTAAGGTATTTGGAGATGACACCGGTTCATGGATTAATCTTCAGAAAACATGAAGATAGAACAATCAAGATCTTTTCAAGTTCAAGTTGGGCTGGAGAATTAAATGATAGGAGATCGAACAGGTTATTGTTCGTTGGGGAAATTTGGTGACTTGGGGAAATTAACTGGCATAACTAAGCATGTGATGATCGACAGACACTTCATTGCAGAAAAGGTGAATGGTGGATCCGTAAAACTCAACTATGTCTCTTTAAAAGATCAAATAGCCGATATTTGACCAAGGCACTTCCAAGAATCAATTTAGACGAGATTACACCCAAGCTGGGTCTTTACAACATCTATTCCCCAGCTTGAGGGGAGTGTGAGTTATAGTTAGATGTAAATACTAGTATTACTTTGACACCAACTTTAGAACTCTATTTTATCTCAAACTCTTGAAAACACTTGTATATATACATTCCTTTGTACAATCTGAATTTAACGTGAAATAAAGAATTTTTTCAGAGAATTTTAGTTTTACAACATGAAGGAAACATACAGTAAAATATACAAGCAAATGTCTTATCTTAAGAAGCTTCTAAACTAGGAAAGTGACTGGTTCTAGTAATAAATACAATCCCTTAAAGTTAGAGATCCTAACCAATAAAGAATATTTACAAATCCTACTTCCACAAAATTACAGTGAAACAAGGAACAATATACATTAGCTTCAATTATCAATATAACCGGTGAAAATATCTGAAACAGCAAGAGGAAAAAAAAGAGTAAAATTTAATGATAGACCTTCATCCTAAAAAACAAGCATAAGAGAACTGTAAATATAAAAAGCAGACAATAACAGAGAAGTTAACTTCCACAATTCTCATCCAAAAATGATAGGGATAAGCTTACTGACTAGAAAACTGTAAATATAAAGGATGAAGAAATGTACCTGACAATTATATTCCATAAATGAAAACATCTGGATAGTATTGATTAGTACTTTCGACAGGAAGACTTTGAAAGCAAATTATTCCACTATCCACAAGCTGCCGTGAAAATGTAAACACTTAAAACCGACCAAAACAAACTGATACAAATTGAAATGTAATGTATACCTGGCGGTTATGAACATATTCGAGAAATGAAGGAACATCTGCACAGTGATATTGATTAGTACTTTCGACAGGAAGAGACTTTTGAAACCAAATTATGTCACCATTCACAAGCTACAGTGAAAATGTTTGACGATAAAACACTTTAAACAAAACCAAAACAAACTCATAAGAATTGAAATGTAATGTATACCTGGCAAGCTTGGAAGGTTATTTTCTTGTCAATTGGTCCACACATAACACTAGGCTCAAACTTAATTTCATGTCATAGTCAAACCCACAAAATTACTATAAAACAAGGTATAAAATACATTAGCTTCAATTATCAATATAACCAGTAAAAATATTTGAAAAAGCAAAAGGAAAAAAGAGTAAAATTCTATGAGCAGAAGACTTTCTTCCTAAAATGCAAGCATAAGAGAGAAAAATGACCGAGAACTGGAATTGCTCTACTGAGAAAAGATATTGCTAGAAGCTAAACTCATAAAGATTGGTCTTTTCATCAGGAGCATACTCTGCCATTTTGTTTAATTTGGACAAAATTTCTATAGGCTTTTTCACAACAACCCTCCAATATAGCTAATATTGATCAGAAAGATAACCCAAATAAGATTTCACGTATTTATCCAAAAGACAAGGGGAAATAGACAACCTACCAAAGTTTAATTTTCCTTTCCAACTCTCTTAGAATTCTTTGATGGTAGAACAAGAGTCATAATGGTTGTTTCAACCTATGTCCGCTAGCACAAAGACTATATTCTTAAAGCATATCTTACAAACTTTAAAGAAAAAACCAAGAGAAAACATGTCTAGTAACTCACCCTTTCACACCATTTTACATCAATACTAATGGCTCATCAACAGTCCATATAAAACTATTTTTTTCTTCATCCCATACACATAGTTGAGCCCTCAAACTTGAGGCAGGTTTTTGAAGAAGTTAATTGACTTTCTGTACTATGCATACCTCTAAAACATAAAATCAGGGGAAATGACAACTTTAGCATTCTCTCTTTCCTGCAAGTTAAAAAACAAATAAATAAAGTCCTTTTAAGAAATTTAGTATTAGCATGAAGAATTAGCAGAAAGTAGAAATTACAGAACTTAAAACCGGCTTGTTAATATTTTCAATAATATCCCTCTAAACAAAAATCAAAAGAAAATTTTCCTTAGTTATTAATAAAAAGGGAGTACTGTAGTTACAATATCATGTCCTTTAGGAGCATGAACTGAAAGTTGTTCCTCTGAATAATCTGAGAGGTGCAGGATGTTGTAACTTATGAAGCAAACTCAAATGGATAAGAAAAATACCTCTACACTCAACAGGAGAGGAAGCAAAAGCTAATGAAGAAATAATTTCAGTCCTACCATCATCATCTGATATCAGATCAACCCGCTCATTCTGCAAACATTTTAATAGAACAATACACAAGAGGTTTAGGATCTTTTTAATATATCACTCAGGGACAAAGTCTAGGACTTCTAATTAGACAAGAAAAATCAAGCAACAAAATATGGAGTACTTACAATGAACTTGAGGCAGGTTTTTGAAGAAGTTAATTGACTTTCTGTACTATGCATACCTCTAAAACATAAAATCAGGGGAAATGACAACTTTAGCATTCTCTCTTTCCTGTAAGTTAAAAAACAAATAAATAAAGTCCTTTAAAGAAATTTAGTATTAGCATGAAGAATTAGCAGAAAGTAGAAATTACAGAACTTAAAACCGACTTGTTAATATTTTCAATAATATCCCTCTAAACAAAAATCAAACTGATATCAGATCAACCCGCTCATTCTGCAACATTTTAATAGAACAATACACAGAGGTTTAGGATCTTTTTAATATATCACTCAGGGACAAAGTCTAGGACTTCTAATTAGACAAGAAAAATCAAGCAACAAAATATGGAGTACTTACAATGAACTTGAGGCAGGTTTTTGAAGAAGTTAATTGACTTTCTGTACTATGCATACCTCTAAAACATAAAATCAGGGGAAATGACAACTTTAGCATTCTCTCTTTCCTGTAAGTTAAAAACAAATAAATAAAGTCCTTTAAAGAAATTTAGTATTAGCATGAAGAATTAGCAGAAAGTAGAAATTACAGAACTTAAAACCGACTTGTTAATATTTTCAATAATATCCCTCTAAACAAAAATCAAAAGAAAACTTTCCTTAGTTATTAATAAAAAGGGAGTATTGTAGTTACAATATCATGTCCTTCAGGAGCATGAACTGAAAGTTGTTCCTCTGAATAATCTGAGAGGTGCAGGATGTTGTAACTTATGAAGCAAACTCAAATGGATAAGAAAAATACCTCTACACTCAATAGGAGAGGAAGCAAAAGCTGATGAAGAAATAATTTCAGTCCTATCATCATCATCTGATATCAGATCAACCCGCTCATTCTGCAGACATTTTAATAGAACAATATGGAGTACTTACAATGAACTACTTTGGCTAAATATCATACCTGGTTTATCGTATTCATCTCACAATTTTTTAATTGATCATCCAATTTTAAGAAATCAAAATACAAACTTTCATTGTAATCACCTGGAGTAACTCATGGCAGAAAAATCATAAGCTGTTTGATTAATAAAAAAGACAATCTAACATCAATAAACTAAAAAGAAACCAGCAGAACAACAAAAGGCTGCAAGCAAAAACGCTTTCCAATTCAACCATGAGAAAAAAAAAACCTGGAATTCTTAGAAACCCCCCAGATTTACTTTTTCATTCTCGTTGACCCCCAATAAAAGAATTGGAAATTGGAAAAAAAACCGGAATTTCAAAGAAAAGATGAGGGAAAAAAAGTTTAAACCTACTTTGAGGGGTGGCTTCTTAGAATCCGACCCATCATACTGTTAAGCGCTCCCTCGGAAAATCTCGCTGCGCTGAACGGTGATGGAAGCGGCTCCATCTGCTGCTCCTCGAAAGCCCTGGATCGTTGATGGTTGTGATCATCAGATGACCTGAATAGACTGGTTGCTACATAGTAAATGGCCATAACAGAGCAAGAACCATGAAGAAAGTGGCTGGAGATAGACTCGTATATGCAGTTATCACATATGGCTGCAGCCTAAAGCATGTTGCCCATTTGATTTTATTGTTCTAGATATATTAAGGGTAGGCACCTATACCTTAGAGCTTCAAGAAAAATATTGCATGGAACAGTATGTAGGAAATGCGCTTTGATTTTCAGTAGTCTTGTTTGGTTGCGCTTTTACAAAGTTAAATGAAGAACATTAGAAGCTTCAATAACAACACCTAAGATGTAAACTGATTCCATGTACGTTTAGCATCAACGTCAATTAGTAAATCGATCTTTTCTTTTCCAAGTCTTGCGATTTTGTAAAGCTACAAATTGTAAGACAAAAGAAGTATAGGTGTTAACAATATTGTTACATTAGTAATTGAAATACAAAGTTACATGAACATTTGAAGCTTGAACAACAAAACTTAAGATATACACTGATGCAATGTACCTTTAGCATCAACGTCAATTGGTCCATCGATCTTTCTCTTTTTCCAAGTCTTTCTGTTTTGTAAAGCTACAAACAAAGACAGAAGAAGTATAGGTGTTGCAACAATATTGTTACATGAGTAATTGAAATATAGATAATAACTCTATTCTTTTTGTCATTCAATATAAATAATAACTCTATTCTTTTTGTCATTCACAGCTTGAACAACAACAACACTAAAGATATACAATGATGCAATGTACCTTTAGCATCAACGTCAATTGGTCCATCGATCTTTCTCTTTTTCCAAGTCTTTCTGTTTTGTAAAGTTACAAACAAAGGCAGAAGAAGTATAGGTGTTGCAAAAATATTGTTACATGAGTAATTGAAATATAGATAATAACTCTATTCTTTTTGTCATTCAATATAAATAATAACTTTATTCTTTTTGTCATTCACAGCTTGAAAAATAACACTTAAGATATACACTGATGCAATGTACCTTTAGCATCAACGTCAATTGGTCCATCGATCTTTCTCTTTTTCCAAGTATTTCTGTTTTGTAAAGCTACAAACAAAGACAGAAGAAGTATAGGTGTTGCAACAATATTGTTACATGAGTAATTGAAATATAGATAACAACTCTATTCTTTTTGTCATCCAATATAAATATTAACTCCATTCTTTTTGTCATTCAATAAAAATAATAACTCTATTCTTTTTGTCATTCACAGCTTGAACAACAGCAATTAAGATATACACTGATGCAATGTACCTTTAGCATCAACGTCAATCGGTCACATCTTTTCTGATTAATCATATACTTGTTACTCTAAAATTCAAGTTCCTTTACTGTTTATACAAATTTAGGTCTTCCTAATTAGCATTAATAAGGGCCCGAAGTATAAAAGGAAAAAAAAAAACAAAGTAATTAGTGAATGTGTCATTACAACGCATATGCCCATTGCCATTGCAAAAACCAAGCAGCTAATGGTGATAACAAAACACGACAAGGCCTTGTTAGCCATAACTCTCCTTTAAAGTTCCGAGTTGAATTATACTACTCTTCCTATCAGGAGAAAAGAGTAGAATAACAGTGAGCAAGGTGCCACACAAAAACAAGCAAGAGCACTGAAATATCCACTGGTAAATTATAAAAGCAAAAACAGAGAAAATACAAATACTGAGATAATTACCAAAGGCTAAAAAAGGTCAAATATTTAGAGATAATAGCTTTCACACTGGAGAGATGATGATTCAACATTTATATCTAATACAATGAACCATAAATACAGGACTAAAGACCTAAACCATGAAAAGGCAAGAAAAATATGGAAAGGCATGAACCCATAAACCAACTCAAGTCAATAACATTCTAAAATTTTATGCAAAACATTAAAAATATGAAAAATAACAGTAACAACTCACATTGCAGTTCTGTTAATTCAGAATCAAGTTCAATTGGTCCCTTGCTAACTGCCTTTTGTATAGTCCTGCAGCAATATGCAACTAGAGCACATGAAGACAAAAAATGATTACTTTTACGAGAGAATAAAAGTAACACCATGCCTCTACTCCATACCTTCAACGTCAAGATCAATTGGTCTGTTTGCCAATTTCAATTTTCCAGGGTATTACAAAGGAAAGAAAAAGATTATTACATAAACAGACATATAAATATTATGTATATGCTCAAGTAAAAGGATTTAAGAAGCAAAGATTATTAATGTTGTCTGAAACAAGGAAATACATTTAACCAAAAACAACTAAGATCAAACATCAAATAAAAAGCTATAGAAAAGAATTAAAAAAGCAATTAACAAATACAAAAATAACATTAAATTTTCTTTGGCTTAATCATAAAGATATGACTTTGACAAAGACCTGATACTCTGCCCCATGATGGCATTTTCTTCATTTTCACTGCAGGAGGTAGCATGACTGATTATATCTATGCAATTAAACAAAAAGAAAAGTAATCTTCCACATTCGCGCATAAATAGGAAATTACAATAGGCGTAAGGAACTAAAATACAGTGAAAAACAAAAAATAAGAGCAAGAGTCCGAGACATACAACAAGAAAAAGCATACTCAAACCAAATGATGTATACAAGATTACATTTTCTCTGTTAAGGGTAGCGTGCGAGAAAAGCTACAAATGTGACCGAAAAAAATTAAATACCCATTTATTCTAATATTGAAAGAAATAAAACAACACTTAGTAAATAAACATTAAAAATTGAGAATAATCTGACAAGAAACTAGATCTGAAGAAATCTTACTCAAAAATAGCCTGCCATATATATCCTTGTATCTCACACTCAATGATTTGATTGATTTCTCCCTTTCAGACCAGCATGGATCACAAACTGAACCTCAACAACCCAATCGCTGCAACAATCAAGAATATCCTAGTTCAAATTTTATTAATGAGAAACCTCTATTGAATCATAGGTTCATGAACATTTCCATACACAGTCTTCCTAAAATGCAAGAATAAGAGAACTGTAAATATATAAAAGTAGGCAATATAACAGAGAAGTCAACTTTCACACTTCTCATCCAATGAAAATGATAAGGATAAGCTCGTTGACTAGAGAACTGTAAATATAAAGGATGAAGAAATTTACCTGGCAAATATATTCAAGAAATGAACATATGGATAGCGGTATTGATTAGTACTTTCGACAGGAAGAGAGTTTTGAAAGCAAATCATGTCACCATCCACAAGATGCCGTGAAAATGTAAAACACTTTAAACCAACCAAATGAAATGTAATGTATACCTGGCAGTTATGAACATATTCCATAAATGAAGGAACATTTGCATAGCGGTATTGATTAGTACTTTCAACAGGAAGAGACTTTTGAAAGCAAATTATCTCACCATCAAAAGCTGCCGTGAAAATGTTAGACGAATAAAACACTTTAAACCAACCAAAACAAACTGATACAAATTGAAATGTAATGTATACCTGGCTAGATTGGAAAGTTATTTTCTTGTTAATTGGTTCACACATGGGCTCAAACTTAATTTCATGGAAATTAAAGCACAACCAAAAAATCATGCCTCTCAATGTCAAAAGTCAAGCAAAAGGTTAGGAAAAATTAATCAGATCGTAAATAATACCATGTCACAGTCAAACCCATAAAATTAATGTAAAACAAGGTACAATATACATTAGCTTCAATTATCTGTATAACCATAAAAATATCTGAAACAGGGAAAGGAAAAAAGAATAAAATTTTATGAGCAGAAGACTTTCTTCCTAAAATGCAAGCACAACCAAAGAATCATTCCTCCCAATGTCATAGTCAAGCAAAAGGTTAGGAAATTAATCAGATCGTAAATAATACCATGTCACAGTCTAACCCACAAAATTACTGTAAAACAAGGTAAAAATATTTGAAACAGCAAAAGGAAAAAAGAGTAAAATTCTATGAGCAGAAGGGGGTTTTTAACGAGGCCTCCCTTTCTTATAAAAAAAAATGAGCAGAAGACTTCTTCCTAAAATGCAAGCATAAGAGAGAAAAATGATTGAGAACTGGAATTGCTCTACTGAGAAAAGATATTGCTAGAAGCTAAACTCAAAAAGATTGATCTCTTCATCAAGAGCATAAGCCTACCCAAAAGACAAGGGGAAATAAACAACATGAGACAACCTACCGAAGTTTGATTTCAATTTCTAGCTCTCTTAGAATTCTTTGACAGTAGAATAAGAGTCATAATGGCTGTTTCAACCTATGTCCGCAAGCACAAAGACTATATTCTTAAAGTATATCTTAGAAACTTTAAAGAAAAAAAAAACCAAGAGAAAGAAATCACACCATTGTACATCAATACAGATGACTCATCAACAGTCCAATAACTACTTTTTTTCCATCGTCCCCATACACAGTTGAGCCCTCAAACTTGAGGCGGGGTTTTGAGAAGTTAACTTTATGTACAATGCATACCTCTATAAAAACACAAAATCAAGGGATATTCTTAAAGTATATCTTAGAAACTTTAAAGAAAAAAAAAACCAAGAGAAAGAAATCACACCATTGTACATCAATACAGATGACTCATCAACAGTCCATACATAACTACTTTTTTTCCATCGTCCCATACACAGTTGAGCCCTCAAACTTGAGGCGGGGTTTTGAGAAGTTAACTTTATGTACAATGCATACCTCTATAAAAACACAAAATCAAGGGATATGACAACTTTAACATTCTGTCTTTCCTGCAAGTTAAAAAACAAATAAATAAAGTCCTTTTAAGAAATTTAGTATTAACAGAAAGTAGAAATTAGAGAGAACTTAAAACCGGCTTGTTAATATTCTCAATAACATCCCTCTAAACAGAAATCAAAAGAAAATTTTCCTTAGTTATTAATAAAAAGGGAGTACTGTTGTTAAATATCATGTCCTTCAGAAGCATGAACTGAAAGTGTTCCTCTGGATAATCTGAGAGGTGCAGGATGTTGTAACTTATGAAGCAAACTCAAAAGGATAAGAAAAATACCTCTACACTCAACAGGAGAGGAAGCAAAAGCTGATGAAGAAATAATTTCATGCCTACCATCATCATCTGATATCAGATCAACCTGCTCATTCTGCAGATATTTTAATAGAATAATACACAGGAGGTTTAGGATCATTTTTTAATATATCACTCAGGGACAAAGTCTAGGACTTCTAATTAGACAGGAAAAATAAAGCAACAGAATATGGAGTACTTACAATGAACTACTTTGGTTAAATATCATACCTGATTTATCATATTCATCTCACAATTTTTTAATACACAGGAGGTTTAGTATCACTCGGGGACAAAGTCTAGGACTTCTAATTAGACATGCAAAATCAAGCAACAGAATATGGAGTACTTATAATGAACTCTTTGGTTAAATATCATACGTGGTTTATCATATTCATCTCACAATTTTTGAACTGATCATCCAATCATAAGAAATCAAAATACAAACTTTCACTGTAATTAAGAGTAACTCATGGAAGAAAAATCATAAGCTGTTTGATTAATAAAAAAGAAAATCCAACATCAATAAACTAAAAAGAAATCAGCAGAACAGCAACAGGCTGCAATCAAAAAAGCTTTCCAGTTCAACCATGAAAAAAATGGAATTTCTAGAAACCCTCTAGATTTACTTTATCATTCCCGTTGACCCCCAACAAAGAATTGAAAATTGAAAAAGAAAAACCCAAAATTTCAAAGAAAAGAAGAGAAAAAACAGGTTTAAACCTGATTTGGGAGTGGTTTCTTAGAATCCCACCCATCATACTACTTAAGCTCCTCCTCGGTAATCTCGCCGAGCTGAACCAGTGATGGGAACAGCTCCATCTGTTCCTCCTTAAAATCCCTGGACCGTTGATGGTTGTGATCATCGGATGACCTGAATAGATTGGTTGCTAGTAAACGGCCCATAACAGAGAAAGAACCGTAAAGAAAGTGGCCGGAGATAGACCTGTATACGCAGTTATCGCATGTGGCTTCTTGTTTATTTAAAATCTGTTGCAACAACACTCCTATTTAAAGAACCCTATGAGAAAAAAAAATAAACAATGATTTAAAACGGTATTTGTACCTGCAAGAGATTCTTTCCCACCTCAAAGATTGAAAAAATGTATTTGAATCTAAAAGGACAAAATATTTCAGGAAAAACGCAGTGCAATGAATAATGACACCTACATCAACAATTGATCCATCTTGGAATTCCACCTTACCATCTTTATGTGCTCATTCAATCTGCAGGAAAAAAAAGCCAGACTATTAAGAAAAAGATGACCGCCTTAAAAGTTAACTTTATAAACTAACTTAATTGATAGAATGACTAAGAAGCTATTGAATGCTGGCAAAGATTATCATGTTTTTCCGATGATCACCAATACCCGTCGTCAGATCATTGTAGCAATTGTGTTGAGATGTACAGGTTGATGATACCGAAACTTCAAGAATCTGTTACTATGTTTGCCAAACCATGTAGAAGACTGATATGGATTTGGTTCAAAATCAAATCATAATTCAAAACCCAAAAATAGATGCTCGTGAAACCCCATAAAAATCACCAATAAGTGATGTTCTTGGCTTGGGAAGAAAAACAGATGCTTGTGAACCCCCCTATAACAAAATCAAATCATAATTTTTTTTGCAACCATGTTACAAACCCAAAAAGATTACTTAATAGTAAGCGTATGGATACCTCTTCTGATTGAAAAATCATCATGAATTTGATTATCTACTCCATCTGTAGGGTAAAAGCCAAAGAAATTCAAAACCCAGAATTTGAATTTATCAAGAAGGGAATAAGCAATGCACCTAGAGAAGTTATCAATCTTCCAAGTGAATCTTGATTTTCAACGGTATTTACAGTACCGATTATCAAATTGAAGATGCAACAAAATCAAAAACTTGTTCCGGTGATGCCCACGAGAAACAAGAACAATAACTTGGGAACTTCCATTGAAGTAAAGTAATCAAGAAAAATAAAAAGATAGAACGAGAGGGAACTTATGAAAAATAAGAAGAAATTATTTTCTTGATTTTATAGAGAATTATCATAAAGTTACCGTTACAAAGAAAAACGGTAACACTCTTATATCTGAAAACGAAGAGCAATCGACAAAATTTCAAGAAACCTAAATAAAAAAACCGGGAACATTTTTTTGAAAAAAAAAGGGTAAATTAATCAAGAAACAAGAAAACTAAATCAAAAACTTGTTCCAGTGATGCCCTAAAGAAACAAGAACAATACCTTGGTAAAGTAATCAAGAAAAAGAAGAAGATAGAACGAGAGGGAATTTATGTAAAATAGGTAGAAATTTTTTTTCTTGATTTTATAGAGAATTATCCGAAAATTACCGTTACAGATAGAACGGTAACACTTTTGTTTCTTAAAACAGAGAGTAATCAAGAAAACTTTTAGAAAAGCAAAAAAGTCAACAACCTTCTGCATCCCTAATATCCCTACCGCTACATCTATTTAACTGCACGAAATACTTGTTGATTTTTTTCCAGTCTTTCATTGACCGCTATCGTTTCCCATGAAAACTCTAAAATTATTTATTTGAACTAATAATAATTAAATTTATTAAATAAATAAATAAATACACTAAAATTACGGGAAGATATTAAATTAAACAAAAAAAATTACATTTCCCATGAAACCATAAAAGTCCATAAACCAGTAACTTAAAAAGATACAATAAAATAATTAAAAACTCAATCAAACGTCTTGAAAAATTAATAGATACAAACAAAAAATCATTATTAACATGAATGATAAACGTCATTAATACCAAGAAAAAAATTATATATAACAACGATAATTTATTAACAAATTGACTATATCACAACTCAATTACAATTTATTTTTTACGTTTTAAAACATCTATTAAGATTTAATTCGAAAGTCTAAAATAAGTATATATTAATAGTACAATCAAATAAATGTCATTTAAAGAGATGACATCTATTATAACCCATGAAAACTATTTCTTTGGTTTTTAATAAAACAAATTAGAACTTTAATTAAAAAAAAAACCATTTGGACATTTGCAAATTTCACGTCACCTTTTGTCCCCACCACTAATCACCCGTTCGGAAGGGAGCGAACGAGAGGGGTGGTCCATTGGTTCTCTTTAACAAAAGTTTCATATAACAAAAAGGAGAAAGCGACTCGGACCAAATGATGCTACGTACCATAATCATTAACATGGAATGCATGTGAGAATCATCATTCTTCATAACTTAAAACAATGATGAATACATATGTTTACTTTAAATAATGTTGAGAAAAGTACAAGTACAATACAAGATCCCAACGCTAGAGAATTAATCAAACTTGTTAATGTATGTACAGAGTGTATAGACCCCATCCTCTTAAAAATTTCCACGGATCTGAAACTGTGGTCCAACAGATCAGACACCGACAAGCGAAAGCGAATAAGAGATGGGTTATTGGATCCCCCATTTAGAGATCGGAGCTGAAAACACCTCAAAATGGTGGTTATTCTGGATAAAAATCAACATTGCAAGCCACGCAAAGATAATGACGCTATCGGTGAAAAGTAATCCAAAGCTTTTGCATTGGTTGGATAAATAGTAATTCACACCCTTTCTCTTTAGCTCCCACTCGAATCTTTATCCATTTTTCTATTCTCCATAAAAACCCACCATTGGCACCCATAGATAACCTCCAACTTCCTTTCTTGCTAAGCTAAAATGGGTCATCTTTTTTGCATTATCTTCGCTGGTTGTTTCTTCTTTACAGCTCCATTTGTCGGCTGCTCTCGAAGCTTGCTGCAAATTCATTCGCCGACGATAGTTCTCGACGTTGCCGAAGCTCTTGAGAAGACCAGAAATGTCCTCTCATTTGCCCCAGTAAGCCAAAGCCTCTCAGCTTCACCCTCGCCTACTTCGTTTCTCTCCATTCAAATTCATCCCAGAGCTTCTGTTCATAAAGGCTCCCACCTTGATTACAAATCATTGACTTTATCCCGACTCGAGCGTGACTCAGCTCGAGTTACCTCGCTCGCCACTCGCTTGGATCTGGCTGTCAACGGTATTTCGAAGTCAGATCTCAGACCGCTTCATAAAGGGTCCGAATTTGGAGCAGAGGACCTAGAAAGTCCTATTGTGTCCGGTTCGAGTCAAGGAAGCGGTGAGTACTTCTCTAGAGTTGGAATCGGGAAACCACAGAGTCAAGTTTACATGGTACTCGACACGGGCAGTGACGTTAACTGGGTACAATGCGCACCATGCGCCGACTGCTACCAACAATCCGACCCGATTTTCGAGCCATCTTTATCGTCTTCCTACTCGCCGCTAAATTGCGAAGCGCAACAATGCAAGTACCTTGACGATTCCGAATGTCGAAACGACCGTACCTGTGTCTACGAGGTTTCCTACGGCGACGGCTCTTACACTGTGGGTGACTTTGTCACTGAAACCATCACCCTCGGGTCGGATTCTGTCAATAATGTTGCAATCGGTTGTGGACATAACAACGAAGGCTTGTTTGTCGGGGCTGGTGGCTTGCTTGGTCTCGGCGGCGGGCCGCTTTCCTTTTCGTCCCAGCTTAACGCTAGCACTTTCTCCCTATTGTCTCGTGGATCGTGACTCTGACTCAGTTTCCACTCTTGAGTTCGACTTTGGCTCTCCCTCCTAACGCCATTACAGCTCCATTACTCCGTAACCACCAGCTAGACACGTTTTACTATCTCGGTTTAACCGGTATCAGTGTGGGTGGTGAGTTGCTTCCGATTCCCGAGTCAGCTTTCCAAATAGACGAGTCAGGTAACGGCGGGATTATCATAGACTCAGGGACCGCCGTGACTCGGTTAGCGACGGACACATACAATATTCTCCGTGACGCATTCGCTAAAGGGACAAAGAACTTACCGTCAGCTGACAGCGTGGCATTGTTCGACACTTGTTACAATTTGTCTTCCAAGAGTAGCGTGGATGTGCCGACGCTGTCGTTTCACTTCCCCGAAGGTAAAGTTCTGCCTTTACCGGCTAAGAATTACATGATACCGGTTGATTCTCTCGGAACCTTCTGTTTCGCGTTCGCGCCCACGTCCTCGTCGTTGTCAATCATTGGGAACGTGCAACAGCAGGGGACACGTGTCGGTTTCGATATCGGCAACTCCCGCGTAGGATTCGTCCCCAACAAATGTTAGAAAAAAATAGTTTTATTTATTTAAATCATTTTTTTAGTTTTTTTTCTTTACTATTTGTAAATTTTTATAGTTTTCACGTTGGTGAAAAAATGTTAAAAACTTTTTACCGCACGGCGGTGTGCCCATTTAACTGACGTGACGGGGTTAGTTGGACGTTGTCAATGTCGTCGGTAGTGGCATGTGTAGTAAATTAATTGAATGCGTGAGGAGAAGAGTGGGAAAACGCAGAGAGATGACAGATACGAGTATGACCGTTACAGAGTTGTTTTATTAAAAGAAAGATTCGCTTCGATGTATCAAACATTTATGGGGTCAGTTCTTACATGGACCAAACTTAAAAGAATAAGTATCAAGTAAACTATTCGTCCACTTTTTGACTAAATTATTGTCATCCAATACGATTATGCTTGAAACAGTCCAAACTTAACCAACCTTGGAATTTGCTCTTCTTCCACTGCTTTTCCTTTTTCTTAATAAATTACCTGCAAAATTTGTGTCGAAAGAAATATTATATATTTTTCGGATTCAAATTTATTTGTAAGTATATATAAATATATTTAATTTTAATTTTAAATACCATAATATTTTACTTTTAGATTTTTGTTGATGAGAAGTCGATAATAAATGGATCACGAAAGTTATATGCGACTTATACTTTATGATTTAGACGGAGAATCACAACAGACGCAGAAACAATCATTTACTAGTGTCGAAGTCTTTTATTCTATAAAGAGGTAGAAGAGAGATTGGTGAAGAAGAAGGTTTCAAATCCTTCTCTCTGTCTTAGTCGAAAAATTTTATAGTAACTCTTAGTATTGTTATTAGACATATAGTTATTATTACTATTCGTAGGTTTACATGTAAGTGGATATGATTAATCGATACTAAATTAACTCCAGTAAATTAAGTGGCTTGTTAGAAGTCACGTCAAAAGATTATAACTTCTCAAGATGTAAGAATCTAAAAATTATGTTAGAAAATGATTTTTTTCAAGTTCTTTGTAGATTCTTAGGGGTAGAAGAGATCAAATATTTAAAATATTTTTGAATAATCCAAAGGTCATAAAATGACGGAAAATTTAACGGGGTATAAGAGGTACAACAATTTTTTTTTATTATCATATTTAAAATGAATTTAATATTTTAAAAGGAATTTTATTATTTTAATTTTTTTTATATGGTACGATTTATGACAATTTTAATTTTCTAATACAATATGTACGATCAACGAGTGACAAAAAAAATTGAGTAGAGATAATAACTTTTAATTCTAACTCAAACGAGAACAAATAGCCGCAACGGGCAAGCGCCAAACGCAACGCAAATAACAAACCGGCGAATACGCCATCAACATCTATTCACTCTCATTAATAACTTTCAGTTAGGAGTTTTAATAATTTAATTAATTAGTTATTTAGTAGGAATAATAATAATCCGCCTCCATTTCCCCCAACCTTCCCGGATTTCTTCACAGAAGAACCCTAATAAACTCCATTGACATTCCTTCGTCTTTTCACTGCTATTTTCAAACCTTCTTCTTCACGTTTTCTCCCACAAACTTTGACGAAGCCCTTTTGAGTTAAAGTCGATCATATAATACTTAAAAAAAACTTTGCTTCAAACTTTTAGAATTGACTACCAAAAGTAATGCTGTAATTCCATTTGAGCAAAGGGCTTTGTCTCCTCTCTCTTCTCCATGAGCGACTCTATCATCTCTTCCTCCTCCTCCTCTGATTCTGCCTCCATCGCCACCGTCGATCAGGTAATCCCGACCGTTCTCCCATTTCTAGTTATTTTCTGTTCAAGACACTACCTTTTATCTCATGATGTAGTATATATCTTGTTGATTTTTTTTATACAACAAACTAAGAATCTGAATTCCCAAGTTTGATTTTTTTTAAAAGTAAAATCAGGATCTTTAATTGTTTAATACGTTGCTTTCTCCTTCTTCATACGATTAGTCTCTGTTTTGGTTTTGATATTCGGTTTAGACTATTTGATTAGTGGTTTATGTAATGAATTTTCTACTTCTGCCTTTCATGTCTCACCTTTTATCACATTTTTTTCAATTGTTTAGCATAAGTCTGAAAAAGTTAATAACCGGTCACCTTTTTTTTATTGGGGGGTAATCTTTAAAGTCAATGGCCAAACCATTCTGATAAATTTGTTTAGTCTAAATTTATTGCATTTTTGTTTTTGTCTCAGAATGTAGGGAGGAATGAGAGAATTATAAATGCTGGCCAAACGTTTTCTCCCGACTTGCGTCATTGGCGTGATGTTTTCTGGTTAGCTATATTTATAATTCATTTGATTCTGTTAGGGTTCATGCTCGCTGTTCTTGGACTCAGTAGGTTTAGGACAGCAGATAGGTTTAACATTGATAGATATACTAATTGGGTTTGGGAGAATAGTAATGGATTGACGGAGACTTATTGGCCCAAGTATGGCGTTGCCGGTGGGATTGGGACCGTCCTAGGATGTCTTTGGTTGTTGTTGCTTGGTTCTCGTGCGAAACAAATGATGAAGGTTTCGGTTCACATTTTGACTACATATCTAGCTGTGATTAGTGGTGTATGTTTCTGGTGCGAACAATTTTTCTGGGGTTTGGCATTTGCAACTGGTGCTGCGGTGCAGTTCTTTTATGTTATAGCAGTTATAGACAGGTATGAGCTAGGGACATATCTTTTGGTAATCATGAAATGTGTTATCTTGAGTTTATTGTTTGTTAGATTTTGTAAGGAGATTAAAGAAACAGTTTACAACTCCTTTATCTGTTAATCACTGTTCCTGATTCATTTGTTGACTGAAATGTTTTTCTTTAGTTTATAGAATTTACTCTATCTTTTTAGTAAATTGAACAAATTGATTAATTTCTGGTTGTAACGAACCTGGGAGTGAAAAGCAACTTTATGGTTCTATTGAGATTTGAAATAGCCTTTTATAAATTGAATTGTTAAAGTTTTGTTTTTGAGGCATATATTGACAACAAGGAAGTAATTCTAGTAATATACTGGATCCTTGGTTAATATTTACATTTGAGAAACCTGTAGCAGAATTAGGACAAGGGTCACTAAATTGAGTCCTTACATACTACATAAAAAAACAAGGAGGATCGGTTTATCACATAGAAGCTGAAATTATTGGTCATGTAGGCTCATCATTGTAAAGCAGTCTTAGCGGGTTAATTTCAAATGTCCACTCAACCAAGAGTTGTATTCACCAATACATGGTTGTAAATTGTTTTCTCAAGTTTCCATTCCATATTTCCATTCAACAAACTAGCCATGAATTTGCTATCTTCCTTGAAGTCATTATAGTGGAGAATCATTAGCATGCTTATATAAAGCCCAGGTTAGTTTCAATGTGGTCAGGACTTCTGAGTAGATAATTCTGGTTTGGAGTAATCAGATCTTATGAAGTCTGCTTCGATTAGATTGTTTTTCTTTACCTTATACAGACTTCCATTCACCATGCTGGTCTAGCAAAAAGCTGTCAAATTGGTATGGAGTCTTCCTGAAGTTACACGAGCATATGCATTTATTGCTGTCATGCTTTAATGGATGGGCATATGGTCTTTTGGAATATCTGGTGTTGTGGCTTCAAGCAGGGGTGACCTTGGACGCTGGTGGCTTCTTGTGGTGAGCTGGCAAGTTTTGCCCTTAATTCCATCTGTTGTTACTGCAATGAGAGTTGCAGGAGACTGCTATTAGAACAATGGTCAATCAAGTCTTAATAAAACTAGTAATGTGCCTTGATACTCGCAGGTACTCTCCGTAAGCTTATTTTGGACTGGTGCTGTTCTCTGCAATACTGTACATGTTATAGTGTCCGGGCTTGTGTTTCTCGTTCTTATTCATGGTTGTCGAAATGCTTCATCGATGCCTCCCAACTCATTGATGAAATCTCTAAGATATGCTATAACAACATCTTTTGGAAGCATTTGCTACGGGCTTTTCACGGCTGCTATTCGGACTCTGCGATGGGAGGTAAGCACACCTGCATTTGCTTTTTTTTTTCCCAAACTATTTTTTATTCTCAAGATTCAAATGATTTTTTTTCTGTACTTAATTTGAAAATGCATTTTAGATCAGGGGATTCCGGTCAAAAATTGGCAACAATGAGTGCTTGCTTTGCTGCGTTGATTTTTGTTTCAACTTGTGGAGACCCTTGTTCGATTTTTAACAAATATGCATATGTCCAGGTAGTTCTTGTGCACCCTTCTCTTGGTAGTTCTCGTGTATATGATAACCTATTCTTTTGAGCACATGTAGCAACATTACATCCATGATGTTATCCTTCTCAATTTAGAACAGATATTGACTTGTTGATGGAACTCATAAATTTAAGGGCACATCAGATATTGTAGTGAAGGGGTATCCAAGGGTTTTAGGTCAATATATTGTATGAGATTCTTTCTATTTTTGTTTTGTCCGTTTATCTCATAAATTTTCCAGGCGAGATAATTTTTTGCTATCCGTGTGTAGTTGGATGGTGGATGACATGCTTAGCCACAAAGTTCTTTTCTTAAAAAATTGAACAGTTGATTTCTCGCATTACAAATAGTAGTATTATTTAAAGCGCTTGCTGTAACAAATTCCTATGGAATATTACACTACTATAGTATGGTTTTGCATGCTCTGTGCATACCAGAGCTATTTATGGAAAAGGTTTTAACCAATCAGCAAGAGACGCCTGGGAGTTATTCCAGTCAACAGGAGTTGAAGCACTAGTTGCATACGATCGTTCGGGTGCCGTTCTACTGATGGGTACTATCTTGGGTGGACTTATTACCGGAACTTGTGCCGGTGTTTGGACTTGGATTACATGGAAGGACAGAGTGATCATGGTGGGATCCACTGCAATGTTGATGGGAATGGTCTTGGCTAGTGCGTTTTCTATTCTTCAGTTATATTATTCCTATTGGTAAAAATGTACTTATCTGTTTATAGGCATATGTAAACCTTATTTTCTTTCTTTACTGCCATTTCCTTTGTATTCTGAAGGTTAATGTATGGAAAATAATTGGTGCAAGTGGGACTCGCAATGGTTGTTGTCGAAAGCGCTGTTACATCTATTTACATCTGTTATGCAGAAGACCCGTCCTTGATTCGAAGATGGGATCCTCAGTTCTTCAACCAAATGTCAGAGACACTGCACCAGCGTCTTCAATACAGAAGTTCTCGAACCAGGGAAGTATTGACTCACAACCAGCTTGACAGCCACATGCAAGACACGTTCCATGTTTGACAACTCTACGTATATAAAATGTAATTCGTACTCTAAATTACTATTCCAAATATAAATAACTTCTTGCCAATCTTTTTTTCCTTTGATCTTTTTTGCAAGTTCCAGCAGGTAATTAGTATCTTTTTCGAGTTCATTGGGATGTTGTAGAGGAACATCTGTTGAATGGTCCGAATAAAAATACAAAGAAAGTTGTTTTTCTACTTGCCAAGGGAGCAAAGCCTTGAGTTATTATAATGTTCCAGATTATGCCTCTCGGTGGTGAGTTTATTAAAGGTTCGTTGTGTTATGGTCGGAGAAGAAGAAGAACGGCAAGGAGAGGAGGATTTGGGAATGGACGAGCGAGGGGAGAAATTGGGAATGGATGCGCAAGGGTTAGGGATTGGAAAATGTAAATTGGGAATTGAAGCACGTGAAGGGCATATGATTAACTTACCGGATGAGTTGGAGCAGGTTGAATGGATCCAGGAAGAGTTGGAGCAGTCCGAGTCAAAAGGCCAATACCTGTAGAAGAAAGGAAGGGATAAGTAGAGTTGTTAGAATCTGTTATAAAGGACAACCACCTGGCATTATTATAATTACCGTACAACCATTGTAACTAAATAAGACCTGACTTGAGGCATTTTCTTCCTTATGCAATGAATGAATGACTATTTTCTTCTCTAAATTCTCTCATTCTCTTCTCGATCTTTCTCTGTTTCTTTCATTCCATAACAATTGGTATCAGAGCCTTAATTCCTGGCAAATTGCAGACTGTATATGCAAAAGAAGAACCACACCATAGTAGAATCTACTGATCTCTCTGCCATCAAAAAGCAGATTGAGGACTTAAAGAAAATAGTGCAACAAGCAAATGAGGAAACCAGCCCTCCCAAGTGGTGGGAGGCACAAGATAAACGTATCAGTTCATTGGAGTCTAGGATGACAACGACTCAAAGCTACATGGAGCAGATATTGGGGATGTTGACAGGGAGGACGGAGGAGCAAGTCCAAAACAACCTTGGAATTGAGCAGATGTTACATATGGCAATAGAAGATACAAAGGATAGGTATCAAGTGTTCGATAAATTTCCAAAACCAAAGGTAGATGTACCAGTGCAGCAAGCTACTTGTGGTATAGTTCAAGCAGTGGTGATTCTGATTCCCAGGTCACCAGACTCTACAAAGACAAGAGCAACCTGTAGCAGGAAATTACTATCCAATTAACCTTGGAATTTATACGGTGGATAAGAAATTTGAACTATCCATGTTGGTTGATCGTGCCACAGAGGATCAAGTATTAAAGATGGAGAAATAGAACTCATGCTTCACAGGCGAATGATTGCTGATAATTCCAAAGGAGTAGGCGAAGTCCTTGACAAAAGTGTCTCTACTGGAACCACAAGCGAGGTACTTGATTTTTAATATGATGAAACAATGAATGTAGGTTATTTCAATGCCATTGAGACTATAAAGAACCATGTAGAAGATGATGACCCTTACAAGTTTAGATTGTTGCTAATGGAATTAATGCGCTAGTAGAGGTCAAGAAGATAATTGGAAAGGGAAGTGGTTTTGTTGCTGTGGAGATTCCATTTACTTTTCTTGCCAAATGTATTTTGGAAATTTTGTGGGAAGAAGCCCGCCAACTTGGCCATGACATATTAATCCTTGGGCATACTATGGTTATGAACACTTTACAGGGTGAATGGGTCCCTGTTGTTGTTGATGATGATTCCATATGAATCACCTGGCGAACCAGCATTTACGACCAGTAAGAAGGCTCATGAATTATGGGTTTTATATTGGAGAAGGTATATGCAAAATTGCATGGTTCTTATGAGGCACTAGAAGGTGGGCTTGTTCAGGATGCACTTGTTGATCTTACTGGAGGTGTTGTGAGGAGATCGACATGAGAAGTTCCTAGGCCTAGTTGGATCTTTCCAGTGGTAGATTATGGTCTCAGTTGTTGCGATTTAAACAAGAAGGATTTTTTGGTGATGGAAGTCCATCAAGCTCTGATGTGAAGGTTTTTTTCCAGTAGCATTGTACAAGGACATGTACTCGTTACTGCAGGTAAGAGAGGTGGATGGACACAAACTTATTCAAATTCGAAACCCTTGGGCTAATGAAGTTGAATGGAATGGTCCCTGGTCTGATTCATCTTCGAAATGGACGGATAGGATGAGGTAAATTGAAGCATGTTCCTCAGTCAAAAGATGGTATATTCTGGATGTCATGGCAAGACTTCCAAATTCACTTCAGGTCAATATATGTATGTTGGGTCTATCCTCCTGAGATGCAATATTCTGTCCATGGACAATGGGTGGTTACAGTGCCGGTGACTGTCAAGATTATAATTCGTGGCACCAAAATTCCCAGTTCCGATTGAGGGAAACTGGTAGATGCTTCTTATCCGATTCATGTGTTCATCACCTTAACTCAAGGTGTTAGCATTCTGGAATTTTTGAATGAAAAGACAAGTAAGCTACTCTCTGGTGATGACACTAAGGCAGTCCAGAAAATTATTATCTCTATCGGGAATATGTGTGTGAAAGAAACTTCTGCTTTTAATATGAAAATTGCGCTTGATTTGATTTTTAGCCTTTGTTGTTCAAAGGTTGAGGATATTTTAATTGCAGCTGGAGAAGCTCTATTATTTCTCTGGGGTGGTGTTCCTGTAACTTCTGATGTGATTCTCAAGACCAACTTTATTTCACTTTCCATGCCTTCAAATTTTCTTTTGGGTGACACATCAATGAAGAAAAACCTGGTTGATGCACTTGTTACCACTTTGACTGGTTTTGGAAAGAGGGAAAGAGCGATCAAGTTGGTTGAATACTCGGAGGTATTTCAAGAGGTCACTATTGGTGAAAGCCTTAGTGGGAGGAAACTTAGCACTTACAAGGAGCTTTGTAATCTTGCAAATGAGATGGGACATCAAGATTTAATTTATAAATTTTTGGATCTGGATAATTATCAAGCCTCACTAAATTCCAAGAGAGGTGCTGCTTTTGGATTTTCTAAGATAGCCAAGCAAGCTGGTGATGCTCTTCAACCACTTTTAAGAGTATTGATTCCAAGGCTTCGGCGTTCTCGTGAGGAATTATGCCTTGCCCTTGCAGATATTATCCAAGGTCAAAAATTTGATCAGGTTGGGAAGTATTTGAAGAAAATAAGGGTGGTTGCTTTTCGTGCTATGGATGACATCAAAGAAACTGTGCGAAATGTTGGTGACAAACTATGTCGTGTTGTAGCCTCACTAACAATAAGGCTCTGTGATGTGTCCCTTACTGAAGCATCAGATGCAAGCCAATCGATGGATATTGTTCTTTCCATTTTGCTTGAAGTAGGCATATTGAGTAAATTCGACAGTATCAGGAAGGCACTATGGGAGTTGTTAGCTTCAATTATAAGAAGGAAAAACCATGGGCAGTCTATGGTTCACTTCATTCTCAAACCCAAGGAAAACATGAATCAAAAGTTAAAGGCATGGGGTGTGAAGGCACAAAGCAAAATGGAAATTTATAGAAATTTGAAGGCCGTGGGGTGAGTTTACTTGAAATTTCAGTCTTACCATCAAACCTCACTTGCTCTTCGAAAGGGATTAAAGCTGGCTGCAAGGTTCTATGGTTCTGTAAGGATCGATAAATGTAGGGAGAGCAGCACAATCAGATACCATGGATGAAATTAGAACTGGAAAACATTACGGTGGTAAATTATATTGTACTTCAACACAATTCTCAGATTTTGATCCTTGGGGACAAGGATCATCTCGTGGGGCGGGTATTGTTATGGTCGGAGAAGAAGAAGAACGGCAAGGAGAGGAGGATTTGGGAATGGACGAGCAAGGGAGAAATTGGGAATGGATGCGCAAGGGTTAGGGATTGGAAAATGTAAATTGGGAATTGAAGCACGTGAAGGGCATATGATTAACTTACCGGATAAGTTGGAGCAGGCTGAATGGATCCAGGAAGAGTTGGAGCAGTCCGAGTCAAAAGGCCAATACCTGCAGAAGAAAGGAAGGGATAAGTAGAGTTGTTAGAATCTGTTATAAAGGACAACCACCTGGCATTATTAGAATTATCGTACAACCATTGTAACTAAATAAGACCTGACTTGAGGCATTTTCTTCCTCATGCAATAAATGAATGACTATTTTCTTCTCTAAATTCTCTCATTCTCTTCTCGTATCTTCTCTGTTTCTCTCATTCCATAACACGCTGGTGGTTTACCAGAGGAAGGTTTCAATGCAAAAAGGTCGAGCACAAATATTGGGGTGAAAGTAAAACAGAAACTTGCCCTTTTGCACAGGCTTACAAAAAATGAATGGGGTGGTCCATGAGTTGTGAAAGTGGATACTCAATTTATCGCCAAATGCGGGTCGCATATATTTATTGCAGGTGATTTATGAGAAGTTTCAGATGCTACAATTGGTCTTATGATGACGCTGATCAAGCAACAAAGGCAGGTCCCCATTCCTTACCACATACACTTTGAGGAGTGTTCTTTATATCAGCTTTGTCCCTGTCTGCACCATGATTGGATTCAGTAAAAAAATGGCGTGGATGTGGATAAAGGGGGAATCCGTTCCCTGGTTTTCTATACAAATTTGAAGTTACTGAGACCATTAAAACGAAAAGATGAAACTCTTTTCTTTCATTCTCATTAATTCTCAAAATGTATGATCACCCTGAATATCATGATTTGAAGGCATACACACATAATTTCAGACATAAACCTGGTTTCTCACGAGACGAGACAGACAACACAATAAAAACACATACATTGATCCCCACCATCACCATGAAAAGATGTTACTCTTCCAACTTTATAGTTGAACAAGTGCATCATAACACAATCCCACCCAACCAAGGCACCTCAGATAGCGTCATAAATTCACGATGTTTTGTTTGTCACTCCCCTTTTATCGTCTCTGTCACTGCCACAATGTCAGAAGAAGAACCCAGAAATCACATTGATAATATTAGTTAATGAAAAAATTATCATGTTTCCCCCCTGCTGATGAACTTAATGAAGAAACAAAACCCAATAAATAAGCCTGCTCTTCTGCCTTTGGATGGGGCCCATGGTTGCTTTCAATCCAAGCAAAACCCCTTGGTTTAAATGAGTAAACTGAAAAATGAATTGAATCCCCCCTTTCTTCCTCATTAAAGCTCCATGTTCATTAATGTTTTCTCCATTTCAGAAAGTAAAGAAGAAGACGTACTGCTAGGGGGTGAAAATTAAATTGTAAGATGACATCTCATCAGCGTCACATCATTAAGCCGCGCAGACACTCTTGCCGAGGGAGCTATTAAGAGCAGAGAGAGTGGGAGAATATAATAATAAGAGAAAAAAAAGAAAAAAAAAGAATCCAACCCTAAGCTCCTACTTACTAAAACAAGCCAGTAGCCAGTGTACATACTTCCTCTCAGCTCAGAAGCACAGAGAGAGCTAGGAGAAGAACAAAGGGTTTTTTACCTTTGGGAGGAAGGAGGGTTTTGTCTTTGGCAGTGGGCTTCTTTGCTACTCACTCGTATGTACAGAGCGTGCATATATGAACAAACAAATGCATGGTACTATTCACTACGAAATTAAAAGCCTTTTAGCATGTAAGATTTAAGTTTTTTTTGACAGTAAAAGAAAGGGAGAGTGGAACAAACGCACAGCAAGCAGAGAATGAGGAAATGATGCTGGCAAAAACAACAGTAGGTGAGGTTATTGGAGAAGCTAAAATCCCTACTCTGAAAACGTAATAACAAGAAAGCCTGTTGTGTTTCTTAAAACTGATACGATATCCCTTCCTTTCCTCCATTAAAGATCCTTCACCTAAGGATTTTTACTCCAGCTTCTTTGTCTCTCTCTCTCTCTACTTCCTTTCTTAGGAACGCAACAGACTCTCTCTTATAGTAACGAGGAAAAAGAGAAGAGAATGCAGAGCTTCAAAGCAGCAGCAACAACAACTAACCCGGACATGTTTTGCCACTCTTCTTTTTTTCTCAGGTATATTTACTTTCACTTAAAGTCATGGATTGGGTTCTTTTGTGTGGTGTTGGAACTGCATGTCTTTGATTACAAGGCAATGATTGTAGTGTTTTTTTTATCAAGTATGTGGAGAATAGAAATGAAACAAAGATGACTGCTTTTTTTTAAAATGTTCTGTTTGAGTACAAAGAAAGAAACATGCTTTGTTGTTCTTACTGTTTCAATCGATAACAGAGGAGACGATTGTAATAGCCGTCACCAGGCACGTTTCCCGGATCTTGGAGAGCTTGATCATCCCGCTGTTGCTTTTCATCACGATGATGCCGTTGATTTAAGCCCAAGTATTCATTTTTTTTCTTTTCTCAATAAAAATGTTTTTTTAACCCACTTTTTTCTAAACTACTCTCTTTTTTTTTATATATTTCCTTGTAGGCTCCATTTTTAGTTTAAAATCCAGCAATGTTGGTGTCGTCGCTAGTAACTTACACTATGGCGCCTTGAACACGGTACTCAACCCTTCCACCAACCTCACTCTTTCAACGTAAGTTATAACCTTTTTTCTGCATATTCGTATAGTTTGATGTTATTTTGCAAATGGTTTTGCTTTCCCTGCAGAACATTGGTGCAACCGAGATAGTTTCCAGTGGAACCGGGTGTTTAGATACGGAGCAGTTCATGTACCAGAAGGGAGCAACATTTGGTGCCTCGTTGGGGAATGGACATATTGAAAACTGGGCTGACTCTGGCCTTGCCGATACGAGCCAGCAGACTGACACTTCTACTGATGTTGACACTGACCATAAAACCCGGGTTTGTCTCTTTTTTCCCTTTGTTCATGTAAAGTTGCAATGGGAAATCTTTAGGGTAGATAAGCATAGGTTTTGATAATGCATAGCTGCTTAAATTAGAGTTCTGATGTTGCTCTAAGTTGTTTGGATTTGGTGATATAGAATTTAACTTGTGATTGTTGATTCTTAATGCTGTTATAGCTTAGTGGACTTCAACATGGACCTATAATAGTGGATTTGGTGGATCAGTCCAAGTCTAATTGCGGTGATCAAAAGGTTATTAAACATTGCTGAGTTTCTGTGTAAATCCGTATTAGTGTTGACATCTTTGTAAGTTCATACTTGTTCCTTCCTTCAGACGCTACGCAGGCTTGCTCAGAACCGAGAAGCAGCAAGGAAGAGTAGATTGAGGAAAAAAGTAATGTGCATTTTGCTTGTTTATTATTTCTTCTTACCTATGCTGGATAGATGAAGCATGCTTGGATCATTTATGGGTTTCGTTTTTTGGACAGGCGTATGTCCAGCAACTTGAGAGTAGTCGAGTTAGGCTAACAGAGCTAGAGAAAGAGCTTCAAAGGGTACGGCAGCATGGTGCTTTTATTACGACCGGACTTTCAGGGGATCATGGTCATTCAGTCATAGGAAATGGTGAGGAGATTTTAGATACTGTTAACTAATTTTTCATTCATGCCTCTAAACGCTTCATAACATTGCTAGGGGCATATGGTTGAAGTCTGATTCACCTATTTCTGTAGATAGTTCTTACTCTTTTTTATGCTTCCAGCTGCTCTGGCGTTTGACATGGAATATGGTCGCTGGCTTGATGAGCATCAACGGCTGATAAATGACCTAAGATCAGCCGTAAATTCTCATATGGGGGATAATGAATTATGCATTCTTGTTGGGGTGTCATGGCGCATTATGATGAGGTTTTCAGGTTAAAAGCATTGGTACCAAGGCAGATGTATTTCACATGCTCTCTGGTATGTGGAAAACGCCTGCAGAGAGGTTTTATGTGGTTGGGAGGATTCCGTTCATCCGAACTTCTCAAGGTGATTTACTACTGGATAATTTTGGTACTCTTAACGTGATGTGTTTTTTGAGAAATATCTGTTTTGGTTGACATTCTAATCTCGAAACTTATAGATCCTCGGAAACCACCTTGAGCCTCTTACAGACCAGCAGTTAGTGGGGATATGTAATCTGCAGCAGTCTTCTCAACAGGCTGAAGACGCCTTATCACAAGGAATGGAAGCTTTGCAACAATCTCTTGTAGACACCCTTTCATCTGCATGTTTGGGTCCTACTGCTTCGGGAAACGTTGCGGACTATATGGGCCAGATGGCAATCGCAATGGGTAAACTTGCCACATTGGAGAACTTCCTTCACCAGGTAAACAACGTCGCATCGTCCCGTCGTGTAACTGAAATTAAGCGCATATCATGGTTATTTACTAGAGTCGTTTTGATATCCAGGCTGACCTTTTGAGACAACAAACTTTACAACAGATGCATCGAATTCTAACCACTCGACAAGCAGCACAGGCACTTCTAGTCATTAGTGATTACACCTGTCGGCTTCGAGCACTTGGCTCTTTATGGTTAGCTCGACCTAGAAGCTGATATTCATTCATTAATTCCGTGAGAGCTCATTTCCATTTCATTAATGCTTATATTTTGTTACCTCTGCTTGTAACTTGGGAGTAGCACACTCCTCGCTGGCCTAAAGAAATGGCAGTAATTTAGACGAGTGTTGTATGTTAAGTACGTATCTGAGCAACTTGTTGTGATTGTAGGTAGTGTAATTTAGACGAGTGAGGTAATATTCTGACAATGTTGTAATCTCCTTAAGTGCAGTGCTAACTTAGATAGTTCAATGCCTGCAACGACTGCGTTCGAGATCAAAGATCATGCCAAAATGTCGGTTGTTCTGTGTATTGCAGTAATTAATTTTTTAACTTATTTGGACAAGCTATAAAAATATAATAAACTAAATAGTAATTTTATAACATAATTAAAATATTTTTACAACTATATTTAAATCCATGCATAACAGAAATGTTGTAATCTCCCACTTATTAATTTTAATTTATCTTTACACCTCAAACAATTTAGCAGTATTTTTGTTCTTGTTATTCTAGCATGTCAACTGAATCTGAACACAATTTTAATTTTTTCGTAGTCATCGTTTTTGTTAACATGTATGTCGGATTTTGAGTTCTATTAATCTTTTCAAGTTTCAAAATCTCATCTTCCAGGAGAGATCGGATTTAAATTATATCGCAATTGTACGTGTTTCGTTCTGGAATGAAAAGACGGATTCTTTTTTAAATGGATAGTACTTTGACTGTCGTAATATAAGATATTGTTTTCTTGTTTCTTGCCTAATTCTTTCAAGAAATTTTGGAGCCAAACCATCTCCTTGCTGGTTTCCGTAACGACATATTCTGCTTCAGTTGTGGAGAGAGCAACTATCTTCTGTAGTTGAGAAACCCAACTCATTGCAGTACCTCCTAGAGTATAGACATACCCTGTAGTGCTCTTTCTGATGCCAACATTTCGAGCTAAGTCAGTATCTATATAGTCTGTCAGTATCGTATCTCCACCTTTGAAACAAAGTGTTTTGTTTGTGGTACTCCGCATATATCTGAGGATCCATTTGACTGCTTCACAGTGTACCTTGCCCGAATTATTCATGTACCTGCTAACAGCTCTCACTGCATGAGCAATATCTGGTCTAGTACAAACCATAACATACATCAGACTTCCAATTGCCGAGGCATACGACACCTTCACCATGTGTGCACGTTCTTCCTCCGTCTTTGGTGACTGTTCTTTGAAGAGTCTAAAATGAACACCTAAAGGTGTACTTACTGGTTTAGCATCTTACATGTTGAACCTGGAGAATACTTTGTTGATGTACTCAGCATGTGATAACATCAAAGTCCTCGACTTTGTGTCTCTCTTAATCCGTATCCCAAGAATCTGCTTTGCAGCGCCCAGATCTTTCATTGCAAACTGCTTTGACAATTTTTGCTTCAAGTTTATAATCTCTTGCATTTCTGAGCCTGCAACGAGCATGTCATCAACGTATAACAATAAAATAATGAAGCTATTGTCGAACTTCTTGATGTAGCAACAATGATCTGCTTGGTATCTGATAAAACCACTGCTACTCATGAAACTAACAAACTTCTTGTACCACTGTCTAGGAGCTTGTTTTAAATCATACAAGCTCTTCTTCAACCTGCATACCAGGTTTTTCTTGTTTGCCTTTATGAAGCCTTCTGGCTGCCTCATATAGATTTCTTCTCGTAAATCACTATAAAGGAAAGATGTCTTCACATCTAACTGCTCAAGATGTAGATTCTTTGTAGCTACAATTTTCAACACCAGCCTGATTGTAGACAGTTTTACGACTGGAGAGAAAATTTCATTGTAGTCAATACCTTCTTTATGTTGAAAACCTTTGACAACCAAGCTTGCTTTGTAGCGTTTGCTCCCATCGTGCTCTTCTTTGATCCTGTAAATCCACTTGTTATGGAGCGTTTTCTTGCCTGTTGGTAATTCAGTTAATTCCCACGTTTGATTTGACATAAGCGAGTTCATCTCATCTTTCATGGAATACTCCCACTTGACTGAATCCTCCACCTGTATTGTTTCATCATATCACTCTGGTTCACCATTGTCAGTCAACAACAAGTAGTGCAAAGAAGGTGAATAACGCTAGGTTGGTTTAGGAATTCTGAAGGAGCTCTCAATTCTGGTGTGTCTGGTTCTTCTTGAACTTCTTCAGTTGGTTTAGGAATTCTGGAGGAGCTCTCAGTTCTGTTGTGTTTGGTTCTTCTTGAACTTCTTTAGGACTGATCTGAACATCATTTCCAGCAAAAAATTCCTTTGTTTCAACTTCGGAATTGGAGCTACTTGATTCTATGGTTGATCTGTCTTTGTACATCACATTCTCATTGAAAATGACATCTATGCTTCTGATGATCTTTCCATTTTCGTAGTCCCAAAATCGGTAACCGAACTCATCACCGCCATAACCAACAAAGACGCATTTGTTGGACTTAGCATCAAGTTTACTTCTTTCAGCAGAATTTATGTGTACATAAGAAATACAACCAAATACTCTTAAGTGTAAAAGGTTTATTTCTTTCTTGCTCCAAACTTCCTATGGTATTCCACCATCCAAAGGAACTGAGGGCCTACGATTGATAAGGTAAGCTGCAGTATTAATAGCTTCATCCCATAACAATTTGGGCAAGCCGGCATATATCCTCATGTTTCTAGCACGTTTATTCAGAGTTTTTTTCATGCACTCTACTACGCCATTCTGTTGTAGTATCATGGGAACTGTTGTCTCTATCTTTATCCTATTGTTTGCGTAGAAATCTCTGAATCTACTATTTTTGTACTCTACTCCATTATTAGACCTCAATCGCTTAACTTTCAAACTAATCTTATTTTCCACCATAGCCTTCCATTTTTTGAAGGTATCAAAGACTTCTGATTTCTTCTTCAGAAAATAAACCCACAGCTTCCTTGTTGAATCATCGATGAAGATGACATAATATAGTGAGCTCGCAAGAGATGGAACTGGAGATGATACCCATACATCAATATGCCATACATCAATATGAACAAACTCTAACTTTTTAGCCTTGGGTGTCTTGCCAATCTTTGCAAAAATGACTTTCTTTTGTTTTCCAAAGATGTAATCCTCACATAGTCTGACATCTATATTCTTTATATCTGACAGCTTCCTTTTTGACAAAAGTGTCTTCATCCCTTTCTCGCTCATATGGCCAAGTCTTTGGTGCCATAGGTTTGATTTTACATTAGCATCTGCTACTGCAATGGTATTCTCCAAATTTGAGGTTACATAGAGAGTACTAGTCTTCTTACCACGAGCAATGACGAGTGCTCCTTTGGTAATCTTCCATTCACAGCCTGAAAAGATTGTACTATATCCTTCTTCATCAAGCTGTCCTACAGAAATCAAATTTCTTTTGAGGCCAGGAATATGTCTCACTCTTTTCAGCTTATAGGTGGTATGGTTTGGCAATTTTAATCTGATATCTCCTTTTTCGATGATCTTCAAGGTTTCATCATCAGCTAGATGATCCTTCCCACAATCACCATTAACATAGTTCTCCATGATTTCTTGGCATGGGGTGGAGTGGAAAGATGCCCCTGAATCCAAGATCCATGATTCAATCAGACTGTTGACGCTTAGAATCATGACATCACTTGTCTCATTTGTCATGTTGGCAGATTCCTGTGCGCCGATATCTTTCTTCGGTGCTCGACAATCTCTTTTAAAGTGATCATTCTTGCCACAATTATAAAAGTTAAACTCTTTCTTTCCCGTTCTTGATTTTCCTCTTCTGGATTTCGATCTGCCACGATTTGAATTTGTTTATGAAGTTCTCCCTTTAGACTACATATGCAAGGCTGAGGAGCTTGATGCTTCACCCGATTCTCTCCGTCGAATTTCTTCACTCAATACCAGATCTCGAACATCGTCGAATTTCAATTTATTATTTCCCGACGAGCTGCTAACTGCTATAACAATAACATTCCAACTGTTTGGTAGAGATGATAAGAGAATTAAAGCTCGAACTTCATCATCGAATTCAATGTCCACGGAACTCAACTGGATTGTCATTGTGTTGAGTTCATTTAGGTGTTGAGCCACTGATGCCCCTTCCGTCATCCGCAAATTGAATAATCGCCTCATCAAGTGAACTTTGTTTGAGGCCGATGGCTTCGCATACATACTGGAGAGAGCCGCCATAAGACCCACCTTGAAATTTTCCTTTGCTATGTTGAAAGTAACATTGCGAGATAACGTCAGTCGGATAACTCCGAGGGCTTGTCTGTCGAGAAGAGCTCATTCTTCATGCCCTCTGGTTGCTTTCCTGAGAGAGGTTGATATAGATTTTTCTGGTACAGAAAATCTTCAATCTACATCTTCCAAAAGCTAAAGTATGTACCATCGAACTTCTCAATTTTCACATTCCGTTCGTCTGCAACCATCGCTCCCACTCGAATCTGGATTCTTTTAGGTCGTTTTTGACAATTCTTGCGAACCACCGTGTATTAGAACACCTCCGTCGATAAATTCGTATCGCCGACCAAAGTTTACTATTCATTATTCACGTGAATAGTAACCTTGCAGAAAAACTGACAAAATTAATCACCAAAAGCTCTGACACCAGTTGTTGGGAAATAACTGATTAATTTCCCTATAATCAGATTAGTGAGAATACAAAATAAAAGCGGAAAAATAATACCCGAAATTGATAACGGAGTTCGGCCAATTATGCCTACGTTTTCGGACTGCTACAGATCTTTTACTAAAAAGAGAATTTACATGTGTTTACAAAACACTCACAACTCACAAGAAAGCTCTTTAGTATTAGGAGAAAGAAATGATTTGGGATGATTTTGAAGCTAAATGGGCTAGGGTATTTATAGTTGAAGCTTAATGACTAATCTTGAAAATACCTTAAAGTGCAATGACTAAAGTGCAATTTACCCATTACCATTTTCAACACAAAATCTGTCAACTTTGAAATTATGCACCATTCAGTGTTAAACTTTGAACATGCACCGAATGGTGCAATTATTTGACTTTAACATATTTGATTTTTTCTTTTTTACAAATCTACTAATTGAGCTAATCCATTTGATTTATGATACTAATTTAATGAATTATTTTACCATAATTGCCCTCCCAACCAATTAAAAAATAAATTGAAAAAATAATAATTAATTAGTATTTTGGGATGAAGTTGATAAAAGTTTAGTGTTAATCCAACAAATTCAGCATAATTGTTGTAGCATAGAAAATGAAGGGTAAGCATGTGGCATTGTGATTAGTTACCTAAGGACGGGTCGGCTCCGCGAGCAAGGAGTTCCCGGTGTTCTTGACAGAGAGTGCACCACATGCACAAAAGGTGAGCCGCCCAATCCGGTAATGGCGTCTCCGTCAAGGAGAAGTGTTCCCTCAACTTCGTCCAGTTTTTCGACCCGAATATCCATCCGAATAACACGACCCCTGTGGCATGGTGAAGGAGGCTGGCCGATCTGCATGCTGCTCATGCAACTTATAATAAGAGAAATCATCCTACATTAGATTTATTGCATCAACAATTACAAAACTTGATCAATAAAACAAAGAGTTTGCTTATCTATTTCTCCTCTATTGATAACCTCGGAATTTTGTCCTATGGTGATGCAAGGACATACACAGGTAAAAAAACCTTCAACAAAACACCACATCAAATCAAGAACATAAATCGAAACAATGGGTAAATAAATTTTATGGAATTTTTCTGTGATTACAATTATAAACATCTTCGTAACACTCGCAAATACCGGTTGTCCACAATCCTTCCGGCAAGGGATTCATGTATGCTCGAGATGGCGATGTTTCTGGGTCTGATCTAAAATCTGGAATTGCAGCTTCGGTTCTATGAAGAAACTTTACAGCTTCCTGCTCCAAACAACAAAATAATCGAAGCCAAAATGGGGATTCTCAAAGCATTATTGCAATGTTTTCTTCCCTTTCGGAATCTGGGTTTTTTGTTTCCGAGTTTTCAATCAAGTAATTGAATAATTGATTGTTCCATTGAAACGATGATGCAACTGCAGATATGTGCAACCAATTAATATGTAAACTGCAAACAGAAACATGATTTAACAAGAAGCTAAATTAATATGTGCAACCAATTAGCAGAAAGAGAAAAACATGGACCATGATATTCACCGTTTGAGATGCTTGACACCCTGGTTTTGTTCCTTCTCATCTGATTAAAACTGATCTAATCTGATCTTGAAGTTTCAAATTCTCAAGCGATGTACTGAATTGATTAATTAATCGTACCCTATTGTGGAAAGCTTCATTGATTACTAGATTTTTGTGATGAATTTTGAGGGACTTGGGGTTTGTGATAGATGAGCAAATATGATGGGATTTTAACTAGGCTATAAACAGAAGAATCTTTAGAGATGATGGGATTTAGGGTTTGTGATAGTATGCGAACCTTAGGACATCTATAATAATAACCTCCCTATCCATGTGAAAGATTCTACGTAATAATGATCATAATGTTAAAATTAAGTCTCAATGTTTATAAAAATAGTCATTTTATCAACAATTAGTTGGTCTAATGAGATGAGGTACTAGATCTCTTAAGCAAGCTCAGGGGTTCGAATTCTGGTGTTTGCGAATGAAGCAAACTGGGTTAGGAGGGTCGCACTTGCCTAACTCAATCCGAATTTGTCGATCAATAAATCGGATATCGGTAGTTATACAAAAAATCATTTTATCTCTTATTCTATTTTTTGAAAAAAATTGGTCTCAACGTTTTATTTTTAGGGCAAAAAGGTTATTAACATTTAATAGAATAATCATTTTGTCTCTTATTTTTTTCTCGAGTTATTTTAGTCCTCAAAGTTTTATTTTAGGTTAAACAAGACTCGTATTTTGAAGCTTTAATCGTGTGTTAACTGTTAACTAATAACTTTCATTTATAGAGGGAGTTTTTTGCTCCAAAGTGAAACGTTAGGGGCCAAAATACTCTAAAAGAAGGATAAAAGCTAAAATGACCATTTTGATAAATGTTGGAGGCTATTTTTAGTATCATGCCAATAATAATAACCATATTTGGATTGATTCATGCTCAATTTAATAAAATTACATATAATGTTTATAAGGACCCTCAAAAGTTAATTTAAATATTCATTTGATCCCTAATAATAATAATAATATTCATTTGATGGATTAATTTACGAAAATAAAAAAATAAAAAATATGAATATCATGAAATTAATTAGAAAATAGATTATTTCAAACAATAATTATCAACATTATTCTCATTTGTTGATGACTTTAACAAAATCATTCTTTGTTAGGTCATTTTTGAAACTCCAAAATTGTAAATAATACCGATAATTTCATTAAGTGTTTAGCAGTTGTTGATGACTTTAGTGCCAGAGATCAGATTGAAAAAAAATGAGGATTAATGGTATTAAGGATCAAATGAAAAAACAAAATATGGACCAACCAAAAGAATATTAGAAGAATAATGTTAAAAAAACACGTAAATTTACATGTGAAAAAACAAATACAAATCAAGCCGCCTATTATCCTTATCAACCGCCACCACAACCGCAACAAGCCGCCGTAGTTTATCCGCGGCCTCAAAATAGTGTTAATGTTGTACAGGCTCCACCATACCATACAAGCAATCCAATGGCGCCAATGCCTCAAAGCCTCGCTAATGTTGTTCCCACAAACGATTCATTACACGGCAGAGTACCCATCGGAACGCCCGTGCGACATCTGCCGATGCCTTCGCCACTAACAAAACCGGTTCACAATGTCCCTTGGACCACCGGCCTCTTTGATTGCATGGAAGATCCGACCAACGGTGAGTCACCTTTGTATTACATCGTATCGATATTCCTGTTTGATGCATATTCAAATAGGATTAATTTTTGTGATTTGGTTGCATGCAGCTCTTATCACAGCCGTATTCCCTTGTGTGACGTATTTTAGTATTTTAGTTTTAAACCTCTTGGATTGTTCTTTGACTAATAATTTGAGCTACTAATATATATATACACAGCTTGTGCCACTAGTGGGATTGTTTATGCCTTTGCACCGTGTGTGGTGTCCGGGCAGCGGTTTGGGTTGGTAGAGGCCCCGGCCTCGGATGGGGTTATCCACTCCGTGCTTGAACATTGTGCTCTCTGTCAAGAATATCGAGAACTCACAACCGAGGGATCAATCCTGCTCTTGGTATTTTCTTCTTCTTCTTTACTTACAATCAAACTCCAGCTAAAATAATCACACAATATTTATATGTATTTTATACAGTACTGTCTGCAAAAACACACATTAATCACATCTAATAGTCTGACATGACCAAACACTCGTATGTATAATGTTTTTTTTACAGGACACAATGGCAATTTGACGAAACAACAAACTGTAGCCCCAATGACGCCGCCAATGCATCAAATGATGAACTAAATGAGCTTATATATTGCTTTTTCAAATGGTTTGAATCGAGATAATTGCATTACACTGTTTGTATTCTTCTCTTTTTGTTGTTTTCTTGTTAGTGCATTATTCTCTCTCTCTCTCCCTCTCTCTCTTTAATTAATGACTTAAACAAATGAAATATGATGACTTATATAATAGATTATTGTAGTAACTATATTTATATTTGCACGAAATTTATGATTGATTTTAGTGTTAATGAATGAAGTGAAATAAATTCAGTTGAAAATGAATCCAAAAAATATATATCCTTCGCTTCTTTTGATTTTCATTATTAATTGACCAAATAAATTTAAAAAGATAAATTCATCTTAACCTATCATAGCTTCGAACTAAATCCGAATTAATCTGACTTCTCATTATAAAAGACTCAACATAAAAGCACATAATAATAAAATACTTAATATAAGATACTTGAGAATTAATGGTTCATTCATATTTATAATAATCTACGAATGTTCAAATCTTTTCTAATACAATTGGTGGATAATTATAGTATATTGTCCATGTGAACGTCATGTGGGTCTTACACCAACTTTTGTGTGCAACGTAATTGCTCTAGGGGGGGGGGGGAATAGAATGTTTATGAAGAATAAGGGTAGCTGCCCATTTGAATGTACTAAAAAAGATTCCATTCTCCTATAAGATTGCACATTCTTTTGTTTTGTGTTTTTGCTCACTTATTTATCATACATATTTTATAATTAAGGATAACGTTAATACAAACGATATTTGTCAGTGTGATTTAGATATCAAATATAATTTTAATTTGAGTTTATTCAACTCATAAATATTTCTAACCACCATTGCCTAAGTATGTGTCATTCTAATCTTATTCTTCTGCCTTAAAGCGAACACGTTAAGTTGGCATGAAAAGATGTTATTGGGAGGCAACCTACAAAAGCTTGGGGGATACCACATCACATGTCTCTCCATTCGTCAACAATAGGAGACCACATTTTCCCTCTACATCTTGCCACGCTATACCATCCATCCACATCCATCGACCCAGAAATTCAAAAATAAGGGTCCAAAATTTTAATATACATTTCTTAAAAAAAATCGATGTACAAATTTTCTTTTGTTTCTTCTCCCTTTTAACACATTAAATTAATTTTTTTTTCATAAATTTTATTAAAATAATAAGAATATATTTACTCCCTAAAAATTTAGTACATCCGCTCATGACCTCCATAATGTTTCAAAATATATCTACTCTTTCACCCATCCTCTCACCCTAACTTCCCTTCTCCCTCTTACATTGTGCCTTCATGAATCTAACTTTTTATTTGCGCAATTACCATCGACTCTTAGATCAAATTTTATCATTAGTTCTCATACTATATGTAAGTTGTAAATTCGAATTTAATATTCTAATTTAGTTAATGTTGAGTATAATATTTTTCAAATTTTGAAAATTTCAGTTTGAAATTAATTGATGAGATAAAAATGGTATGACCAAATTATAGAAAATAAAACTGATCAAATTAAACAACTTCTAAAAACTGACTATAAAATTTAATTTAATAGATTCAATAACTATTGTCAGGATCAATATCAAAATTTTAAAATTTTAAAAAGTAAAGATTAAATTCATAATTTATGCATGATGTAAGGATTAAGAGTAGAATTTCTCCACAACTCTTATCGTAGAATTCATGGATTATTTTAGAGCATCCATGCATTCCTTTTATTACAATCTCTTTTATTGGAAAAAAGTATACAATAGTCTAGTGATGGGTTGAAACACTAGATTTCTTAAATAAGATTAAGAATTTAAATTATGAGGTTTGCGTATGAAGTGAATTGGGTTGCAAAGATCATACTCATATTGAACCTCTATAATACTTAATCCAAATTAATTTATTAATAAATTAAATATGATGGTTAAAAAAATAAGTACATTAACCCTATATTATAACTAATAACGTATAATTAGAGAGAGAGAGAGAAAATCCTAAAATAAAAGGAGCTCACACTTTAAGACCCACCTCAAGTCACCGGCAATATGATTATGTATTGAGGACCTAGAATATGTGACATAAAGTTCAATGGATGTCATTCTTTTTTAGTGGGTACTTGCAATTGTAGTGGGATAAGACACTGAAAGTACTGATCGAGGGGATGGATTCCAATGTGAAATGATTAATGAATTTATAGCCATGGAATGGTGCAATTTGAGAATCCAATATATAAAGAAAGTCAGACTTAGAGGCTTCCATTTAATTAATCAGAAGCCACTCTTAAGTTTCAAACTTAACATGTTTTTAATATGTAATTAAGCATGCCAAAACATGTTAAAAATGTTACTTAAGGTTATAAATTGCATATTATAATAATATATGTGATTAATATAATAATACTTTATAATCTTAAGAAGTGTAGTGGCCCCAAATAAGCTCCAACCCACCAAGATTGGAAGTGCTTTACAACGAAGATGAGTCAAAGCATCCCACACGGTTCTCGACCCCTACACGCTTCGGTTCCACGTGAAGACACGTGGCTTGTACCCAATTCCCCACTTGGCACCAATGTATGGTACGATTTCTATATAAGCTGTCCAAAAATAACAAAGAATCCCAATATAACTTCACTTTTTCTATACATAATTTGTATGGGAAGAAGAAGGATGGCTGCCGCCATAGCTGTGGATCCAAGTTTAAGCCTACAAATCGGGGGAGCGTCCAATCAACACGGTGCTGTGATAGAAGAAATTCAAGGGTTGATTAAAGTGTACAGCGATGGACATGTGGATAGGCCACAGATTGTTCCATTTGTTAGCCCGACATTGCCACCGGAGTTCAGTATGACAACGAAAGACTTTTTCGTCGACGAGTTCAGTAATGTTTGGGCGCGTTTTTATGTCCCGGAATCGAACCGGAAGCTCCCTTTGGTGGTGTACTTCCATGGTGGAGGCTTCTGTGTTGGCTCGGCTGCTTGGAGTTGCTACCACCAGTTCCTAGCTAAACTAGCAACCAAAGCCGGTTGCATAGTCGTCTCGGTTAACTATCGGTTAGCCCCCGAACACCGGCTTCCCGCTGCTTACGAAGATGGGGTCAAGTGCGTGGCGTGGCTAAAACAGGAAGCGCTGGAAGTGTCGAGCGAAATGGTCTAACCAGTGCGATTTAAGTAGCGTTTTCTTAGCTGGTGATAGTGCCGGTGCCAACATTGCACATAATGTGGTCACCAGACTCGGCTCGGATAATCATTACCCTTTGATTCTCAAAGGCATTATACTCATACAACCGTTCTTTGGAGGCGAAACACGCACGGGTTCCGAAAAAAATACGGCTCAGTCTCCTCGTTCTGCCCTCAGCCTGCTGGCTTCGGATACGTATTGGCGGTTGGCATTGCCGTGTGGTGTCAACCGTGACCACCCATGGTGCAATCCGCTGGGGAAAGTGTCGGTGGAGACGAGGCTTTTTCCGACGTTAGTGTGCATAGCGGAGATGGATATATTGAGAGACAGGAACCTGGAGTTTTGCGTTGCTTTGGGTAAAGCAGGGAAGAAAATGGAGCATGTTTTATATAAAGGCGTTGGCCATGCATTTCAGGTTCTTAGCAACTCTCAAATCTCACAGACTCGAACCAATGAAATGATAGCCCATGTCACGGCCTTCGTCCATCACTAATCATTGTCTTCTGTAAATTCATTTTCATATATATGTGTGTGTATATATATAAATTTGTGTGTGATTGTCCCAAATCCCAAAGCTTTCAACAACTGTATACAATATATAACTTCTAAACCTATTCAACAATCTCAGCCATAAAGGAATGTTATTTTTTTAAAGTATTTAAGTATAATACATATTTGAAATAAATATTATTTTATAATAATTTCAAATTATTTAATATAGAAAAAAATTCTTTTTTCCAATTTGAGTGATGAACATACATGGTTTTCGACATATGTAATAAGAACATCAAAGATTAATTTTATGTTTTTTTTTCATATTAACTCTTGGACTTGAATTTCGTTTTATAATGATGTTAACACATTATCATGTTATCACTTACCTTTTAATAATACTTTTATATTTTTTTTGATCTTTTAGAATTATAGTTAAATTTTTAAAATATTAAATTTATATTTTAACTAAAATTTATGGATTGAATTAAAAAATTATTTTTAAATGCAATGACAGTTCACATTTAAATGATCATTTTATGATTAATCAACGATGTAAATGATTATAATAACTTACCACCAAAATAGAAGAGAACTGAAACAAAATGATATTTTTTTTTATAATTTATCCTAAATTTAACACGGTTAACTTTTATTTAAAATATTATATTTTTGACACTAAACTAATATTATTAATGGCAAGCTAAAGTAGTTCTAATTAACTCACCAAACAGAAAATGTGAACGATGATTGGGAAGTAAAGCGAGCAATATTGTCTGTTCCTTGGGAAGCCAACTACCAATGATTTATGCCATAGTACATGACACTAGGTTTTAATATATAATATATATATATATATAACACTATTTTCTAACCCAACTAATTTTATTTTTATTAGTGATTTTATTGTCAAGTACTTGATTTAATTTTTACAAAAAAGGATTTAAGGTTATTTTTTCTTAATAATTAATATTATTTAGAGTTTAATCTTCTATAATTATGTAATTACAATTTTTACAACCAAATATAAATGAATTGAGGTGTGATTATATTGTGCTTGCAAAACATGCCTAGTTGATTGAGATTTTTTGTAATTATATTTTCATTAACTAGTTTTACTATATAAAAATAGTTTTTTTTTTTTTACTTTGGCCTAATGTTTGGTTTACAAGAATCAAAATAGAGATGATTTATGGGACCAAGGATAAAAATACATTGAAGTAGTTTAGGCTAACGAAAAGTACCACCACTCTAAACCTGGTTTAGTTAAGATCTGAGGAGGAGGTTTAGGTCAACCTCGTTGTTTGGTACCATGGTCCATGCCTTGGTGTTCTTGCTCAAACGAATTTTCCACGTGCACCTAACATCTTATTTCCTGCAAAACCATACGAGAAACCTGTCTCTATAAAGATAGAAGAATTTATGTCTAGAATTATTAATCTCATCTTATCTCTTACATCGCATGCATGAAAAAGAAAACCAGGGTCTTGCGAAGTTATAACCCTAGATGATGATCAAAGCCTTCGTACTTAAATTTGATAATAGGGGTTATTAATGGTAAAATTTGGATTATGATAGTTATAGATGATTATAGACGATTTATTTTTTTCTATTTAGATGGAAAGTCGAAGATGATAATTTTATGTAGAACGGTGCTTAAGACAATGAGCAATACATGAACGAGGGGAAGAAAAGAGAGTTCATTCCTCTCTCTCTCTCCAATTTGATGACTTATATTTTGATATTTATTGTTGTGTAACATAGGATCATGATAGTTATTCGTAGGCTGTTAGGACGAATATATATTGCTATTATATAGTACGTTTTGTTATGACGGTTCATGTGGACATGTTAACAGGGACAGACACAGGATTTTATGTTAGAAGGGGCGAACTTATAAAATTTTAAGTAGGGAAGAACTTATAAAATTTTACTAAAATATATATATGAATTTGAAATTTTTAGACCTCTAGGTCCATCCCTGCCTGTTAGTAACCATGTCAAGAGAGGATAACTGGCCAAAGGATGTGAAATCCCGAAGACTCTGCTAAATGGAGGAGTTCTTTCAGAGATCTCTTACTCTGGAGACTTTAGTCAGCAAAAGAATTCCTTTAGTGACTTCAATAGACATAGAAATGATAACTAAGGTACAACTCGCAAAAAAGATCCGAAATAGGTACAACAAGAATAAAATTGTAGATATTTGGATTTAAACCCTAAATCCGACAATCATTTGACCAATTAACTAGATGTTTAAATTTTTAGATTTGACAAGGCCAAGAGTCAAACCCTGAAACATGAGAATGGATTCAAACCCTGAAACATGAGAATGGATTCAAACCCTAATCTATTGCATGGGCCAAATGAGCTAGGTTCCAAGTTCAATTGTTGCATCCTTTGAAGTTGATAACTTAGAGATAGTAGAAATACATAAAAGTTATTCAAAATTGTGTGTATATACCTGCTGAGCTTCGAAGTACTAAGTAATGTTAAGGGTTTGTGCTCCATGTCGGAGCGTTGCTTCCATACTTGTTTCACCAAGACGACGACGACAAGGTTCAATGTATGGGTACGCATGAAGTCGAAGGTTGTAATAATACATGTTGAGGCCGAATATATATATATAGGGAGGAATAAATTGGTGGTTGGACTGAATGAGGTTGAGCCACCGGTCCTTGGTGAGAATGCTTCAACCACCAAATTAAAATCTTGACATTGCAGTGCCAGTTTGTGCCTTGACTTTTACTCCGACAGTACTTGAATAGAGAACAATTTTAACATTAATGGGGATACTAATATACACCCCGACATGAAAACCATTTCATACCAAACTATGCTATGCATGCTTTTTTTTTTCTTCTCTTCAACTGTTTACCAGATAGTTCTGTTTGGTCAGTTTATAAGTTTTGGAATTTCACGTGCTGCGGTGCAGCTGTACCTCCCATCTTCATTTCCTTTTCTTTTCAACTCATAAACAACCCATCAATCCACATAATTCGTAAAATTAAGTGTTTTTCTAAGGTTTCGAGTTCGAATAGTTATATCCGTAAAGTGTGTACACATTATCAATGACAAAAAAATATTTTAAACATATACTACTTTATAATCATTCATGTTTAAATAGAAATTAAAGAAAGAAAAAAAGAAGAGAGAGAGAAATTGCATCAGAGATTATTTATATTTAAATGTTTATTATAGTCCTTCTATTATAAATAGGAAATATTTTCCTTTTTTATCTAAAAGTTTATTTTAATCTTTGTATATTTGAAAGTCCAAATGTTAAATTTATTGCTGATTGGTTTAATATTTTGATTTAAATACTCTTTAGATCTCTTAATTTTGAACTCGAGCAAATTAATCTCTCTCAAAATGTGCCATGTACTGATGAAAAATGTCAATGCCATCATAGATCATTATTATTTACTCAATTTCAAATGTAGATTGAATAAATTACTATCTTTTCCAGAGATCAATTTACTCAATTTCAAAATTGACAGGGGCTTATAGAATGTTTAAACCAAATTATTTAAGTTAACTAACTATAATTTTAAAATTGATAGAAATCAAAATATTCACTTTCTTAACATACATAAACTAAAATCTCTCTTTTAATGGTGGAGGGATTAAAATGAATATTTAGATACTAAAATAGACTTAAATTTGATTTGATAATTTACTTATTTAACACGAAAGAATTGTCATTAAAGAAATAATTTAATGGGATAAATTTCATTTATTTAAACAAGTGTAAAAGGAGTTGAATCTCTCTTGGAAACACTTAAATTTCAGGAGCAAAGCGTATAGCTTTCTACAAGCCAGCCACAGGCACAAGATAGAAAAGAAGCAAAAAGAAATCAATAAACATTGGGAAAAAGCAAATGCCAAAACCAACCTAGCTAGCAAAACATCTAAAGCGCACCCGGTAAAGTGGTCTTCGACAGTGAAATCTTAGAAATAAGTTTGGCTTGGGGGTACCTCGACATCGTTTAATGATTGATCGACTGAAGTCCTTGAGTAGCAAAATAACGAACGTCCACGTCAGGGTCCTCACTCAGCTCAACCAAGCATGGTCGAATCGTTGCCTCCACCACCTATTTGCAAGTCATTAGGCCGAAAAAGAAGGCAAATGTGATCAAGCGGGGAGAAATAGAACGAATGCAAAGAGGAGGTCAAGTTTGTTCGAAATTGGAATACTAACAGACTTATCGACGATAGAAACGAAAGACTGCAAAACCTTTGCCACATTAAACTTAATGTTGGCGACTCTGCAGAAAGGAAAGCAAAATGCACAGGCCATCAGATAAAGATCACTTGATTGGAATGCTGTATACACCTTCCATGTTGATTTTTTTTTGGGGCTTACAAACCTGTCTTTTGAAGCATTACGACAACTGGAAGCAGTTTGAACATGTTATTTCTGGCCCATAACAGGAGCGAGTAAAGAAATGGAACGGAGAATGGTCATCGATACAGATAGTGTGAAGTAGTAGCCATATCTAATACCTGCTCACACAACATTAAACTTCCATGTTAAAGAAAACTATGAACTTCCATTTTTGATGGCCAAAAGAAACTCAAAACTAATCAAAATATAAAACAAACAAAGGGACAACATATACCCAACACAAGGCCAAGATCTGTGCAGTAGGGTTATTAAGAAGCCAAAGAATGCAAAAACTACACAAAAATTCATATGGAAGCATCGCATCATTTCTCCCTACATCCAAGTGCGGTAATGCACAAGCTTAAAGAGAAGAGGGGAACAAAAGAAAAGAAAGAAACAGCAAGGGTGTAATTGACAGAATGAAAAGTGAAGGATGGACGGATGGAAGATGATGGAAGGTGAAAAGAAAATGAATTTTGGATGTGCTTGGATGTCTTCCATCTTTTTTATCATTGTTTTATATCCACTCTACCGAGCAAAGCGAATGAAATCTAGCAGGGAATTCCTGTAAAAGCATGTCATAGCACATAAAGTTTTACGTTGTAAATGGGGATTCTCATAAATACGAGAAAAAACTGAAGTATTAGAACAGGTATCTGTTTAATTTTCAGAAAATACTTCCTACTAGATTGGGTAAGGATCAATTGTCAATATTATTGCACAGACCTGTGGAATAATGTGCTCCATTGCCCAATCTCTGCCAAATTCTTCAGCAAGGCGCTTTAAATTGTTAGCAGCTGCATCCCGAATAGAGTAAACCTGTAACAATAAAAATAGTGCTTAGTTTAGAAATAATATCATTGTTTCACAATCAGTAAATCAAATATTAACAAAACAGTGGATGAAGCATTCACTTATTTTTACTTTCCCTAGAAGCCTAAAATCTGTTTTTGGTCAATATACAACAAGCCTTACAATGCCTATCGCAGACTTCTAACTAATAGCATTAATTACAAGCCAATAGTGTTGTTACTTCCTTTATATCATTAAGGTACACGTGGTACTAAGCAAAACATAAAATGTGGATGCATAACATCCATTTTACTTGAACTTGTACAATATCAAACTAGACAAATTTTGGAAAAGAAAGAATTATTGCAAACCATCAACAACCTCAAGAAATCCGTGGTTAGTTGTTTGATTTTTTTTAAATTTTTTTCCATCATGAAACCTTTGATGGTAAATACTATTTTCATCTCAGGTTCAGTCAATGCACCCTCAAGGTATTAAGCCTAGTCAGAGATTAGATATATGTGAAGGTTCTAAGACAACAATAAAAAAAAGAGAAAAAAATAATAAAACCATAGTACATAAATATGGCAAAGGAAAAAGAGAAAGAAAGAAGGCCTAATACATAAAAGTAATAACTGCTTTAATCTTATAGTTATTACAAATGCAAGATAAGAAGACAAACCTTATCCTGCAACCATTGCATGCAAAGGGCACCAAGTTTATCATCAAAAAATCCAACACCTAACTGGCTAGCCAATAATGGTATATACTCTATTATTGCAAGTCGAACCCTCCAATGTCTATCCTCAGCAAGCTCAACGATGGCTGGTAATAATGATTGGGACAATAGATCAATTCCAATAACCTGTGAGAAAGAGTTAAATAACTTGAGAAGTGCTTGAGAGAATGCTGCTAACTTCAATACAAGGTTTACAAGTAGAATGCACTAATAGCAAGTACACCAATTAACAAGTTGCAATTAAAATTCAATTTATTCAGTATTAATAGCCACTTGGAAGACCCTGGTGCCATTGTGCTAACTTCAATACAAGGTTTACAAGTAGAATGCACTAATAGCAAGTACACCAATTAACAAGTTGACCTGATTCACTTGATCAAGCTTGCTGATAACGTTAAGACGCACGTCAGGAAATTCTCCTTCAAAAGAGAAAGAAATATTGAAGAAGCTGCTCAATAGTTGCATCCTGCAAGGTCCTCAAATGAAGTTCAAAATCACGTAAAAAGCAATTCAAACCAGTATTAGGTATCCAGCATGACATCGAGAGAAAAACCACAGATCAATGAAAAGACCTTATATCAGCCCAATCCCAGTTGTTATAATAAAATTTATATTGGTAAATCAATCACCTCAAGTTTGTATTCGTTTTCCTACATTACCAGCATAAAACAAACCCTGAAATTTTCTGGGTACTTCCCAATCGAGAAATTCTATGTTCTTACCTTTCCAAGGACAGGAGCCATTCCCATGATAACTGAAGCCAAAGAAGAGCGGACATGTTGCGAAGAATCTGATGACAGTTCCTACAAAATGCATTTGCAATAAATTGGGCTGAGAAGACTACCGATATTTAACACAACATGAAACGAACAGTAGTTTGTTCTATAACAGGAAATTTCATAGAGGAACAGAAGCCTCTGATCATAAACGTAAGTACCTTAACACATGGAGAATGTGTTGGCTCACAAGTTCTGGACTCAAGATTCGAGAAAACTTAGTTACTTTCCTGCAGCAGCAATGCGAACTTCAGCCTCATTATCACGAAGCACCGCACATAGCAGGTAACAAGTCAGTCCTGAAAACATGATCAACATATAAACGTCAAAAACAAAACCATGCTAGGTTAGTGTGACAAATAATGAAGAAAAAAATTACTGGCCAAAGCACAAGAATAATCCTCCAAAATAATTGATCATGTGACCGTGTAAGATAGTGATACATACAGTTACATCCTAGTTTTGATAAAGGAGCAACATTCCATTCATATAGGTATAGCATTAGCATGTGTTATCAGCAGCTTTGCGATACATAAATACCTAGTAGGCTCTGGTCCAACAGCTTCACAAAGTTCATATAATTGATTTGCAACCATATAACGCACACGCCAAGATTTATCCTGTTAATTACATGAAATAGAACAAATATAAGTGCATGAAGAGTTTTTTCGAGAAAAAACTCTTCATGTTAAAGATGCCAGAAATCAGTATAGAATATTTTTATATGCAGCAGAATAATCAGGCACTCAACAGCACTTCCACTCCACAACTTTTAAAAAGACTTAATTGAAGTGTGAAAAAGACTAAATCAGCAGTATAACTTCATGATAAATATTGCTAAAGGAACCGAATAAAGCCTTCCTGTCATTATTTAAGGACCAACTTTTAAACTTCAACCTCCACTTTGTGACCCTAACTTTATGTGATCTGAACATGATACCCCATGCATCATGAAACATTACAAAAGTGAAAAGTTATTCAATTATTAGAAGAAAAATTACTTGGTGATACATGCCAACAATTAACATAAGGTTATGAACAGTTTAAGTTTCCCATAAGACGTGTCTTACAAGACTATAAAAAACAAAGACAAGACAATTTGTAAAACTCGCACAAAATTTTATGTAAACAGGAAAAATACACATCATCAACAAGACTATAAAAAACAAAGACAAGACAATTTGTAAAACTCGCACAAAATTTTATGTAAACAGGAAAAATACACATCATCAACAGATATACCTGGGAGAAACTGACAATTACAGGGAGAATGTGACCTATGCAATCCTGAGGTTCTAACAACTTTCCAAGAGCAGCACATCCCTCAACAGCCAATAAACGAACTGTATCTTGATCTGATATACAGATTAAAAGAATCTTGTGTTAAACACGTAACAAATGAATGTAAGATATACAAAAATAAATAATTATAAACAGTTCAGCTATGAATGCTTTTACTAAAAGTATAAAACAAATCCAGTTATGTTTCCAAGCTTCGCATAAAAAAGGCTTTGACGAAATGTCTGAACAGCCCACAAAATTCAAAACATAGAGGAGATCAGTGGGATGCCAGTAGAGTAGAAGAAGCAAGTGGGAAGTATACATGTGTTGAAAGATTAAAAAAAATTGTAACATAACAAGTATAGAAATTTTAAACAATCAAGAATGTCTCTATCCTTCAACTTACCATCTTGTGTAAGATTATCAAATATTTGCATGATCTCAGACTTCAAATGAGCATATTCAACTGTTGCAGCAAATTTCCCCAGATTTGATGCAGCAGACCTTCTTACCATCGGCATGTCGTCTTGACACAATTGACTGTATATTGAGCGTAATTCTGTTTTCAACATCTCCGGGGCACTTGGATAAGAAATATGAAATAGCCCACAGGATGAAACTCGAGCAGTAAACCATTCCCCAGCAGCCAGCCTCTGAAGATTTAAAAATAAACAAATAACATTAAAAAAAAAGGAAACAGAAAAATGGCTGCCAAGAGTAGTGTGCATAAACCATTTTATCCTTACTATTACTTAAATTCCTTTCTGTTAAGTTTACATTGTCCTTCATATTAGCAATGCTTCACAAATAGTTCAAAGTTGAAGGACTCCTAGAATTATTTGCAGTTACCATAGCTCGACTCGATTAACTAAATTCAGAACCCCAATTTCAGATCTCTAAAAAACAGAAGCTAAGTATCAGAAAATAATATGAAAAAAACAGCATTAATTTAAATAATATTAAATTAAGAAACAAAACATCTAACCTTTACTAGAGGAACAAACGAGTCAACCAAATCATTCTCCCTCATCTGAGATCCAACTCTGCATAACGAGTCAACAGCTTTGTCCCTTACACAGGTTTCCTCAACAGTGCAAAGGGTTTCCAAAGGTGACAGCAAAACACGGGCATGCTCAACACCCCCGACGTAGGGAATAAACACTCCCAGCTCCTCAGCCATTGCAAGAAGCACCTCATCATCGTCGTCATTGTTTTCACTCAGAAATGGAATCAATTCCTTCCTGGTTCGCTCCTCCCCAAGAGCACGAGCAATCGTCGAAAGCCTACGGATTGAGTTTAAACGGAGCTGGATGTCATCATTTTTTAGCTCATCTATCAGGACAGCAATTGGATACAAAGGTTCCTCAACCATAGACATCTTATTTCAATGTCTGCAGCTTCAAGTAACTAGTTATACCTGAAAAAGTAAAATAAAATAAAATACCTCATTACCCGTCATAAATTACAAATCGTTTAAAATATACAGTAAAAGTGTTCCATCTTTCGATCCTTAAATCTCGTGATTCAATAATGCTTTTAGTGATAAGATCATATTCGTAGATCTTACAAAATCTTAATGCAGAAAAAACTTGATAAGCAGATAAACAATCCCAAAGAACATGATCCAAAACAAACACTGGGAAATTCAATACCAGAAAAAGAACAAATTTAACCAAAAGAAGGCGAGGACAAATGCAGAAAAAATAATAAATCCACGGCCTTGTTTGGATGTAAAAGAAAACGAAAGGCAAAGAGAATGGAATTTGAAAATTGAAAATGCCCGGATTTTAAGATCCGGTGATAACAACATTAACTAACGGAGGTTGACAAAACTCGCCCAGCTCTCCATCATTTTGCATGGCTCCAGCAGAGAAAGTCCCTGTAGCTCGATTAAACCCTTGGTTAAGTATTGCGCCTACATTCAAGTATTGTTGAAAATACTCAAATGGTGGTACTAGGCAAGTTGGATTGGCAGAAAATGGGGCTTGCATTATGAATGTGGAATGATATACAATCATAATTGAACTTTCTGGTGACTAACAGATCATATGAAGCAGGGTTTTAAAAAACGGTCTGCGACCGCGATTTCGCCATGATAGCGGTTTCGTCGCCGTCCGAGTTACCCGCGACGGCCGCAATCAAGGTAATCCGAAATAACCGAAAATGCGACCGCGACCGTGATTTGAAATCCAGATGTGAAGTTAAGCATTCAGATTCAATGATGCAGAAAAGTGAGTGAAAATGGTTTTTAATCAACGTGAGCATTGATGGTAGATTGAAAGTAGTTGTAGATTTCGATCGAAGAGGAAAGGAGACACTTGGTTTTTGATCAACATAACAATTGACTTTAACCACTGTCCCCTGTTTCGTGTTTCTTTCATTTGTCTGCGAAAAAATGATCTTCTGCTTCATGCTTAGCATCATCGAAGAAAGTGGCCTCATTTTTCTGCTGAAAAAGTGGGGTTTTACTTCTTGTTAGAATTTAACTCCGCATAAATGAGAGACAAATTTCAGAACTCCGGACAATGACTTGTACTGCCTAGTCCACATTCACCTCCTGCCTATCTCCGCGCGTCTCATGTCCCACAAGGCCACAACCACCGTAATAACTGCTAGTTGGTGCCACGATCCATGTGATACAATAAGATCAAATTAACCATGGTTCTTGGCTTTCAAACAGACAATACATTACAATTTAGAGTTTTACAGGTCATATGGGTTAGCTAGTTTGCAGAAATTATAGAATTTGACAAACCCAGGATTATATAAACCAAACCCACATCTCTCTATTAATGTAAAAGGACGTGACAGGACAACAGACCAGGGCCGGCTCTGGGCAGGGCCCCCAGGGCCCATAATTTAATTTGTATTATTTATTATATTTTATAGATTAATTAAAAATGGCTCATAAATATTAATATATTATTTTTATTAATACAAGGGCCCATAAACTTATTTCTTATTAACTTATTGTTCTCATCATAACGTTAAAACTATATCAATATACTAAATTAAAAGCAGGGCCCATAAATATTAATAAACTAAATTAAAGCAGGGCCCATAAACTATTTCTTATTAACTTATTAAAAAATGTTGTAATAATTTTAAGATTATTTTTTCTCATAATATTTGTCGGATGTTGATGCAGATGATTTTTTTTCCTGAAAATAAAGTGTTGCAATTGACTTGCTAAATGTATAATGTCAGCGCTTGAAGTTCTTGAGTTTGTTAAAGCTAGAGATTGTTATCCTAATGTTTCAATTGCTTATCGAATTTTATTAAAAAATGCTGGTAACGGTAGCATCCGCGAAAGAAGTTTTTCAAAGCTGAAATTATTGAAGAATTACTTGAGGTCACAATGTCACAAGAAAGATTGAATGTTACCTAGTTATATATTGAGAAAAATATGTTCGAAAACATTGATGTTGACACTATCTCAATGATTTGCATCAAGAAATGCTCGAAGACAATGTTTTTTTATAAGTTATATGCTTAAATATGTTTTTGACATTTTTGATTTTGTAATGATTAATATTTATTATTTGATAAAAAATTAATTAAAATTTTATATTGCATATTTTTTAATATTTTTTAAAATGGCCCAATTTTTTAATTTTGCCCCGGGCAAAAAAAAGTCAGAACCGGCCCTGCAACACACAAGAATACTACCTAAACAACCAAGTAGCGGTTCCTTTTTACAAGGTTCAGGGGGCATGTTGATGATCGGAGGATCTTTGAAGTTAGCTTTCATACTTAGTTCTTCAAAAGAACCACGTTGCCTAATCTCGCCACGAATTCGATCAGAAGCGAAGCGAATGTCGCCAACGACAAGGCACTTGCACTTTCGTAGGTTTGAAATCATCCCCCTTGGGAAATGATCCGGCATTAGCCGAAACATTCGTTGGCCATCTTTTGAACCTGTTTTTGGCATCATCACCACACTGTGGTGGTAACGAGGTTGTCCCAACAGGGACCGACCTCAAATCTAGCACTGCATCACTCAATGACTTGGACCCCAATGTCATGTTCTTGTCTTTGACGTTGATCAGGTCTTCGAATTCCTTCGCTTCCCCCGATTTCCCAGCTCTCGAATTCACTAAAACATAGGACTTATGGTCTATCTTCTTCTGCACTCCTCGGCTGCCTCGTGAACATTTTAAGTGTGTCAACGTCACTCAGTTTCTCCATCTTCTCTAATTTGTTCCCGAGCTCGCGTACACTTTTGTGCCTTCCACCCGACCTTCTGAAGCTCGCTAGAAAAGACTTTCCTTCGCTCCAGAGGGGCCTAGATTTACGACATTACGAAACATTGAGCAAAAAGATTTACGACCTACTAGACGATACGGAGTACTAGGAATAAACCTGTATTCCGCAAGGATGCAACCGTGCAGTGCCATAACCATGAAAGCACAATGCTTCACTGCTCCATTTACTTTGAAAGTTTTCCCACGGATACTTGTACCTGTAACGTCCATGAGGTGGTTCCCATGTGCGAAACCGAGCTGCTAAAAAAAATCAGATTTGATTAAAACCAGTTCAATCCCTGGAATGATCTTGTTAAATGCAATCTGCAGATACCAATGTATCTTCTTGGCTTGTAGATTGAATCACCGATCTATAACAATTATAAAGCGGATCATCGCTGCTTGGTACGTGAGAATTTTGGACGGAATTCTCTCGTATTCTACGCATTTCAACCGTTAACGCAACCTGGAAAGCAAATCAAATCGGTAAACAAGGGATGTAAAACCTGATATTGAAGCAGCTCTATGAATGTGAATGAAAAGGCAACCTTCCAGGGAAGTGGCAAGGTCCTTCAAGTTTTTCACCACCAATTTATGCAGAGATTCACCAGCCCAAATCGGGAAAAAACATATATTTACAACCAAACAAACAGCTGCTCCAACTGCAATCAGGACCAGTCGAGTTAAGATCGCCTCCGTGTATTCCCTGGTCCGGTTACCCGATACCATAAGGATACAATACGTCAATACGAACACCCGGAATCCGTATTCGTAAGGCTTCATTGTCGGGTAAAGCTTCAAATAGGATGCACAGAATCCTATCCACAGCAAAGCAATCTGTTAGCTTTCATTAGATTCAAGAACGAACACGAATACGAACACGAACACACAATAAGACTGACCGACCTGTTATGAATATGCTTATAACAATGATAACTTCCTCGAACTTTCCGGCCACCATAGATAACTCGGCGAAGCAAAATGCAAGTATTCCGGCACAAAGTGTCCCCAGTCCGCGATTAAATCCTTTGATAAATGTTGCTCCTGTTTAAAAGAGAATCAAACAGTCAAAACATTAATGGAACTTCCATGGAATTCAGAGGAAAAAGAAAAAGAAAAATCGATGATAAAAACAACCTATGCTGAATTCAAACATAACTATAACTGAGTATCGCCCAGATTGAGTACTGAGCAATATCTTCGTGTGATCCTTTCCAGAATATGAGCAACACGTAAGTGACAATGCCAGTCCCATTTTGATTGCGAATATAACTTTCGTGGATCCGACGTCCCATTTCCACTGTTTCCCTGGCAAAATTCTTGGATTCAACCCATGATTTCTTTATTTTCTCTCACCACTTTCCATCGACTCCCTCCATCTTTCATTTCCCCTGAAGCTGACCAAAAGAGGCTGCTTTGCCCCACTGTTATCTCCCAACTACATTTCACAGACCCCATTTTCGCCACCTTCTTCACTGCACAACAAATCTGCATGATCCCAGAAGTTTAGAAGATAAACAAAACCAATAATTACAAACAAGTAAAAGCGTTATAATGCAACCAAATCAGCATTAACAAAGCATATTTAAATTATTTTAAAGAGTAGTACTTTGGAACCATAGTGATTGAGAGACTGGCATACTAACAGAGAAAGATTTCAACTACTTATATTGGTGAATGTATCAGTGATGGAAGCTTCAGTTCATGTCGTGCAGAAAAGCTTTGCTGTTTGTAAGCAAAAGTTCATGCCCAGTTTTATCACTTCACCTAGCGAAATACATCATCAGTAGCAATGGTGAAAGAAAATCTAGTGAAAGAAAAAGTACACAATAAATAACATTATAATCCCTTTCCAGTTCAATAGTGAAGAGTGTGTAATGCAGTTTCAACCAAGAATGTCAGTTTCAGGAACATATTTTCTCCAAAATGTTTAATGTCTTTAAGTATGTATTAAGAGTATATCACTCGATTTTTTTTTAATCACGTGATCAAGGAAATAATCTTTTAAAAGTTGAACAAGAACACCAATAAAATTAAGGAGAAAAATTATAATTTACTTTGATCGATATTATAATCGTTATTTTTTAATCACTCAAGTCATTTGATTAACTCATTTCATTATCCACTGCTGCTCTGTTAAATTTTTTTTTCTTCAAAATATCTTTAAAATTATGGAACTCAACTCAAAATCTAGAGAAAACAGCTTTGATCTACAATTTTTATTGTCAAATCAGTTTAGAATTAGGGTATATAATTTGTCTCTCCCTCCTCCTCTGCCTCTTCACTTTAAATTTGAAAGAAAATACATCAACATCGAATTATCAAAATGGAATCTCGAAAGTAAAATTTAGAAAAATTATAAAAGAAAAGAAAGTTTTAAATAATAATTTGTACAATATCGTTCAAACACCATAAAATAATTCATATAAATTGTTTCCAAAAGATATAATGTAAATCACTTTTCAAATAATTCAATAAATCATTTTCTAAAAAATCAATTACATTATATCAAACAGATTGTAAATGACTTACTATAATGTTATTAATTATTCATCAAGGAGGGACTAAATCAATAATACAATAAAATTAAGTGATGAAAACAGAAATAAATTAATTAATATGTTTTAGCGGGGTCACATGGTAATATATGAAAACCCGTTGCCGCGTGTTCTAGAGTAAGAGTGAACAATCGAGTAGCGATGTTACATAACCTTATCAGGATTTACAAGTGGACAGAGCGCACTGGAAACGTCGTCCTTTTAGAAGGCGATGGGATTTGGTTTTAGTGTAAAGTTTCAGCCTTTTTTTTTCTTTTGCTTTTACTTTTTTCTTTTTCGTTTTTATTAAGCAAGTAATGGACATGTGGGGCAAGGTCAGGAAGGTTCTTGCTACCTGTAAGGAAGCCTGTTGTTAGGCACGGATGTTAACTACCGCAAGGCACTGCCGACGATTAAAGGGCAAGAAAGTTGGCATCAATCGTAATGAAGGAAAGAGACGGTGAATAGAAAATAGTATCTTTTGTCCAACTCCAAAATCCAAATACAGAACAAGGAAGAAGATACTTCTGTCGATTGCAAAACGTTGGGCTTCTTTTGTTTAAATTGGGTGAGGCATTTGTTCAACACTTACCAGGCTTGTTTCACCTTTGGGCTTTGCAGCTTGAGCCTAGAGATTGCAATCATTCGGGAATTTGTTAACATACAATTAATCCATGAATACTTTGGGTAATTAATTAAAAAACATAAGTACTTAAATTATATTTTTCGTTAATTTCAAATGTTTAACTTTTTTTATCAAATTGATTGTTTAATTTTAAAGCAGACAAAGATTGTCAAATTCACGATAGAAAAATGGCCCAGAAATGATTTAAGGTTGGTCAATCGAGATTTTTACCTTTCATATTAAGAAGGGTTCTTTGTTTCCTGAAACAGCCATGGCAGTCTATGTCAACCCTCATCACCATGCAACAGAGCTGCTAACACGCAATTAAGAAGAACAAAAACTGAAGAACGTCACCGTTTAAAAGGATAAGTTCTGCCACGAGAAGATGGATTGAAAGCCCTTTCTCAGAAGAGGAGGTTTGGTTAACTATTAATTCTTCGGATGGCTCGAGAGCTCCCGGTCTGGATGGGTTTAGCCTGGATTTTTTCAATAAATTTTGAGAGGACATTAAAGTCGACGTTATGAAGTTTATGAATGATTTTTATTGGGGTAATATTGAAGATCTCTCCTTTAATAAATCGTTTATTGCTCTCATTCCGAAGAAAATACAAGCTGTCTATCCGGAAGATTTCAGACCTATTTCATTAGTGGAGAGTATTTATAAAATTGTGGCGCGTTTATTGGCGAAGAGATCGGTGTCTTGCATTAACGAAGTAGTTGGTGAGAACCAGTTTGCCTTCATGGCTGGTAAACAGATTTTATATTGTTCTTTGATTGCGAATGAGATTGTTGACGATCTAAAAAAAATAAAAGTGAAGCAATCATGGTGAAAGCAGATTTTAGCAAAGCATAAGACACAGTTGGCTGGGATTTCTTGAATATGACCTTTAAGAAAATGAGATTTAGTAAAAGATGGAGGTATTGGATTTATTTGTGCATCTCGACGCCTATGATTGTTGTTTTGGTTTACGGATGTCCGTCGAAATATTTTTCAATCAAAAGGGGACTTAGGCAAGGCTGTCTGCTATCTCCGTTTTTATTTAATGTTGTGGGCAAGGTGCTTAGCGGATTATTGAAGAAAACGGTTGATATCGATGTGTGTCAAGGGGTGCATATTGGGAGAAGAGTTAGTATCTCCCACATTCAATTCGTTGATGATTTAATTTTGTTTTCGGTAGCCAAAGAAGATAAGATACACAATTTGTTTCGTGTTCTAAGAATCTTCGAGGTCGCTGCTTTTTTGAAATTAAATATGCGGAAGACGAAATTATTTGGTATTAATGTGGATGATTGCAAAGTTAAAGGGTGGGCTGACTCGATGTTGTGTGATTGGGCAAAGTTGCCTACGATGTATTTGGGACTGCCATTAGGCTTAAAAAAAACCTTAAACTGATGTGGCAACCTATTGTGGAGAAAGTCATATCTCGTCTACAAAGGTGGAAAGGTAAGGTTCTCTCTTTTGGGGGAAGAATTACATTGATTAAATCTATGTTGGTAAATTTACCGATTTATTACATGTCGTTATTTTCTATGCCAAAATCCATAGCAGAGATGATTAATAAATGTATAGTTAGATTTCTGTGAAATGTGAAGTCTGATAGAGGTATTCATTGGATTAAGTTGGATTTGGTTAGTGGTCCGAAATCTGATGGTGGTCTTGGTTTCTTTGATGTTAAAGTTAGAAATCGAGCTTTGTTGAATAAATGGATTTGGCGTTTTAGTGACGATATCGATAGCCTTTGGAAAAAGATTATTGTTGCTAAGTATAAGTATGATCCGGTTGAGATCTTACCTAAAGGTATTAGCGGCCGTTACTCGAATGGGCTGTGGCACGAGATAGTTCGCTTGTTGTTGTCGAATGATGATGAATTCCAAGTAGATGTTTGGTGTGTTATGGGGAATGGTTCAAGAATTGATTTTTGGTCGGATCATTGGACTGAAGTATGTTCTTTGAAAGTTACTTTTCCTATAATGTATGGGGTGACCATTAAAAAGCATGGCAAGATTAGTGATTTCGGGAGATGGGTGAACGGTTCATGGATATGGAGGATTCAGTTGAGACGTGGGATGTTCTCATGGGAAATTCCGATTTGGGAGCAATTTTACCAAGTTATTAATAGCGGTATTTCAGCTTACCCTGGGTCTGATAAATTAAAGTGGTTAGATGCTTCTCTAATGGTATATATAATTCTAGTGACTTTTGCATTAAGGTGGCATCGGTCGGTAAGATTAAAGATCCTATATGGAATAAAGTATGGAATAAATTTGTTCCTCCAAAAGTGGCTGCTTTTGTTTGGAAAGCGGTTTATAATAGGTTGTCGGTTGCGACTAAATTGATCAAGAGAGGGGTTACTGGTAGCGTCCAGCCCCTATGCCTTTTTTGTAAAGATCACACGGAAGATGTTATCCATGTGTTATGTCATTGTTGTTTGGCAAGTGTGGCAAAGGTGGTGTTTTGCATGGAAAGTTTGGATAACTTTTCCCTTGGACGTTAAACAACTATTAGAGATATGGTCGTCTCAGTACATTAGAAGGAAAGTTAGGTGCCTTTGGATTCTTGGCTTCTTCGGTTTTATTTGGCATATTTGGTTGAGTAGAAACAAGTCTACGTTCAATGGAGCATCATTCTTAGTCGATCAGACCTTTAACTTGGTTTTACTGCAGGTTGGGTTCTGGGCTAATAATTTATGGCCGTCTCTAGTGCCTCATGTGATAGATTTTGTGCGATGTCCATAATCCATTATCTTTGGCTGTGTTTAATGACATTTCCTGTTGCATTTTTATCTCGCGCCAGTTCTTTGCCATCCTTTGATTTGCTGCTCAAGATTTTATTTGTTTCTATACCTGGTTTACTGATGTAGGGGAATCCGAGACAGATGATGATGAGCTGTCAGATTGCACCTTGATGGCGTTGAGATACCATGAATTGACAGATTAGCGCAAAGGCGGGAATTGATTGTGACATGTTCCTCATTGGGGTCGTTTTGAGTATGTTTCAGTCTTTTGGCCATAACTTTGGCTACAGGTGTCAGAATCGCGCATAAGACCCCAATCCGGAAAGCTCTTTTCGACGCGCACGCTCTCCACATGAGCTATGCTCCATGTGACCTTTTTTCAACCTCAAATTCTGCCGTTTTCCCTCCGAATCACTAGATTTAGATTTTTTACTATTTATGGTAATATTTCGATTGTCAATTAGAAAGTCAATTTAATCCGATTTAGGCTGGATTTTTGGAGATTGCTTATTTTATTTCGAATTTCAATTTAGAGTGATTTTCGGGATTTTGCTATTTTTGGCAAAATTCGAATAAAGACGATTTTTGGCTATAACAGTCCGGCTTGTGGACTGATTTTGAGATTGTTTTGATTTTATAATATTTTATTAAACCCTATAGACTTTTTCTCTTGTTTTTTGGACGAATTCTCTTTTGTGAATCATCTGTTGGAGTTAGCCTGCAGGATAATCACTATTCTGTCTGGCGTCATTTACCGTATTACAAATCTTGCAACGCATGTTGTCTGACGTTACTCCAGTCTAGTGTATGCCAGTTTGCCTTGTTGTACACGAGATTATTGGCAGTTTTTACATTCTGGGAGTTATATTTTCTGGAAGGCTTGCTAGCAGCTGTTTGTTCTGTCTATTTGATATAACGTTAGCACTTGAATGCTGTATGTTTCAGGCCTTTTATTCCTTACCGGTTCAGATTCAAAAGATCGATGGTCCGCTTCTTAGTGCTTGGCCCGATTAAATTTGAGTTGTGTTTGCTGGCTCGTCCAGATGTTGTCCCTTCATTCGATCAGGTGTCTGCTATTGTTCCAGTCTTAGATCTCAACCTTTCCATTGGTTTGTATTCTCGTTTGTTATAAGCTGGTTTCGATATTTTCATAGGGTTGGGATGTGGATTGTGTATAGTAAGAAGCTCATGTGTTATTCATCTCTACCACCTTAAGGTTCACTCTTTTTCCTCCAATTAGGGTTAGAGAGGATTTTTAATGAGGTCCTTGAGGTGGTGTACTTTGTAACGACTTTTAATACAAAGTACCATTTTTCAAAAAAAAATCTTTCAAATATATTGAGGTGATCATTAGTATGAGCTAAGAGTTAATAGGTTTAAATTAGACTTAAAGGCATGAAATTTATAACTTAAATCATGTATAAAGCTTTAAAATTAAGCGGGAAATGAGAAAAAAATGGGCAATATTGAAGACGCTGCCTTGAAACTTGCCCTTCCCGACATGAAGATTTGGAACAGATCAAAAGATAATTGAGATTAATGATTGGAAATTTAGGTTTTTTATCGTAGAAATTAGAGGAATTCAAGGGATATAACTTGATTCTCTCATTGGAACACCATTTGTTTGATTTTGGAATCTGATTCTCTGCATAAACCAGCAAAAGGGGTACTCCATTCGGTTAATTGAACCGTGACCTTAAATAGAATCCTTTTCATGTACGTTTACTCTGTACAGGATTCTAAACTACCCTTTTCTTGTTCAAAAAGGTATCCTTTTGCATTATATTTAAGCATCAATTAGCTTGATTTAGTTTACCCGAAAGGCAAGAAAAAATAATAGGAAATATACATTTGAAACAGGTTTACCCTGATTCGGGTTTGGCAGGGGCATTCCCTTCGTATCATATCTGAAAATGTGTCGAACAAGAATACTCGACAAAATATATAGCAAAGATCAAGAATTTGGCTGATAACTTCACACATCCAACATGCACAGTGTTTCTAGGTACAAAAACTAGGAACAAAATCATCTTACAACAAACGGTATATGAACAAGCAACCGTAATATGAAGAATTATGTTGCATTCTGATGATAGTCTATCGGTAATCATCGTCCGGAAGATCGGAAGAACTTCTTGATGACGGCCATTGTGCTGAGAGGCTTCCTGTAAACAACAGGAACTTGGGTTGAAGCCAACTTGGGGTACGTGCAAGTGAGTGTTACCTTATTCTCCAACACATTTATCAAAACAAAATCTGTTCTGCTAAGAAGAAACAAAATTAGGAACTGGTCAATGCTGCGGAATCATGTATTAACACAGCTAAATCTCATCTCATTGTTGATCTTTGAAAATTTCATTGGATGAAGCATATATAATAAAATCTTGGCCAGAGTCATAAGATAATGATGAAAAACATATACACCATTCATTCTTGAGATTATGTCTGCAATTTTCTTTTGACACACTGCACATCTAATATCTGCTGAAATAACAACTTCGTGGACCTGCGGTTCCAGCAAAAAGAAACAAAATACACCAGAAACTGTTAAAGATCACTTCACTGAAAGGCAACCGGAAATGACACGTACAGAGAGAGAGAGAGAGAGAGAGAGAGAGAGTACAAACAAGAGGCATGGATAAGGATTCTACGGAGGCAAGGCTAGTTCCTGGAAGGAAGAAGCTCTTTGGGTTGTTGAATTTAGCTCTTCTGGCCTCTTTCGTGTGCGCCTGACTAAGAAGAACCATGGCTTCTTTACCTGTTAAAGGACTTCATACAGAAGAAAAAAGGGTTCGATCTCAAGCTGAAAGCACTGCACCACTTGCCTCCTGTTGAAACTGAGCTATTCGTAGAACAATACCACTTTTGAGGATGAAGAAAGAGCATCTTAAGCTGGTAAACAGGGAATCGAGAGGAAAAGGAAAGGTCTTTTTCATTTTTAGTTGAAAGATGCCCTCAAATCACAGAGAGTGGTGTCCCCACATCTTACCTTTTTCATTTCTATTTATTCACTGAAAAATCGCCATCTGTAATAATTATGTTTTAACAAAGTTGCTTATGGGACAAACTCAAATCCATATCCAACTTTTTAGTTCATTTAATCCATCTTGTCATAGTTAAATTAGGTACGACCCTCTCTAAAGAAACCTCTAAGGAGGTAGGATTCTGAATAAGACAAGATACCAAAATTTAGGGTGATGTTCGCCCAAAATGCCCAATCTCCTTTCTCCTACTTTTGTTCATTTAAATGAATATTTTATTAAATAAATATTAGATTCAAATTTACCAACAAAAGCGTATGAAATCAGAAATTTATCGAACACCTTGATAGTGTGACAATGACAAACCAAGTCGTTTACCACTGGACCTACCATGGTTATGCCAACTATGTCGTTCCGAAGAAGAGGGAACCATGGCCAATATCCTATAATTGAACCAAACAAAAAGTGGTATGAACAGCTCACCGTTGGATAGTGGAAGGAAGAAAATAATGGAAAACTTTTATTACCAGAAACAAATAAACAGAATACAATCGAAGCAGAAATCTTCCTGCAAACATCCTAAATTAAGTGAGGCTTGCTAAGTTAAGAGACTCTAGCAGGTTATTATATTGCCATCCTACACTGGACCTGAATTTTGCAGGACTCTTTAAGCTTAGAGCCCACCCATGGGTTAAAAGTTACATACAAGAAAACCAAGGAGATGGATGCCATGGACTTCTCAAAATGAAAACTTCAAACAAAACAGAAAGCAGCAAACTCCACTACAATGACAACAGTCAATCACCTAGTCATAACCAAGTTCGTTAGAGGCGGCACTACTGAAGAACTGAATAAGGGAACACCTATGTACTTGCAGTTATCATTATCGACTTTCAAGGATGCGGGGATCAAAAAATGTTCCGAAGAAACTGACCGCACAGTTCTTTTGTGGAGATTCCGACTGCAATTCAGTTTCCGTACATGGGTCGAAGTCGCTCGTTTTCTCTTCCTAGATGACTTCCATTTCAACTGGGAAAGCCAATCATCCTTTGAAAGATCTGTAACAATACTCTCATCTTTTGCACCATCATTTCCCGGTTCACCAGGAGAGTCGTTACAATCAGTCGCATCCTTAACAATAATTCCACCATCACAACAAATGGTGTTTTTGTCAAAATTGGAATCATTGGAGTTGCTTGCATTTTGCTTTCCTGCCCGGAGCACGATACCCACAAGATCACACCTTTCCTTCATATTTATCCACCGATTTCCTGCCCATTCCTGAGATTGTCTAATATCACCAATGTCAAAGACTGATTCCCGCTTCTCTCCTGCAAATAATATACGTCAGAATTGGAAATAAAAAAAATCAAAAACCTATTTCACCATTCATGACCATGAAAAAACAAACATTTACATTTAGAATTAAAGCATTAACAAACCTGGGAAATGAACACAAAATTTATCTTCTGAATCCTTGTGAATAACAAGGCCTTCCCACCACCCATCATGCCACCAGACATCAACAACAGAACCAACAACAATACATGAAACACTGTCCTTAGTATACTGAGGAGGAGGTCGAATAGTTGTCCGACCAGAAATACGAACACCCAATTCATCAGGACTAGCAACCTTAGATGCCAAAATCCATTCCTATAACGTTAAAACATTAATGATCATTAAACAATTACAAAAGAAAAGACTATGAATATGAGTTACATTATTAGCGCACACTTTCAATTCCACAAATTAAAAATAGAGCACAAAATACCTCTAATTTGTTAGCTTCATCATCTACATCCTGAATGTCTTGGTATTGCACCTTCACCTTGTTTTTGTGCTTCTTGATTATCTGAGCTCTAAACCAACACCCTTTCAAGCCACTATCTTGAGCTAACACTTCTACCTGCGAACCTACCATTAAATGCAGGGAGGAATATTGCTTAGCCTCATCAGCCTGGACACTGAAAGACGTGTTTCCCTTTTTACTGTTCTGAACATCTTGCAGATCTGCACGGCATACTTCAATTGACTCTCTATTGCCGCTAAAATGTAAGTGCAAAACATCATCATCTTTTGATTGGCGATATCTCTTTCTGGGCCTGATCCCAACACTATCATCAACATCCCAACCTGTCTTCTGTTCATCAGCAAAGTGCTGACGAGATGCACAATCATTCAAAGGAGAAAGACTATACATATTTCTAAGTATTTCTTGTTTCCAATACCCCTTCAGTTGAGACACGTCAAAAGGCTTAAAATCATCATTTTCAAATTGCTTACAGCATACAAATGGCTCCAGCAGGGTATGCTTCGCCTCATTCAAAAATTTCTTAAAATGCACAGGACCAAGGACTGTAGCCAATCCATCAATGCATTCAATACTGAGATCTTGAAGACAAGGAGAAAAGAAAATTTCTCTGCTATTATAATTTTGACCAAAGTCAATATCAACCTCGTCAATTTTGTGAAACCATCGAACAACAACCATCTTGTGCCTCTAGAGTCTCATATAAATCTTCCAAATAGGCAACAAGTCGTTTATCCTCCTCAGCTAAGACATAAACAAAGTTGTGAACCTGAGAAGATTTGGAGGAATGGGACACAAAGGGCCAAAAATGAGCTAGATGATAAAGTTGTAAACTGCAAAAAAAACCATAAACCACAATGCACAAAAGGGAGGGCTGATAAAGACAATTACTCACCGAAATTATTACGCCGTTCTTACAGAAAGACTGATAGTGTTTCTTTTTTCTCTTGCATGTCCATGAAGAACCTAACCATAAAACTTCTTTAGAGTATTGGACGAGCTTCTTTGATTGAAGATCCTATAGGAAGAAAATTTCAGAATATTGATAAATGAAAAATTAGAAAACAAAAAGATGCCCAAGTACTCAAAATACAATCCATACCTTGGCGGCACCAAATTCCATACTTTTCTCATTTTTTCCACTCCAAATGCCATCAACCGAACAGTACGACAAACGAGAGGGGGAACCTGTAAATTTTAAACACCAATTAGGAAAAGTTACACAAATATTCCATTCCGTTAAGATGACTCAAATAAGAAAAGTGACTCAGGGGAAAAGCAATAACAGACATGATTACAATAAAACGTGTGTACTGGAGAAAGGGTAAAAAGAAAATCAGATGCACTCAACAATGAGAGCTCTTATATAATTTTTCATATCCAATATTAATTAGCAGCCGATTTCTGTGGATATGAAACTTGTTTGTAGAAATAAAAAATGTTTGGTCATGAAAGATGTTGACCTAGATATTTGAGGGCGTAAAAACCGTGATGCTCTCAATCGACTCTTAAAAATTGAATTAACAATCCTGCGGACCAGATTCTAGACAATTAATATTTACAATACTGAGAGGATCCAAAAGAAACCCACGCCAATCAAAAAAATCAAAACCTTAGCCAAAATAAGGAGCTCAAAAGAAAAGCCCACATTACTTTTTTTTTTTGCAAAAGAAAACGGGTTATGTTTAAAATCACTCTGCATAAAGGGGTAATTATAAAAGAGAAAATTACAATATATGTATATATATATATATATATATATATATATATATATATATATATATAGAGAGAGAGAGAGAGAGAGAGAGAGAGAGAATAAAACTAGTTCAAACAAATCCCAGGCCGGCAAATTCATTGCATCAGGCAAAAAAAATCCAGCCAAACTTCGGATTAAAAAATTGAACAAAAAAATATTGTTTTGGGAAAGGCCAAAAAAGGCTGGATTATCAGCCCGTACTGAAAATTAGATACAATTCAATTAATTAAGAGTATAGTGAAAAGCTGATATTTTAGGAAGGGAAAAATAACTAATAAACTCAAATCAGATCTTATCAATATTAAACCTAAACGCCAAGATCTAGCATAAGCCCAAAGAAAATTTGAGCACAATGCACTCCCCTAAAAAAACACAATCTCCAAAAACTACCAAAATCTAATATACGAACAGAGAGAATTTTCGAAGCAATAATTACCAGAACGACGGAATTAAGCCAATAGACAACCTCCCGGCGAGACTTAAGCTTGTAGAAGGAAGTCGAAGAGAAGAAAAGGGAGCGGTTCTGAATAGCGAAATGATAAGACATGTGCCTCAAGCTCTTCTCTCTCCCTATGACAGCCAGATCTGAAACGCCATCTCTTCTCTTCAAATAATAATGAACCTCCCTCCTTCCTTTATCGCTTAAAACATTCACCTCCTCCCAGCTCACATACGCCGTCGTAGTCGATGACGGAAAATACGTTGAGGCCACTGCGAATCCGTCCATCGGAAGCACCGGGAAAGAAAGAAAAAAAGGACGTTTCCAAGGGAAATATGGGAATTTTAGAAAAGGGTTTCAAAATTCGAGGGAGAGAAAATGGTGAGCGTGGGAGGGAATTTGAAGATTTATATTAGGTAGGGTTTTTTTGGAGATTGAGAATCGACGGTCAAGATTGCGTGTATGAGGATGACAACGAGGAAATCAATAAGAAATTTTCTAATTACTAAAATACCCTTGTTCAGATTTTGGATTTACGGGGATTTTTTATTTCTTTTTCACTTAATACTGGAATTCACCTAGAAACTATATCACTTTTTAATTTATTTTTTTATAAATACTTTTTTATTTTAATATTTATTATCGGATTTGATTCTTAAATTATAATTTCTTTCTAATTTAATGAAAATTAAGATAACCTTTAAAATACATAATAATGTCTATTAATAAAGTTAATTGGATTACACATTCTCAAATTATGATTCTATTTCTAAATTAATGTTTAAATCTTGAATATTTCAAATTTATTCTCAAATTATGAATCTCATTATAAAATAGTCCTTAAACTTTTGAATAATTGAATTTCATCCCCAAACTATGGTATTCATTTTAAATTGATACCCATATTGTTTAGCATTCCAATTTCTTCTTAAACTATTGATATACACTAATCACATCTCATGTTAATCAAATTGTTAGGTCAAGCTATATTGTTATATTTTTGAGAAAAAAATGTTAAACTATGGTTAAAATTAATTTTAAATTTGGATGAAATTGGTGATGAAATTAGAAGATTCAAAAGTTTAAGGATCAATTTAGAATGAGAATCGTGATTTGTGAATGAAATTGAAATATTCAAAAGTTTGAGTATTAATTTAAAATGAAAATCATAATTTAGGAATAAGATTATAACACTTAAAGATTTGATAATCAATATAAAATGAAACTCACAACTTCATGACCTGTAATGCAATTAACTCTTACTAATAAAAATGTGATATTAGAAGCAATCTAATGGGAGGTATAGGTCATGGTTCATGGACCTTGATTTAAATGGTTTAATTGTTGTTATAGTCCTTATATGCAAACAGAAATCTATTTAAACAAAAAAAAAATCATACTTTCTATCTTTCAAAAAATTTAATATTTTAAGGAAATTTTTTATTTTATTTTGATATTTGATTCTTTTAAAATAAAATTTTGAGTCACTTTATATGACATGTAATAAATGATATTATCACCTATAAATAAAAGTACATAATTGATATGCTTTTTTCAATTAAAAGTAAATAAGTGACAAAATAATACATAAATCAACTTACCTCAAAGATATTTTGTTATTATTTTTAGAGATTATAAGTTTAAACACCAATAATTATAAAAGTAATTAAATATTTATTATCAAATAATTAAAATATTTAAAATATATATTACTTTGTAATAGATTTAATTTAATTAAATATTAACCCGAGGAATATATATAATTTGTGAATTTTTTTTATTCCTTTACATGTATCCATCACATGTGGAATTAAGGGTGAAGAAGAGGACAAAAAACAAGTTGAGGGAAAGAAGAAAAGTGGAGCCCGTAACTGGCGCTCTATTAAAGGTATAATCGGACTTGCCAGTTGTCAGATTTGACTTACTTTCTATTTTCGAATTTTGTTTATTATATGAGAATAAGGAAATTATAACGTGAATCAGTCTTAATATACGGTTAAAAAATATGTTATTGATTTTGTTATTATTTTTTAATAAAATCGGTAAAAAATTATCTAAAAAATTATTATTTTTACTAATTTTATTATTATTGAGCATTTTACTGATTTTGGTAATACATCCGATAAAGCGCTATATAAAACATTATTTTTTATCAATTTTTCTACCGCATTTACTAATATCAGTAGCTAACAATAATAATAAAAACGGTAGAAATAATAATATTTTAGATAAAAAAAATTCGGTTTTATTAAAAAATAATAATAAAATTGATAAAACCTATTTTTAACTGTATATTAAGACTGTCACCGGAGAAAATATATATTTCAAAGTTTTCGGCTTTAGATTATCCTTAGATTCAAAATTCTATACCATTTTTAGTTCAAAAAATAATCACATACCATCAATAATGGATTACATACAGGTGTACATAGATTGGGTTAAATCTAATGTTTGTTTCATTATAATTCATTAAAATATTATTTTTATGTATTAATTTTAAAAATCTATTATATCTTTTATTATTAAAAAAATATTATATTTTTTATTGTCACTTAATAAAGATTTTTAAAAAATATATTCGATCTAATTTTTAAGATAAAAATATCTTATCTTATATATATGATAATATATATACATAGATTAGTAATATTACAATTATCTTTAAATGCGAATTAAATAAAAATAAGGTCAAATGTTGTAAGAGATTTTCAATCCTAAATCTAAATATGACCCGATCTTATCATCCATAAAATATGGCGTAACTTGATCTGAATCTAATTTTTTTTCCAAAAAAATAGCTCTATAAAATCAAATCTAGTAAGAATCTTTCCGATTCGAAATTCGAACTAATTACACATATTATTAATAAAACATACACACTCCATTCTAATAATAGTTACTATAACTTTGTTATCCGAAAATTACATTAAAGATTGAGTCATCAAATCTAATTTGTATAAATTTAAATTATTTAATAGCACTAAAATGAAATCAGTAATGTTCCAAAACACTTTCATCATTTTCAATCTTAATATTTAAATGGGTTGACCCGGTGTATGTACAAAATTTAAAATCAATGTCGTCCCCATACCCACTATATTAAAACTTTCACCGTCCCACTATCCACATGCTCTCAAAACCAACCTAATCTTCATTGTATCCGTGTTACAACAACCCCCAGAAATTATATTTATGAATATAAATTAAATAAATATAAACTGTTTTTTATTAAAAAATATATTAAATATTTGTGTTATAGACTATATCCACACATGTAACGTTTTTTCAACTATCATGATTAAAATAATAATAATAGATTATAATGATTTTTAACTAATAAATTAAAGGCATAATGCAAATAAATATGTCAGTATATGTAAATTTGTCCTTATTGTTTTTTAGAATATTTGAACCCACAACGTTTAATTCTGATTCAAAAGTTCCTCGTTCGATAGAAATCGTTAGTCAACTGACGGTCAACGACTCCAGCTGACTAAGTAAGCACAAGTGAACACAAATAATGACGTAGCATATCCACGTCACTAATATATAATGAAGTTGAATTGACATATCAAACTTTTTAAAAAAAAATAATTTCAATAAGAATTTTATACCAATAAAAGATCGATACGTGTCATTTTCCTATCCACTCGATAAAAAAAATTCCTCTTTCCTGAACAGACAGAAAATTGTGAGATAACATGGAAACAATTTATGCCTCTTTTCATTTCAAGAATATCTACTCAATAAAATATGCATACATCTGTTCTAAGTCGAAAAGGCTTGGGGGTCGTATTGAACACTTTTATCTATTATTTTTATGATACGTTTTCTTATATTTTTAGCATATTAGTAATCTTTTGGTTGTTATTATCGTTTATCTTTTTTCAGGGTTGAAATTGACAATGTCACGACTGATCAAAATGACAATTATTTATTATCTGGTTGTTCTTTCCTGCTTTGGACTCTCTTATTGAATTTTGATATGTGGTTTACGTTTGTGGATAGTTTTCTCACGTCGCTTCATTTTGATTTGCGGTTTGTCAGTCATCTTTCAATAGTTTGATCTTATTTTAGGGTTCGTTTGCTAATATAGTCAGATTTATTCGTATATATCTTTTGTCTGAGTTTTTAACATTTTATTTGTATGATCCTTTATGATCTCAAGTAATTAGTTTATTTTATTAATGGGTTTAGGAAAATGTCCAATTATATGTTGTACAAATTCAATGGGTGAATAATGAGGAACATAACTACGAAAAAAGCATTATCTTTGTAATAAGATTTTATTTATTTTTATGACACGTTTTTTTATATTTTTAGCACATTAGCAATCTTTTGGTTGTTATTATCGTTTATCTTTTTTCAGGGTTGAAATTGACATTGTCACGACTGATCAAAATGACACTTATTTATTATCTGGTTGATCTTTCCTTCTTTGGACTCTCTTATTGAATTTTGATATGTGGTTTACGTTTGTGGATAGTTTTCTCACGTCGCTTCATTTTGATTTGCGGTTTGTCAGTCGTCTTTCAATAGTTTGATCTTATTTTAGGGTTCGTTTGCTAATATAGTCAGATCTATTCGTATATATCTTTTGTCTGAATTTTTAACATTTTCTTTGTATGGTCCTTTATGATCTCAAGTGATTAGTTTATTTTATTAATGGGTTCAGGAAAATGTCCAATTATATGTTTAGTTTATGATTATTATTGCAAACCTTCGTTGTAATTCTAAATATTTTTTATTTCAATAAAACTAACAACTTTCTATATATATATATAACTTCAACAAAAATATAAAAAATTTAAAAAAGTATTATTTTATATAATATTTAAATAACAAATAAAACAATATCTCAATACATCATATATATATATATATATATATATATTATTGAAAGACTTTCAACTAGGAATGCTTAATGAATTGAGCAACTCATGAGTTGTTTGAACTCGACTTGATAAATGATCGACTTGTGTTGACTTGACTCGAATTCGAACTTAACTCAAGACCTTAATGAATTGAGTCGAATAAGGTCCAACTCGACTCAATAAGTTCACGAGCAATTCGTTAATATATTTATAATTTTTTTACTAATTACCTTAAATACTATTAAAAATCTAAATAATAAAATTTAATTTACTAATAGATAATAAAAAATATATTAAATTATTAATTAATAAATCTTACTAATCTATTAATTTCCTAATAAATAAAAAAATATTAAATTATTAATTATTAATTTACTACATCCAAAAAAAAAGTTTTAATTATCTTACTAAAAAATATTATATGCTTAATGAGTAACGAGACAAGTAAAATTTAACGAGTTTTAATGGATAATGAATTGAGTCAAACAATATTTTTTTCTAACGAACACGAGTTAAACACTGTTTAACTAACGATCAACTCATTTAATAAGTACAATTATTTTCAATCTTTTGAAAATAAAAATTAATCTTTCCATAAATAAAATATTTTAATTTGATAATAAAAATTCATCTCTCTATAAATGAAATATTTTTAATTCAAAAAATAAAGAGAAATAAGATAGGTTGTGCAACTGTTATTAATAATATAACAAGTCCGGCTTTTACATTGAATGAGAAAACGGTACCAGCGGCAGCATCCACTATTGATATGGGAAAGTCCGTAACGTTTATCGTATCCTTTTTGACAATAGTGAGAGAATAAAAAAAAGGTTAAATTAGGGGACAAGTCCCATCACGGCCGCCCCTCCTCAAGCAAAAGAAAGAAAAGCAAATACAATACAAGTAGACACAAACCCCTACGGTGGAACTCTTGTGACGAGGCAAACCAGTAGGTCGCCACGTTGCTACGACAACGTCATGATTCGCCGCCTCAATAACAAACTAATATAATGCTGTGAATTAATTATATATAATTAGCGCAAAGGAGATGAATCCAAGTCATCGACAGATTGGCCGGTCCGATTCAAAATTATTTTATTTAAATCATTTATTAATACTAAACTTTATCAAGCCTGCAATTTAATTAAACAAAAAGATTAGTATTATTTTTATCTGAAATTATTTTTTCCCGCACCTACATATTAAATTTCCCAGTTAAAGAATTCACCAGTCCAAGCTGATCTTTCTGGAAATATAAAGCTTATCGATGTAATCTATGACTTGGCCTGAAGCTCTGATATACCTTTTCATCTTATTCTTCGCTGAATGATCTGCCAATCACAACGTCGTACGGTGCAATAAGTATGTCTGAGATTTCACATTAAGAAAAAACCATGGATTCAGATTTCATCAGTACCTGTTTCGTTGAGTTTCTGCAAAAGTTGTTCCCTTGTGGGAAGGGTATGCATTCCGGCAGAAACAGCCGTCCTTACAGCCCACGTGTGATACGGTGCACATACTTGAGCATAAGCCGTTGAAGCTGCATTTCTCAATGAATAATCCCTGGAATCATAGACACAAAATGTAAATACAAGAAGAAAGTGCAATTAAAAGGCAGGGGTAGGGGGGATATAGCATACTTGGATGACAGGAATTCTTCAAACAAGGCTCGGATGAGGTCAAGACCCTGTCTAACTCGACGCAGATCACGCGAATGGCTTCTTTGTTTCTTCACCGTCCCATTAGCAACGTCTACATCGAGTATATTTTCTATAGTGCCGAATCTCCTCGATGCTTCAGCAAGATTACCTACCTGGATCACAAGCATTAATCAATGGATGTCGAAGTGCATAAATCAACTGAATTAAACCTGGGTTTATCGGTAAATATCAATGGGATCTAAAAGGGAAGTGAACCTTGGCCACATACTCCATCTCGGCGAATCTGAAGGCGAGGCCGAGAGAATTAAAAAGAACAGAAACTAGAGAACACGCATGACACAACTCGTCCAACCGGAACCCTTCCTCCTTGGCTCGACACTCCAACGACTGCGATAAATCATCAAACGCAAGTGCTATCGTAGACAATGGAGTTCTCGTCGCCATTATGGGTTTATTATGTGAGTTTGGTAAAATCATCAATATCACTTGTCTGCTATATAGAATCTTTTTATGGGGTGGTGGTGGTTGTGATAGAAATGCCGTGTTTATCTGGAAATCGACAAAGACTTTGAATTTTCATCGAGACGAAAAGGCAGGGAAGAACGATGAAAGTGGTTAATCGGATAAATGTTTACGTGTTTGAGTAGGTTCGTATTGTTTCTGTTGTGAAACGAGGTGTTTGGAAAACGTCAAAACCGACGCACTACCGACACGATTGAAGATCTCTTTGGAAGGAATAATCAGACACCTTTTTTATTTTTTATTACCAGCATATATGAAGTGTCTAAATATAGTTTTGAGTCGGATTTAATTTTCAATCTGAGTTGAACTTCACCTACCATGTAAAAAAAAAAAAATTAATAAAATATATTTTTTTAATTTAGTTTGATTTTGAATTACAACTAAATCGATATTTGATTAGCTCATTTCGGAAGGTATTCGAAGGATTGTCACATGCATGGCATTTAAGGGCAAGTAAAGTTATTATTGAGATCAACAGCAGCGATACATTTCATTTGATGTCTCGGATTACACGGGGTGACAATGCCTTCTATCCTTCAGTATATACGTGAATTGCTGAATAAAAACTGGTTAATATCATTCTCACAGGTTCAGCCACGATCTTCCATGAAGATAGTTTTGGCCAAGTCCCTGATTTTCTTCTTTTAGTTTAAGCTCTTTGTTCAACAAAAATAAAAAGAAAAACACTTGGGAGTGTGTTTCAATGAGAAATTTTGAAAGGCATTTTTATCAAAAATTTCAAAAACAAAATAAATTTCATTCAACAAAATGATAAATTATTATAAAAAAAACTCATGGAATTCAAATAACCTAAATCTAAACAAACAATAAACAAAAGTCTACATGCAAATCGGTTCTCAAATATACACGAATAGAGAGGCACTTTATAATAATGGTCCTTAAAGAAAAGAACATCTTAAGACATATATATCCCTTGTGTCTGCACCAAACACTTCACATCACTTGATTAAGAAACTTAAAACAAAGTCGGAAGGGTCGGGAGGGACATGAATACCAAAAGCAAAGACAAAGAAAATGGTACTTCCCCTAGCCATTATCTTTTTTCCCCCAATTAATCCTCAAAATCGTTCATATGATCTAAAAGGTAGTTGGCTGCTAGTTCCTCGTTCTTGTTGCAGGCAAAGAAGACTTGTAGCACAGTTGCTCGATCAAACCCCATTGCTTCCAGCTGTAAAAAACCACATCATTCATCATTGCCAACAAAACAAGTGGCTAATTACGATCCAACTCGGCTTTTTACACAAAACACCTTACCCGTTCTATGGCTTCACGTTCCTCCGGAGTGACTTGTACAGCTTGTGGCATTGCGTCAGCCAATTGCCCCAATATGTTCCTATAATATGGAAGACGGCAAATAAGTATTCAATATATAAATGCACAACTAGGTTCAAGAATAGGGAAACAAAGTGATACGACTCACCCCTCTCCACCTTCTGCAGGTTCATTGATCAAGCGAAGAAAATCAGCCTGATGCTCTTGAATAAGTCTCATTAGATGAGGGTTTTGCTTTCCCAACTCTTGAAGCATAGGCTGCCAAAAACCCAATAATCAAAACCATTCAGAAAAGGTTATGGAGACAAAGGAAAATGAAAGTATATACGACCATCATAAAAAACAAATGAGAGAATAACCTGCAATATCTGGGGGTTGGCCTGCACCATTGCTCGTAAAGCTTGGAACTGCAAGAGAGAAAGGCCAAATGAGTACATCCGAGGTAGGAGTCTACATGAGGAGAGAAAGAGAAAGAGAGAGAGACCTGTTGACTGTTGCGTAAGAAATCAAGAGTGCCTGCCTCTGCACCACCACCTGTGCCCATGTTGGGAAGGCCCTGTATCAAGAAAGGACCACCAATCAAGTTCATGGTTTTCTCGTCATCTAAATTAACAAATATTTATTGAATTTCAACTATACTTGTGGAAAGAGGTCTAAAGGATTTGCATTGGGTCCGCTCGTGGGAACAGCTGCTGCTTGAGCAGGCTGTTGAGGTTCTGCTTGAGGATTATTTGTTTGCCCAACTACAGGGCCACGGGCCACGGGTGGAGCTTCAGCTTGCTCTGGGATACCCTATAATTAGCAATGATTGTAGAATTAAATGAGCAGCAGCAGCAGCTAAAATGTAGGAAATAAAATGATTCTCTCCAACAAAAAAGAGATGGTTTCTAGGTCATGCAAATAAATAAAAATTAAATTTACAAGTTCACAAACGAAAATAACACCGACACACCGTAGGAGAGGACAAGAAATGCTAAATAGCCCGGGATGAAATGGCATTAAATGGGATATCATAATTCCAACACAGCATATCTTTTGCTCCAAAAACGCACACTTATCCCCTAGTAAAAAATGACTACAAAATGGAAGTGCATTTCAGGCATATTTTTACCTAAATCATATACCAATTAAAGAAAACAAAGTTGCGCATACAATTACATCAAACTATAAATGATAAAACGGTGTGATCATCATTCCCAAAAAACCTATTGATATGACCTCAGTCTATCAGGAATTACCACATTTAAACTAAGAAGAAAAATAAAACAATCGCAGTATCAACAAGTCAATAACCATATGTAAAGTTGACAACGGGATGCACTCAAGAGAGCACTCACTTCACCATCTTCAAGTAAGATACAAGGAATACTTACAGAATATAAATATTCAACAGCTCTCTCTGGGTTATTATAAGCTGCTCGAAGAGCACGAACAACAGTATCCCTATCCCAGGTTCCCCCACCAATGTCAAGAATTTGTTGGATTGCTCCTTCCAAGTTGTTTCCTGCTACAAGATTAGATGCTGCTTGACCATAAACATCAGATTCTGACCTGTTCCCAAAGATACAGAAGATATCACAAAAATGCAAGGCAAAAAAGAGGAAAACCAGGAGCTTCCCTATTGGAAAGAACTTCAAGACGAATTAAAGAAAAAGCATGCCTTACACCCTTTAAAAAAGGATAAATGGAATTAGAATCTGATAAAGGTTACTCACGCAGTGGTATTTGATGCAACAGGTGCAGCCCTGAAAAACACATAAGCATATTAATCAGTTATAGAGCAGTTCATCTCAACAAAAGGAGTAGGACTTACCAGGAGCTTCCCTATTGGAAAGAACTTCAAGACGAATTAAAGAAAAAGCATGCCTTACACCCTTTAAAACAGGATAAATGGAATTACAATCTGAGAAAGGTTACTCACGCAGTGGTATTTGATGCAACAGCTGCAGATTCAGAGACAGGTGCAGCCCTGAAAAACACATAAGCGTATTAATCAGTTACAGAGCAGTTCATCTCAACAAGAGTAAGGAGTAGGACTTACACAGCTGAAGTTGCAACAGGTGTAGAAGTAACTGATGCTGGTGCTGGTACCGGTGCTGGAACCGGTGCTGGAACCGGCGCTGGAGCCGGCGCTGGTGCCAGTGCACTTGCCTGGGGAGCCTGCAAAGATGAAATTTAGCCTACGACGAGAAAACAACAATAATTCTTTTATCGGATACCACTACTCAATAACATTTGTATAATGTGCACAGTTTCGAAAAGTAATTAACCTAAATATTATATAGTGCATTGCGGGAAGAAAACTAATATTTACAATCATACTCAAAAGGAAATTGAAGGCCAAAATCCATATAATAATTTTGTGAGTTGAAAGCTAACGTTGTGCACGTTCATACATAATTATTATTGTTCTTGTCGTCGTTGGCAAGCACATTGAAAACATTCTTGATGGATTAAATAAATCAAAAAGAAAATTTGCTTCTGTTCTTGATAGATTAAAGAGATAATAGGATAGTGGCCATTAGCTTTCAGGTTGACTTGAATAAGAGGTTGTTTAACTAATAAATGTTTAAAGGAAAGATCAAGTTGGCAATTAAACCAACTCAGATTCCAAAATTCATATAATGATTTTGCGTGAGTTAATAGCCAAGTTTGTCCACATTCCAACATCATCATCATATTTAATATAAGATTATTATTTGGTAAGTAAATTCACATAATTTCGAGGATCTAAATAAAAAAAATGCTACTATTCTTGATAGGTTCAATGATGAGAGGATTGGATAGTGGTCACTAGCTTTCTTGCTGACTTGCCATTGGAAGGGAACGAAAGAGAACAATTGAAATAACTGAGAAAATTGAGTATGAGATTGTGTGACCAATAAATGTTTAAAAGAAAAAGACCAAGTCAGTAAACAAACCAACTCAGTCACCAACATTATATACATATCACTCAACAGTTAAACTAAGATAGCAGTTGGGCACAAAACAACACAAATTTTTTGCTCATCAGTCATCATAGCATTTAAGGGAAAATAGTTTTTCCACTAGGAGAAAACAGAATCCTGATTCATGTTATACCAAATTCAAATGTCTTCTCAGAAATATAGTTGAAAAGGCACATTGACAATAATTGCTCGCAATCAATTATGCATGCAAGTAATATTCAGAAAAGGAGTGGAAAACACAGAAAAAGACACGACAAAACTAAAGCTTACTTTAGTGGTAGAAGCTGTTGAAGCAGTTGCACCCCCACCAGATGAACTCTTACTCTAGCATTGGTTTAAGCCAAAAATAGTCATGATTAGTACCAAATGAAACATAGTGAAAAATAAATAAGAATACAAGTAGATTAAACGACGAGATAACACCAAGAATTCATACTGTGGGTTCAGCAAAAAAAAACATTGTAAGAAGCAACTAAAGCAAGGCAACAACCAGTTCTCAATGAACATGATGATAACACAATCTGTCATAAGATACCTTCTGAATTCAAAAGCCTCAATAAAAAAATCAAGACAGATTATGCATTTAACAGGACAAAGGAAGCATACTTTGGTCAGCAAGGTTTAAAGGGTTGCTTAAAATTTACAAACACAAGAAAGAGAGAGAGGGAGGGAGTGGGCGAGAGAACTTAAGGATTCATATATTGTAATTTGTAATCAATCTCACCTTAGTCAACATGATAACAATAAAGCTATTTTCGGCAACGCTGTTCTCAGCCAATGTTGTGTCATCTTTAAGAACCTTCCCCTTGTGGATAAGCATTTGTTGTGAAGCAGGATAAATATCTGATCCTTGAACTGTTTCTATGTTCTTCTTTACATCAGCTACCTGGAAGAAAATTTACAAGTAATAACAGAATCATAATACACCACAATGAGGAATTAAAAGCAGCTGCAACATACAGTTTATCCAGAAGGCATCAATCCCCCTGATATATATTAAAATAAGAGATATAGTGGAAGGGGGAAGCATAAGGAAAAGGAGGAAATTAATTAAAATAAAATTATTATATTAAATAAGTATAATATCCACATCCTTCAAACAACACAACCCTTGATCAGCAGTAACCACAGAATGAAGAATTTCATTCTCACTGTGTCTCACAATGGTAATCTATTTATAGAATATTTTTCAAAAACAAACTCTATACCTTCAATCTGGTGCTATACTCACATTGATTGAAGAAAGTTCAGTCCCAAATGAGAGAATATTTTTTTGATAAAATAATATATTAGTATATTTTAATGTTCAAAGCTTGTATGTTCTCTGGTCAAACCTTAGGTCTGGTACAGAGAAAATAACATTCACATAGCAATATAGACAGTCAATATATTTGTATAAAAGGGCACAGCTTAATCAAATAGAGCAATTCCTTTTTCTCACTAAACATATTAACTCCCATCCTGCTTGCGACCCAGAACTTAATAAGTTATAGGCAATTGTTAATCTCCCCGAGAAGAGTTGACACCGCAATTAACTATACGAGTTATCAGCCACTTAACCCTAATTAAAGTAACAATCCCACTCAACACGGTCGACGTAATCAATACTAAAAAATTGAACAAATCATTCAAGAATGAAGATCCCAAAATTCAATTTCATGGACGCTAAAACAAACAATTACACAAAAATAAAAATAAATATAAGCGGATTCTAATCGTACAACCCTAATTGATTCAAAAAAGGGGGAAGCGTAAGTTAGAAAAGGAAGAAGAAACAAACCGAATCTTCTGGTTTGACTTCAATATCGAAATGAGTGCCTTTGAGAGTCTTGACGAAAATCTTCATCTTCTTCGAATTGGATCTCTCTCGCACACTGTTTCTTTTCCCCCTTTTTCTTAATAAAAAATCCGCCGATCTTATTTATATATGTAGATAGAATTAGAACCGTTGGCAAGTAAGGAATATCTAGTAGAGCACTCCAAATATGAAATCAGTATGAGCAAATGGATAATCATCTGACACGTGGGTAAAAGTGAATCGACGGTGAATAGTAATTTAACCCACTATTTATTCTATTAGTTATATATTTATTTAGAGACTGTTTGTTTACTTCAGAATGATTAAGCGCGGAATGATTCAGAGATTCTGTATGAATTAGCTCTAAACGTGACATATTATTTGATAATGGCTCTGAATTATTCAGAATGTATTTCTGTATTGAATCATTCAGCATTATTTTGCTAAATCAGTCAGCACTGAATCATTCAGAGGTGCGGAACAAACCCGCTGAATGTTGAACGGTTCAGCATTCAACGCTGAATAGTTTCATTAAGAGGCAAACAAACAGTTCCTTAGTCTTACATTATAAATAATTATCAAAAGTACATCATTTTTTATCTACATATCTAAAGTATTTTTTGATTAAAATAAGAAATTAAATATTCAATTTTTTCATCTAAGTTTTAAAAAAATTGACACATAATATTAATTAAAGAATACAAGTATTTAGATAAAAAGAATAAATACTTTAAGTATCTATTTCAATAAAAATAATTTATATATTTATTTTGACTAAAGATGGTATATTTTATATATTTATTTATGACATAAGTCTTATTTTTACGAATATAATGATATACAGATTATGTATTCTTCTTATTTTAGTGTACTTATGTCGTACCATCCCTTTGCTAGTTTAAAAGAAATTTCCAAGGAGTTTGGTACTACGAAGGAGTAGTTTGGTGTTAGCCCTAACCAAAGTCACAAACCGAGTAAATGTTCGGTACCGGGTAGATGGTTGAGTTGTATATGTTTATACCATTGAGACATTGCGTCTTCATCGTAAAAAATAATACAATATATGAAAATAAAGTATAATTCATGATAAAAAAATATAAAGAACAGTTAAAATAAACTAAAATAGGAGGTCTAGTTAAGTATTTATTCATATATATATATTTAATAAGAAAAATGATAGAGTATTTAAACGAATAAAATTTGAAAATCTAATGATGAAAACAAAAGTTGGCGAGTAAATATGTAGATACTAAAACTTGAGTCTTAAATTTTTTTGAAATCCTGTATTCTAGATAATATTTTATGTATAATATGTAGAATTCTTTTATAAATTTTAAATCTAATTCTAGTTTTAGAGGGGAGCGGACGAAGAGATTATAAAGGAAGAAAGGAGAATGTTCTTAGTGAATATAAAACTCATTATTTAAAGAAATATAAGAATAAAAATGAATAATTTAACCGACCGACTAAATATATTTGCTCATATAAAATTTATTTTTTAAAATCCATCGTGATTTAGATATATCATATCTGGGGTCTGTCTGTGTTAATGTTGATTTATATTCATATATAAATATATTATGAAGGGATATGGGATATGAACCATGAAAAATAATCTTATATTGGGTAGCAAGATTTGGACTCTATATGAGTCACGGGCCAATCTATTTCAGCCCAAGTGAAACTCAGCACTTTAAAAGCGATGTAGAGGAAAATCATTCATATTTACCCTAAAAAGCTCATTTTAGAACCCCCAAACACAAAAATCCCCACCCCATTCATTCCTAAGGGTCGTTTCGTTCACGGCATAAGATATTACCGAAGGAATGAAATTCTCATTCTTTCATTTGGTTGGTCAGTAATTCTATTGTCGATAATCTTTTATTACCAATAGTAGATTTTTTTGGTATATTTCTGGGAATGTGATTACCCTATTCCCTTAGGTATTGTTGGATTACCGACGTTTTGGACTAAAATGTCTTTAAAAAAAATTTTAATATCATTATTCTATCGTTGAATAATAAAAATTCTACGAATGTTATCCAACAAATTTATCTTTAAACTATTTTAGATTTATAAAAAAAATCTATAATTAAAATTTTATATGAAGTTCCGGGATTAAAATAAAATTTTACCCTTTCATTAAATCTATTTATCTTTTCAATTTTGTGTCTTTAAAAATTTTAAATTCATAAAATTTATATAATTTTTTTATTACCAATAATTTTTTATTACCAATAGTAGATTTTTTGGTATATTTTCGGGAATGTGATTACCCACTTCCCTTAGGTATTGTTGGATTACCGACGTTTTGGACTAAAATGTCTTTAAAAACTTTTTTAATATCATTCTTCTATCATTGAATAATAAAAATTCTACGAATGTTATCCAACAAATTTATCTTTAAACTATTTTAGATTTATAAAAAAATATATAATTAAAATTTTATATGAAGTTCTGAGATTAAAATAAAATTTTACCATTTCATTAAATCTATTTATCTTTTCAATTTTGTAAAAAAAATTATATAAATTTTATGAATTTAAAATTTTTAAAGAAACATATAAATTAATTACAGTAATATTATATTAGAATTCAACTTGTTAAATATATATATAATAAGAACAATTTGGTAAAATACACATTCCAATAATATTTTATTTATTTAACTAAATACTGTAATATTACATTCTTGCTAAACCAACCAAACACAAAATACAACATTTTCAGTAATCTTATTCTCCGATAATCTTTTATTCTCACTGATAATCTTACATTCCGTGAGCCAAACACATCTTAAGTATCTAGAAAAAAATGGAGTTTAATGAGAAACTCAAAACAATGATGATTATAATTAAATTATTTAATCTTTTAAAAAAAATTGATATAATTTTTCTAGGATAGCTAGCCTCTCATTTTAACTCTAATCATCGAGACAAGGGACAGATGCGTTAATTTCTCTAGTAGAATAAATGCATACTTATTATTTCAAAAAATATTAAATTAAATTAAATATTTTAAGGAGAAGAAAAAAAATTAAAGAAATTTGCATATCTATTTTTCTTAAAAAAATTTAAAATTTTAAAAATGTTCTTTTAAAAGACCGATTGAACAAAAGAAACATTTTAAAAAAATATAATAATATTTATCTAGAAAACTTGGATCTAAATTCACACACACAAACACACACACATATATATATATATACACACACACATAAACACACAAACACGCATATATATATATATATATTACACTGCTCGAACAGCTAAAAAAATAAAATTTTCTTAATCAATCATAACATCACTCTAACGATACTACTATATATTTTAAAATTGTGGAACATTTATAAGAAAATTTGAACTGATAAATCAAGAAAAGTCCTTAAGATAATTATATGATTTATTACCTAAGGGATTTAAATTAAATGTCATATATAAATTTATTATAGGTACGATTCTTTTGACCTAAATAAAATAAATAATATTTTATTATACTAAAATAATTTTAATTATTTTATTCGATAATCGTTCTAAAAATAAGATAAATAATATTATAATAATACTATTATCATTTAATAAATAATACTAAAATCACTGAATAAAAAAGTTCAAAATCATGAATCACGTCTCAGAGTACAAATATATTAAAATAAGGGTAAATTATACAAATGGTCATTGAAAATTTCAAATGTTTGCATTTAGGTCCCTAAACTTTTAAAACTTACAATACAGTCACTAAACATTTAATTTATTTGCAATATGGTCCCCGACGTAACTTACGTTTCACTGCCGTTATGGTGAATTATATAAATGTCACTGAACTTTTCAGGCACTTGCATTTAGGTTCCCCCAACTTTTAAAACTTACAACACGATCACCAATTACCTTTTAAACCCCAAACTTCAAAATACTTCAATTACACTCTAAACCACAAATTTCAAAATATTTCAATTACATGCCCAACCCCAAATTCATAATACATTCTCAAAATATGCCATAACAAACTGAACTTGAAGCATCAACCCTAAACCCTCAAAATATAACCCTAAACCCTCAAAATATAACCCTAAATGCTAAATTTCCCCACCAATTAACCCAACATAATCAACAACATTTAGTTATTTTGGGTCCATATCAATAAGTGATTATGTTGGGTTTAGGATTTAAAAGATAGATTTAACCAACTATAAGTGAACAATACTCAATTTGATTTGAAAAAATTATTTTTAGACTTGAATTGATTCAAAAAAACTTGATACAAATTGACTTTGAGTTGTAATTTCATAAACTCAACTTAAAAAAAATTCAAGTTAAAATCGAGTTGAAAAATAAAGCTTGAATATCTCAAAAATTTTAGTAATTAGTGGATTAATTTTTAAGTTTGAGTCAAGTCCCTTGACTCTGTATCATATATGTATACCACATATGGAAAAATATGAAGAAATATATGTAATGTATATGGTTAAAAAACTATTTAAATTAGAATCAAATAATATTATAGCATTATAAATATTTATAATTAAATTTAAACAGAAACTCAAAAATTCAATTCAATTCGACTTGATTTAAATTTTATAAACTCAAATCGAAAAAATTTCGAGTCAACTATTTTATAAACTAAACTGAATTAGAATAAAATAATATTATAATATGATAAATATTTATAATTAAATTTGAACAAAAACTCGAAAATTCAATTCAATTTGATTTAAATTTTATAAACTCAATTCGAAAAAATTTCGAGTCAATTGTTTTTATAAACTGAATTGAGTATTTAGCTCCAATATAACCATAAATCCAACATAATCACTTATTGTTCACTTATAGTTGGTTAAATTTTTTTAAAAATGGATATATTTTGAGGGTTTAGGGTTATTGCTTCAAGTTCAGTTTGTTACGGTAGATTTTGAGAATGGATTATGAATTTGGGGTTGGGCATGTAATTAAAGTACTTTGGAATTTGATTTTTAGAATGTAATTAAAGTATTTTAAAATTTGGGGTTTAAAATGTAATTGGTGATTGTGTTGCAAGTTTTAAAAGTTGAACTGACCTAAATGCAACGTCTTAAAAGTTCAGTGATCATTTATAGAATTTACCCTAACGGAAGTGAAAGAGACTGTTGAGTTAATCGATTGATGGAATCGGCCAAGAGGGGGGTGAATTGGCAATTAAATTTTTGTGGAAGCTTTTGCAAAAAATTGAAAGTATTTGCACAGCGATTTAGAGTGGTTCGATTTTCTCAATCAAAGTCTACGTCCACTACCTTAGCTATCCACACTAAGGATTTTCTAACAAATTCACTAATTTGTTCTTTCTTTTGAGGCCAAATAGATAACCTTACAACACCCTCAATAATATACCCCAATTCTTGAGAACACTCTTTCCCAAAGAGAATATTACAAATTTGCAAACTTACAAAGAAATCCTCACAAGGTAGATTGTTTGCACAATTCTAGAACAAAGAAAAGAACACTCAATAATGAATACAATTGAGTACAAATAGTGTTCTTGAAAGCAAAATGAATATTGAATGAAAAATAGGCTTGAAATGCACAAACTTGAGGTTTGATGCTTTCTCTTTGATTCTCTCTTGATTCTAGTTGCTTGTTGTTTCTTGTTCTTGATCAATGGCTTATAAGCTTGTTTAAATACACCTTGAATCACTTCTGAACGTTGGGGATGATTAGTGGAGTCAATAGAGTCGTTTAAGTGTGAAAATAATTAATTAAAGCAGTTGGGAGCGTCAGTGCATCGATGCATACCCATGGTGCATCGGTGCATCAGTGTAAAATTCAAATATTTTGACCGTTGGACCCTTAGTGCATCGGTGCACTAAGAGTGCATCGATGCATCAAGTGCATTCGATATTTCAAAATAGCCAAAGTGCATCGATGCATGACTGGTGAAACGATGCATCAAATGCATTCGATGTTTTCATAAAATCCTCAGTGCATCGGTGCATGGTAAGTGCATCGATGCATGAAATGCATTCGATGTTCAATTTAATTCATGGTGCATCGATACATGGATTGGTGCATCACTCTAAAAAATTGATTTTAGGCTTGATTTTGATTCAAAATACTTTGTGAAAATTGTTTCAAAAATATATTAAGTATAAAACACAATTTTACACATTTAGTAAGGTTTGAAATTGATTTTAAAAGACTTGGAGTAATAATTGGATATTCGATTAATTGAATCGAATATACTTAGAAAATCATTTGTAAAATCTTAAAATTCATTTAAACTAATTTGTTATATCGAAACACAAAAATGTTTTCAACAATCTCCCCCTTTTTGATATAACAAAACATTTGTGTTAATTTAAGATTTTCTAAAAAATTGAAATCAATTTTGAAAAATTACTCCCCCTTACTATAACACTTCTCCCTTTTTAAAAAACATTTTTAACATTTATCCCCCTTTCTGTTAAATAAAAAAGACTTAAAAACCAATTTAAACAAGGTTTTGAAATAACATAGCCAATTGATTATATATATATATATATATATATATAGTTTTAGCTGCTAAGATCACAATCAAAAGAGAGATTAGCCACTAGTTTCATAATAAATATTCATAATAAAATGTGAAATGGTAAATTGGTCATATTTCAACTAAAAAATAAATAATGCATATATTGAAACAAACCAAAATATATATGAAATAAAAGTTCAAATATCCATCAAATAAACATCCAACAATCAAAGAAAGACAATCCAAAATGTTTTCAACAATTGAAATTCAAGTTCAAACCCAAAAACAATCAAAGCAAGATAAGTCTATTCATCCATCGAATGATCGAGAGGAGGAGGAGGATAACGAGCTCTCATCTCAAGTGTAAGTTCATCCAAACGATCATTCATATCTTGTTGTCGAGCTCCCAAGGTAGAGAGATGTGACTCAATGAATGTGAAGCGCAAATCCATGGACGCATACCGTAAATCAAATGTCTCAAAAAACGAAGGAAAATATGGAGGCATTTGATCTTCTTGTGGAGCTGTTTTCGGTGCAGGCTCATCATCAAGTACGTGATCATCGACGTCTTGCATAAGTTGTTGAAATTCAGGATCATCGTCAGAAGCTGGAGCCGGAGGAGGAGGAGCACAAGAGGAGCTATGACCAACTCACGAGAAATTAGCTCCCGGAGTTTGCTTTCCAGGTCTAAAAACCCATTGACCAGTTACCTCGTCTTGTTTCCAATCCGCTTTCTTCAAGGATGTGAGATTGATTTGATTTTGGAGTAGGATAGGATTGTCGAGAGAGACGTCTAGACCAAGTTTGATAAAGAGGTTACTAGGAAGACATCCATAAATCAATGTTTCAACATGTTTTGAAGGAACAATGTTTATGATGTCCACTAGTTGACTAAATATAATGTGGGGCATATTTATTTTGATTTTATTTTTAATACAATACATCCACCATAAATCCCTAGCACGAAGTGTGGAGTACCTACCTCCGGATGGTCTAAACCACCAAGAGATCATCAAATGGAGAAAACGATCGTGATGAGATCGTAGAGTACTAACACTTGAGTTTGGAACATAGGGATATTCCATATTTTCACTCTCATTATATACACCACTATCATCTAAACCAAATCGGAAAGCTATAGTCTCGGGGTCAATATTAATATATTGGACTAAAAGATAGGATCTAATGGCTATAGTTCCACATTGAGTTTCATTTTGAATACACACCGCATTGGAATAGAAAATGCGGACCAATTGTTGATAGACGATAGGTTTAAGCTTAAACACTTTATTAAACTTCCAAGCTTTAAGAATCGGAAGGTATTCGAAATCAATGTCAACCATGACTTGAAGCGAATGAATACGCTCTTCACAGATTCTATAAGTTTGGAAAGAATTTCTGTACCTAGAGTACAATTCGTCTCTACGACGCTGAGGCATGTTAAAACAAGATCCTAATAGAGATGCCAGTGGAGGAGGAACGAGATTAGGAGGTTGGTTTGAACGAGAACGACTCGACGAAGTCCTAGGGCATTTGGGATTAGACATGGTTTAAGAATCAAAAAAAGAAATATAACCTGTAAATTGAAACACATGTATGCACAATAATCAATCCTAAAAATCAATTGAGCCCTCAATAATTCAAGGTTCTCTAAATTGAATCCTAATGGGCAATGTTTTGAAAAACTATTTGAAAATAATATTTGTAAATAATATGTATAGTTTTTTTATGAAAACAACATAATTAAATCAAAAACATAAAATTTAGAAATTAAATATAGATTTTTGATTTTTTTTTCGAAAATTCACAAATTCTTTGAAAATTTGTGAGTTTTTTATGAAATTAGTTGTAAAAAACTAGTTTGTAAATCATCAAACTATCAATGCCCGATATAATGTTCATCCTAGAACTAATTAAAACTAGTCCTAAGATCAAAAATCAATAAAATAGGGTTTTTGAAATATTACCTTGAAAATTTCGGATTTGAGAGGAATTGATGTTGTTTTGCATGATTTGATGATAAATGCAGGATTGAGAGTTGAAAAACTCAAAGATTCCAACAATATTTTGTTGATTTTAAGCAAAAAGAGATTTTAGAGAGAGAGAGGCGAACGACGTGAGTGTTTTAGAGTTAGGTTTTGAGAAGATGAAGAAAATCATGAGTTTTATCTAAAAACCCGACGTATGCATCGATGCATGACCCTGTACATCGATGCACATTCAAGGTGTGCATCGGTGCATCAACATGATGAATCGATGCACATTCAAAGGGATGTATCGATGCACTGTTAAGTGTATCGATGCATGAAACACAGAAATGTCAAAAATCCGTTTTAAACACTTAAAATGCTAAATTAATTAGCTCTAGTGGTATTGACAACTCATATGTTGAGAATTAATCATGTTCAATCAATCAAATTAATCTTTGAACATAAAATTAATTTTCACCAAATAATATAAACTCCCCCTACCTAATAGCAATGAATGCAATAAAAAAATTACTATTATAAGCACTTTTTTATTTATTCTTAAAAGTGCTAAAATTATTTTAAACACTAAGTGAAGATAGGTCAGTTAAATCTAATTCTCTCCTAAGTGTCCAAAATCTTTCCTTGTCTAAAGGTTTTGTAAAGATATCTGCTAATTGATGCAAAGTATCAACAAATTCTAGAACTACATCTTCCTTAGTGACATGGTCTCTAATGAAGTGATGTATTATTTCAATGTGCTTAGTTCTAGAGTGTTGGATGTGATTTTTAGTGAGACAAATAGCACTAGTATTGTCACAATTGATAGGAGTGGTACCTACTTCAATTCCATAATCAAAAAGTTGTTGTTTCATCCATAAAACTTGTGCACAACAACTACCGGCTGAAATGTATTCTGCTTCAGTGGTAGACAATGCAACACAATTTTGTTTCTTTGAAAACCAAGAAATCAGTATATTTCCAATGAATTGGCAAGTACCAGAGGTGCTTTTCCTATCTAATTTGCATCCTCCATAATCCGCATCAGAAAAAGCATGCAAGCTAAAGCTAGAGTAACTAGGATACCAAAATCCTAAACTAGGAGTGTCCTTAAGGTATCTAAAGATTCTCTTAGCAGCTAGTAAATGTGATTCATTAGGGCATGATTAAAATCTAGCACACAAGCAAACAATAAACATAATGTCCGGTCTACTTGCAGTTAGATAAAGTAAAGATCCAATCATTGACCTATATAATTTAACATCTACACATTTACCTCCTTCATCTAAGTCAAGCTTTGTTGAAGAGCTCATTGGAGTGTCATGAGGCTTGCCATTTTCCAGTCCAAATTTCTTTAGCATATCTTTGACATAACGTACTTAGTTTGATTGATGAAGATGTCATCTTTTCTTTGCTTGATTTGGAGTCCCAAGAAAAATTAGAGCTCCCCCATCATGCTCATTCCGAATTCGCTTTGCATTAGCTTAGAAAATTCTTGGCAAAGAACATCATTAGTATAACCAAATATTATATCATCAACATAAATTTGAACTACTAATAAATCTTTACCTTTATGCTTTAAAAACAATGTAGTGTCAACCTTCCCTTTTGAAAAACCCTTTTCAATTAAAAAGTTTGACAATATTTCATACCAAGCTCTAGGAGCTTGTTTTAAACCATAAAGTGATTTTGTTAATTTAAGAACATGATCCGGAAATTTTGAATCTTCAAAACCTGGAGGTTATTCCACATACACTTCTTCTTTTATAAAACCATTTGAAAATGCACTTTTAACATCTATTTGATATAATTTAAATTCATGAAAACATACAAATGCTAATAATATTCTAATTGCTTCAATCCTAGATACATGAGCATATGTTTCATCATAGTCTATGCCTTCTTCTTGAGTATACCCATCTAGTACCTACAGTAGATTTATTACTAGGCCTTTCAACTAATGACCATACTTTACTTCTCTCAAATTGATTTAATTCTTCTTGCATAGCCATAATCCAATGTTCATCATTTAATGCTTCTTTAATATTCATAGGCTCTATGCATGAAATAAATGCAACATAATTACAAATATTTCTAAGAGAAGATCGAGTTGTTACCCTTTTGGATGGATCACCTATAATCTCAACATCCTTGACATAGTTGTACTCTCTTGGATAAGATACGTCCCTTTCTCCAATGGTTGGATTCTCGAGAGGATCATAAGTTTCCTCATCTTTCGTTTCTTCCTTTGATGATGATTCTCCAACGTCATGTCTAACGTCATTTGTATTTATAATACCTACATCATCATTAAAACAAGAATCCTTCCTCGGAAGGAGATTATCATCGAAAACAACATGTATAGACTCTTCTACAACTAAAGTTGTTTTATTAAATACTCGATAAGCTTTAGAATTTAAGGAATAATCCAGAAAATTACTTCATCACTTTTAGCATCAAATTTGCCAATGTTTTCTTTACCGTTGTTTAAAACAAAACATTTACATCCAAAATGATGAAAATAACTAATGATAGGCTTTTTATTTTTGAAAATTTCATGTGGAGTGTTCTTTAAAATTGGCCTAATCATTACTCGATTTACAACATAACAAGCGGTATTTGTGGTTTCCGCCCAAAAATATTTTGGCAAATTATTTTCACAAAGCATGGTTCTAGCCATTTCTTCTAAAGTTTGATTTTTTTCTCTCAACAACTCCATTTTGTTGAGGGGTTCTAGGTGCTGAAAAATTATGACTAATACCATTAAAACTACAAAACTCATTAAATCCAAGATTTTCAAATTCAGTGCCATGATCACCTCTAACACTAGTGATAGAGTAACCTTTTTCGTTTTGGATTACTTTTGAAAATGTGATGAAATTTTCTAATGCTTCATCTTTAGTACTTAAGAATAGAACCCAAGTATATCTAGAATAGCCATCTACCAAGACAAATGCATATTGTTTTCCACCCAAGCTAGTAGTTCTAGTTGGCCCAAAAAGATCTATATGGATAAATTGTAATACTTTACTATTTGACACATCATTAATGGATTTAAAAGAAACTCGCTTTTGTTTTCCTTTAGCACAAGCATCACATATTTTATCATTATCAAATTTTAGTTTAGGCAGCCCTCGAACCAATTCTCCTTGAACTAACCGTTGCAAAACACTCATGCTAGCATGTCCTATTCTCCTATGCCATAACCAACTATCATGCTCATCCTTAGCAACTAGGCACAAATTAGTCATATTAATAGAATTTAAATGCACCATGTATATGTTTCATATTCTATGACCAACAAGCATAACCCGATTAGATGCAATGTCAATGACTTTACAACCATTAATTTCAAACATGACATTGAATCCCTTATCGCATAATTGACTAATACTCAATAGATTATGTTTTAATCCATTCACATATAACACATTTTTAATTTGTATGGAATATGTATTACCTATAGTACCAATACCTTCAATGTGACCTTTTGAATTATCACCAAAAGTCACTTCTCCTCTATTTTTGGCGTTAAGCTCTATGAACCGGCTTTTGTCTCCGGTCATGTGTCTCGAGCATCCACTATCAAGGTACCATGAATTTGGATTTGTTTCTCATGCCTTGTAGCAATTCTCCTTTTCCTACAAACATAGATTAATTTCTAATTTTTGGTACCCAAATTCTTTTGGGTCCATATTCATTAGTTTCTAAAATCCTTGTCCCCTTTGGTATCCATTTATGAAGGACATCCTTATCTTTAGTAGTAATTAATTCTTTAGGAACCCATATACTCATAACAATTTTACCATTCAAGGTTCGTTGAGGACTTCTATGATTGTAGCTTCTAAAACTTTTCTTAACAAAGTTGTATTTTGAATTCTCACATTTTTCAAAACTTTTTGTTCCAACATTATTAAAAGAAGTTTTAAGATCATCAATCTTCTTTTGATGATCATCATGAACTTTTGAAAGTAAGTTATGCAAATCAGTATTTTTCTTTTCAAAATCATAAATTTTGATTTGCAATTCTTTGATCTTACTTTCAAGCTCATTGTTGGTCTTGGATATAAGACTATTTTCGTTTTTCAATTTTGAAAAATCATTTTTGTATTTTGAAAATAGAGTCTTGTAATCCGAAGCCAACCCATTATAATCCTCTAATAACTCATCATAAGATAATTCATCCAAATCGAATGAGTTCGAGGTTACCTTAGAATCTCCCCCGATAGCCATCAAGCACAAGTTTGCAACTTCTTGTTCCGCTTCATTGGAACCTTCTTCATCGCTTCATGTAGCTACATGAGCCTTGTGCTTATTTTTGGATTGACTCTTTTTCTTCAATTGTGGGCAATCATATTTGACATTCCCCCGCTTTTTGCATTCATAGCAAATGATCGGGTCTTTCTCATTCGATTTAGTTTTGAAGCCTTCATGACGTTTGAATTTTCTTCCTCAGTTGGGCATCATCATCTTTCTGAATCGTTTGGAAAATAATGTCATTTCCTCGTCATCATCATCGTCATTCGAATCACTCTCATCTTTTGTGGATTTGAGAGCAACTCAAATGTTTTTCTTCTTCTCCTTCTCCTTTGGTGTCTCGTCAATCTTATTGAAGTCCACTTCATATGCAAACATCATTTCATGAGTGAGAAGGGAACCGATTAGTTCTTCAAGAGTTAAGAACGTTAGGTCTTTAGACTCTATGATTGTCGTCTTCTTTTATTGCCACGATTTTGGAAGGGAGTAGACTAACTTCCTCACAAGCTTTTCATTTGAAATGATCTCTCCATATGATTTGAGACCATTGACAATCGTTGAAAATCTATTCGTCATAGCTTTGATATCTTCATTTTGGTTTCATCCTGAAATTTTCATAGCTATGCGTTAGAATACTAATTTTATATTTCTTTACCTCATTGGTACCTTCATGAGTGACTTGAAGTTTGTCCCATATTTCTTTGGCGGTTGTACAAGATGAAACTCTTCCGTATTCATCTGGTCCAAGAGCACAAAATATGATATGGATGACTTTGGAGTTGAGCTGGAACATTCTTAATTCTCATTCACTCCACAATCTTGGATGAGTGAGAGGCTTGATGTATCATTCTTCTACTGCATTCCATGCTCCCATGTCACTTGCTTGAATGAAGTACATCATCCTATTTTTCCAATAGGCATAGTTAGCCCCATTGAAGAAATGAGGCTTGTTGACGAGCATCGAATCGAGACCGGAGTCGAAGTTTGAAGTAGAGGCCATTGATGACTTTGATTATCGATGTAACTCTTCCCGAATCGACTCAAGAGGCGATTAAATCTTAAAATGAGTTAGGCTCTGATACCAATTATTGAGTTAATCGATTGACGGAATCGGCCAAGAGGGGGTGAATTGGCAATTTAAATTTTGTGGAAGCTTTTGCAGAAAATTAAAAGTAATTACACAGCGATTTAGAGTGGTTCAAATTTCTCAATCAAAGTCTACGTCCACTACCTTAGCTATCCACACTAAGGATTTTCCAACAAATTCACTAATTTATTCTTTCTTTTGAGGCCAAAGAGATAACCTTACAACACCCTCAAGAATATACCCCAATTCTTGAGAACATTCTTTCCCAAAGAGAAGATTACAAAATTTGCAAACTTACAAGGAAATCCTCACAAGGTAGATTGTTTGCACAATTCTAGAACAAAGAAAAGAACACTCAAGAATGAATACAATTGAGTACAAATATTGTTCTTGAAAGCAAAATGAATATTGAATGAAAAATAGGCTTGAAATGCACAAACTTGCGGTTTGATGCTTTCTCTTTGATTATCTCTTGATTCTAGTTGCTTGTTGTTTTTGTTCTTGATCAATGGCTTATAAGCTTGTTTAAATACACCTTAAATCACTTCTGAACATTGGGGATGATTAGTGGAGTCAATAGTCGTTTAAGTGTGAAAACAATTAATTAAAGCAGTTGGGAGCGTCAGTGCATCGATGCATACCCATGGTGCATCGGTGTAAAATTCAAATAATTTGACCATTGGACCCTTAGTGCATCGGTGCACTAAGAGTGCAACGATGCATCAAGTGCATTCGATGTTTCAAAATAGCCAGAGTGCATCGATGCATGGCTGGTGCATCGATGCATCAAATGCATTCGATGTTTTCATAAAATCCTCAATGCATCGGTGCATGGTAAGTGCATCGATGCATGAAATGCATTCGATGTTCAATTTAATTCATGGTGCATCGATGCATGAATTGGTGCATCAGTGCATTACTCTGAAAAATTGATTTTAGGCTTGATTTTGGTTAAAAATACTTTGTGAAAATTGTTTTAAAAATATATTAAGTATAAAACACAATTTTACACATTTAGTAAGGTTTGAAATTGATTTTAAAAGACTTGGAGTAATAATTTGATATTCGATTAATTGAATCGAATATACTTAAAAAATCATTTGTAAAATCTTAAAATTCATTTAAACTAATTTGTTATATCGAAACACAAAAATGTTTTCAACAGATACCATATTGCAAACAAACTAAATATTTAGTGACTGTATTGTATGTTTTAAAAGTTGAGGACCTAAATCAAACATTTAAAAAATTTAGTGACCATTTGTATACTTTACCCTTAAATTAATTAGACTCAGAGAATATAATAGATTAATTGATAACAGCGAGAGAAATCCGATTCAGATCCGGAAAAGAGACGCCTCACACGAACACAATACGTTCCTTGATCGTGCAAGTTAGTTATGAAATAGTATTATGCTTTACCCATAAATATTTTTATTAATTAATTAATTTAAATCAAATTTTATAAGATTCAATTATAAATTATTCATAGTATCAATAATTAAAAAATCTAATAGGGTTTAAAAACCTAACGTTTCATAATTAACATATGCTTTGTTAAGACGACCGACGATTTATCATTTCAAACATCTGAGCCAAATTGTATGTTATAACATATTTTAATAAAAAAATTCTAAGACAACCCTCAAAGAGAGGGCAAAAACAATTTACAGATCGGCTATTCCTTGTTTTTTGCTTCCTTTGATATTTTTTACCTTTTTTTTAAATTACGTTCGAACTATTACTCCGCCGACAGAGTTTCCAGCCGCCATAGCTGACCAGTCATATCGGAGTCGTAATACACATCGGAATACTCGAACAATCCATCATAAGCAACATGGTCAACGTTGTAATTATCAACAAATCCAAACTCGAAGGAATCGTAGTTCGGGTTCTGGTCCTCAAACCCCCACAAAGCACCGAATCCAGACGAGTGTGAGTCCACTCTATCCAAATCAGAGGCTTCCGACGTTCCCTCGTCGCCGGTAGTGGAAGACGTTGGAGGAGGCAGACCGAGCTCGTCGTCCGAAGCCTCGAGAAGGTAACCGAGATCCGACTTGGACTCGCCGGAATCTGACGTCAGATCAAAAACCGGCATCGATTCCGTCGAAGTAGACGCGGCAGCGGATATCTCCTCTTCGAAACTCTTCATTACAGAAGCGAGATCTTGATTAACAGGCAAAGAATCTGACTCATCAAGAAGATCCAACAAATCATCTCTGAGTCTCTTCACCTCCGTCGAGTCCATGTCCGACTCGTTGGAGTCGTCTCGACCTCGCTTCTTACTGTTAAACTCATCCATGAAAACGAGCAAACAAAACACCAAACGGCAAAGGCCTTTAGGGTTGACGATTCTTCTAATCGTACAGCAGAGGGATTTTGAAAATAAACAAACGCAAATGAGCAAGTTTGTTGTGGAGAGGAGGGTCGGGGGGACACGAGTTTATATAATGAGACCATATAGAGCGAGAAGGCAGAGAGAGAGTGTGACGATGGAGACGCAGGCGCGTGGGGAAGCAAAATCTTAGCTCATCATGGGGCTCTTTTTTTTTAATTTATTACGGTGTTTTCTAATTAAAAAAAAGTGGGCGTCCCGAGGACAAGTTTCCAATTTGGAGTTTTATAAAAGAGATTTGAAGTCCGAGCTTGAGATCCGTTCAGATGGGACCCACAATCCTAGTCAATCACGGCCCTTTGGGCCTTTTCTTATTGTTGTTGTTTTTCTTTATATAGGTTAGCTTACGTTTGGTTGGCGTGTCTCAGTTGTGAATTTTGTATTTTGGTTGGAAAGGGGGGAAGAGTGTGGATGAGGGTATTTTTGTCAACTTGGTTGAATGCTCTAAGACAAATTATTCGTTTAGAAAAAATCTAGGCTTTTACCATAAATTAAGAAATTTCTAATTAGACGATAATTAAATAAAATATTTTTAAAATTAAATACTTTTAAAAATATAATTAAATACATCTTGCTGGTTTTTTAGAATACCGCATCTATGTCAATCTTGAATTCTTAGCTAATTATATTTGCTTAAAAGGGCAAACTATACGTTCAGCACCATAACATCATTTTTGTTCTATTTTAGTCATCCAATTATTTTTTATTTCAAAATCATGCATAACGTTACGTTTTGGTTTTATTTTAGACACTCACTGTTAAAAAATAAATGGTGATATTGACATATCACCACAAAGTAATGTCATATCATTATTGAAAAAATTCAAAAATGTTATGTCAATAGTTTAGTTACTTTTTTAACGATAAATTATCAAAATAAAATAAAAATATAGCGTTACATATGATTATGAAAAAATAATAATAGTTGAATGACTAAAACGAATGAAAATGATAATTGAGATACTACACGTATAGTTTACCCAAAAATATTAGGTGTTGATCCATCCCCAATCCTCAATTTGATTTTTTTTTTAAATATGAGTGTACAGCTTAAAAGTGAATTGGCTACACCTCAATCCAACCTAATGTACATCACATAAAAAGTAAATATCGATTTTTTTTGTTTATAATAATTAAAAAAATAAATATTTGTTTGTTTGAAATATAGTATATTATTATAAAATATATTATTTTAATAGTATAATAATAATACAGGATTATAGATAGATTTTAAAAAATATATTGTTTTAATTGTTTTAAAGTATTAGGATATTCATATCAGATCGAATTGGAGTCAAAATCTTTCTTTGAAAAATGGGACGAGTTCAGTGCGAGAGAAAAGCCAACAATTATCAAGGTGGGACGAGGACAAATTGAATCAATATATTTTCGAGTCGGAGTTAGGGAAGCAAAAGAACTGCGCCGTCTCGTGCCCATCCCTAAAAATGACTCATGTAATATTCTCTAATAAATACATGATTTAAAAAATAGCAGTATGAGATAATAATAATTTAGGTTTTGCACTAAAAATATTTTAAAATGAATAATTATATGAATAATAATTTTTATAAGAATTTAATTGGAGAAAAAAACTGTAGTTTCTAAGGAGATGAGTTTTGTTTTTTTCAAAATAATTAAACAAAGATTTGGTTTAAGATATTGTATTTACTGAATTTTTTGTACACCCGCAATGTTGGTAAATAAAAGGTTTATGTATCTATTTAGTACTTGTATTAGGTATTTTCTCTAAAGTTGATATCTATAGAAGTTTTTGTTTTAAGTTCGTATTTTGAATTAATTATTTTCTTTCAATTTAATACTTACAGAAGTTTTACTCCTAAGTTTATAATCAAAGTTTTATTTTCATCTAAAAATTTGGTATTTTTACTTTTTTAAAAATATATGCATGACGATATCGTTATGGACACGTGTTATAATTTTATGTCGTCACGTCATTAAAGTTAATATTAGAAATAAAAGTACTCAAATAATGGATGAAATTAAAGTTCATATATCAACTCCCATTTGGGAGAATAAATATAGTTCATGTATTAAGCTAGGAGCAACAAAAATTAAGTGCCAATCTGAAAGAATATACATAATTGAAGTACTAACTCGGGAACAAAAAGCTTTCAGGTACTAATTTAAAGAAATGTGTATATTTCGGATATCAAATGCATATTTAAGTTTAAATTAAAATATAATTATGTAAAGGTTTATTATGAGGGCAAACCTCTTAATTCAATATGTACTATTTATAATGACAAAATTCGAACCTTAAAATTTATTTAAAATGTTTAGTGTTTATCGCGTTAGACTAATTGATTGTTAATAAACTACTCTTTAAAATAAGATGTTTTTGAAAATTTAATAATTTTAACACTAATTTAATTAATCATTTAATAGTAATTATAGATATGATAATAATAATAATAATAATAATAATAATAATAGAGATAATTAAAAGGTATTAATCTTATAATAATAAATATAGACATATAGGAGTAGAATGGCATTAACTCTAATGAACTAAAAATGTCCATTTAAAATAACAATTTATTTATCACATCTCTTTCACAAGCAAACAAATATTGAAATCACAATTAAGGGGTTGTTTGATAAAATAAAATGATTAAGCACTGAATGATTCAATGGACTGAATGATTCAAAGGCTCTGTATAAATTGACTCTGAATGTGACATACTGTTTGATAATGGTTATGAATGTACAATCTGAATTATGAATATTTTCATTTTTACCTTCATAATGATTAATTATATTATAAGATATGATTTTTTTAATAATACAACATGTGAAAAAAATAGGTATTATGGTAAAATACCGGGTGTTTAATGATTCAAAATATACTTTAATGTTAAATCATTCCGCAGTGTTTTGTTATTTCATTCAGCATGATCTTCATTCAAATGTGAGAATCAAGCACGCTGAATGCTGAACGGTTTAACATTCAGCACTGAATGCTTACATTCAGTATTAAACAACGGCCCTATATCTTTCACGTTTCCATGAAACAAACAATCAATGAAAGATTGGTTAAACCTAATAGTCCATTTCAATTAAAATTGAATTCATAACACACACGTGTCGACCACACCAGCAATTTCCTTGCCGCGAGGCACCTCTCCCGTAATCAAGATAAGGAAACAATTGATTTAATAATTAAAGATTTTTTTATTTTATTTGTAAGTTTAATTCATTGATTAATTCAATCTGATTTCAAAAATTTTAAATTCAATGAATTAAATAATTTATTAAAAATGATTGAGAAATATATAGATAAAATACCAAACAAAGCGTTAGCGCAAAAAATAGAGACCAACTTCGGCGACAATTAAGATAATATCGGTGGACCTTCTCAATTCTCAACCGTCTAAAAAGAAATGATTTTAAAATATTTAATTTTGTGGAGCCCACTTGATTTATCTACGGTCCAGTCTCTAAGCCAGTTTTAGCCGGCTTTCGTTTTCGGCGAGGGTCAGCCAACAGGTTTCCAGAAGCAGCTAAGCGAAAACAAATAAAGATATCCCTCAAATAAACGTCAGCCTTTGCCGCTGGTTTCACGGTCAAGTTGCCCGCCTGTCTCGGCTGTTGATCGGTTCTTTCCGAAGCCGCTCCTCGAAAAATCAAACTTCGTCCCTTTCCCAACTTGCCCTTCACTTTTGAATCTTCCTCGTTATATTTGAATATTAAACTTTTTATTTTTTTTTTGGTAAAAAATAACTCACGTTATATAAAAATCGTGAATTAATTAACGGTCAACGTCGAATGTTAATGTAATATGCACACATAAAAGATAAAGTTGATGTGGACATTTAAGTCATCTATACTACTGACGAGACACTATCACATCAATTTTATAAATTATTATTTATATTTTTTATATTATTAATTTGAACAAATCAAAAAGTGATATATTTCATTAAAGTTAAAATGATAAAATGAATGAAGGGGACTATAGGGTGTATTGCTTCTTGTTTTTGCCACCAGGCTAAGCTATTTACTCAAATAACTTATGGAACATATTGTATTTAACATTCATTCTTTCGTCTGAATTTAATTTAAAAAAATAAATCACGTGTTACTATTTATAAACCAGTTTTTTCCTCAACTTTTTGTTAGATGTAAAACTATCCAAATTCGAAAGCAAGAGTTTCTCAATAGAGAAATTTTATGTTTTTAGATGGAGAATGTAATACCCCTAAATTTATACTGCAAAATCACGTTGAGATGGTAATTCCCCATCAATAATTCCAATAAAAATTGATTTTTGATCAAAACCAGTTCCCCAAACGAACGGGGCATTGTTGTTCTTGTGGTCTATCCTCTCTCCGCCCATCGCCGTGGCCGACATTGCCTCCGGATGATTGTTCTTCCAAACCTCATACTACACATCACCACAGGAGACTTAGGGTTCCTACCCTTGGCAAATTCTTCGAGATGATGGAGATTGGATGAAGAATGATTTCTGGTCTACCATTAGATATCTCATCCATGCCTCTAGATCTAATGAAATCCACCAAGTTTATTCCTTTTCGCTTCGTCTCTTTGTTTCTTCAAGTTATGCAATCCGTAAAGTCCATATTTTTACTAAATTTGGAATATTGCTTTTGAGGATTAAATTGTATATTTTTATGCTTAATGAAAATGGGACATGGTTTGGTCCTGAGACAATAATGAGAGAAAAAAAGTCTCGGTTGGAGAAAATACACCAAATATAGTCTTTAAAGTTCAGCTTTTTTACTAAATTGTTGTTTGGTCTCTGAGAAAGGGATGGGAAATGATAAGTTTAGGTTTAAAAATTGAAGGGAAAATGCAGAGAATACAATTCTTAAAGTTCAGTTTTAGTGATGTAAAAATTATTGTGATGCTTTAATTGAACTGAATGAATATGGCATTCTGTTTGGTCAGTGAGAAAGGGATGGAAAATGAGAAGTTATGAGTTAGAAAATGGGTAGGAAAATACAGTGAAAATAGAAGATGGGATGTTTTCTAGTTTTCCAAATTGATTACTCTGAAATTTTATAAGTTATATATATGCGGGCAAGTTTTTCATGTGGAAGAACATAGAGAAATCAAGAATCAATGAACTGAACTATGAAAAGATAATAGGATTGTTGTGTGAAGAGGGAATGGCTGAGAAGCAATCACAACTCCACGTCAAATGGATTATTGATCTTGGAACTTCTTCAAAGATTTACAACTTGATAATCCATGTTTATTCCAAGAATGAGAAGTTTGATCATGATGTGTTATTTCTCAATGAGATGAAAGAAACATGTTCGGAACCCAAAACCGACACCTAAATGGACTCATCGAAGCATATAGAAAATATAAGACTTTTTGTTTTGTTTTTTTAAATGAAATTCAGACAAAAGAATGAATGTTAAATACAATATATTTCATAAGTTATTTGAGTAAATAGGCTAGCCTGGTAGTAAAACGATAAGTAATACACTAGAGAGACCCATGTTCGAGTCCCCCTTCATGCATTTCACCATTTTAACTTTGCACCAATCAGAGAGTGGCACGTCCACTTCAATTTTTAATTTTTCTGGATGACTTGGATGTCCACTTTAATTTTCTCCTTTACGCGTGATTGATATGTCAGCATATGCGTTGAACGTCAGTTGACTGACGATTTTTATCCAGTGTTGATTATTTTTGATCAAAAAATAAACGTTCAGTATCCAAATATTCCAAAAATAATAAGGTAAATATGACATTACTATTAAGCGTTAGAGTTATTTTGTTACATTATACCTTTAATATTATATATTAAAAAATAAAAATAAAAAAGGGTATGGCCGTAGCCCGTATGCATATCGGGAAAAGATTGATACGATTTTGAAAAGTGGGCCCACGTGTTTTGCAGGTTGTTGGGGTTTTCTTATTTTTTTTAAAGAAAGAAGAAATCACATGGAACAGAAAAGATGGGTCAGTTGGGAAATAATCATATTAATATACTATAAAAAATAAATTATCGGTTTTGTTGTTAGTTTTTTAATAAGATCAGTAATAATTTATCCGTTTATTATTATTAGACGTTTTATCAATTTTATTAATAAAATCAATAAAATATTATTGATTTTGTTATTATTAGGCTCTTTATCAAAAATATAAAAAATTGAGTTCTCTTTTTAGATGAAATTAATGAGGAATTAATGAGGAATCTACGACGATATTTAGATGAAAACGATTGAACGGTGGAGATGATAAGGGGTATTGAGTTCTCTTTTTATAGTTATACTAGTTTATATAATGCTTCTTATTCAAAAAGATGACTCATTTACCGTTACAATTAACAAGTTAATTAATCAAACTATTAATGTTAAATAATTTCGGTTAATCGAACCGTTAAAAATGATTGTTAACGGTTAATTTTATGGTTATGAATTTTGATAAACAGTTAACTGTTAATCGTTTATAAATTAAATTTATAATTATATTTTTTAGAGAAAAATAGTATAATTAAAAGTAAATTTTATAAATATTCTTAAATTTTATATATTTTTAATAAAATTTGTACACACATGATTTAATATATACTTTTTATTATTTTTAGGTTTTTATTTCTTTGAAAATACATAAACATACTTACATTAGTATAATTATGTGTTTATTATTAGGTACCAATATATTGGGAGATGTACATACCTATACCGGTGTAATTATGTGTTAAGTACTACACTTTTTTTATAGTATGAATTATGAAACTTTAAAACGTTCATGTTATGTTGTTTTTGAAAAATAATTGTAATAGGTTAATTGTATTAATTTGTAACCGAACCGTTAGCGGTTAACAACAGAGTGACAAAAAATTTTCAATCTATAAAGCTGAGTAAGTAAATTGATAAAATTTAAAATCCAATGAGTAGAATAAGAGAGAAAATAAAACTCGATGAGTAAATTTATAATTTGCTCTTTTTATTTAAAATATTTATTTTTATTTCCAAAAAGTTATCATTAACATCAACCCAAAAGAAAAGTTAGAATTAATAATCTAAAGTATTAATATTATTTTTAAAGGAAGAACAATGTTAGTAAATAATTGTAATAATAAATATTTAAAACAAAAATCTAGATGCCCCACCTGAAATGAATGTGATAGATTCACAAATATATATATATATATAAAAAGCTGATATTAAATCCCAAAAACCTCAAATAAAATATTTTAAAAAAATCCCACTATCGATTGTCATCATAACTCATGAGTTCAAATCATATTCATATTTAATCTTTTTTTAATTGATATATTATATGTATATTTATATTATTTAATCATATAATGATGTCGTTTTCAAAATTATTAAATTCAGTTGATGCGTTGGTCGTTTTATTTTATTTAAAGTCAATAGATGTCATATTCAAAACTTTGAATAATTATTGGAAAACGTTGAATTATTCTGTTTGAAACACACTCGAAAAAAAAAAAGAATTTAATTGTTCCAGGATTTGTTTTGAATCTTTTGATACGACGACAGAAAATAATTAAAAAGAAAATATTTTATATTTTAATTATATTTTCGTTAAAGTTTTGAATAAAATAAGTTTTTAATTGTTTTCATTTTAATCGCATACATGGATGAATATGGGTCAGGTTAGCTGATTTCAGGAGTGTTCAAATAGTTAATTTGATCAGAGACCAAAACGAATTTTTATTAATCGAATTAATTGATTTTTTATTCTTTAAGCGTTAGTCTAACCGAATTTTATTTTGAAAATATTAACCGAACTAAATTTTGTTCGGTTAATTCGGGAATTTTTATAATTTTTAGTTAGATTAATTTGAGCTTAGGGTCCGTTTGTTTCATGTAAAACGTTTTCCGTAAAACGTTTTCCTCATTTTCTTATATTTTGGTAGGAGGAAAATAAATTAATCAATGTAAGATATTTTATTGGTCAACAAAATTTTCTTTGTATTTTCTAAAAAACAACTTAAGATTTGATTTTCTTTAAGTCATTTTCTGAACTTTTCACATCAAAACATAAATACTTAAAATAATATTATTTTATGTATTTAATATTAATATAATATTTTAGTATCATTTTAATAAAACATTATTTATTAACATATTAAAACATTTTTTTTAATATTTTTAATAATATAATATAATAGTAATATTATTACAATAATATACTCAATTATATTATAATAATATATGAAACTATTATATTTTTATTTTAATAATATATAATAAATTATTAATAAAATTTATATTTTTTTTATTAATTTCTTAAAAATAATATTATTGAATTATTAAAAGTGAATAATATTATATATGTACTTAATATTAATATAATGGTATAATAATATTTTAACAAAAATCCTTAAAATATATTTATTAATAATTTTAAAAATATAATATAATATTTTTATTTTAATAGATATATCATATAATTTATAATATTTTTTATTCTAATAGAATATACCAATCTTAATATTTTATTTATAAATTTATAGAAATAATATTTTAATAATAATATTGGTCATATATAATATTAAATAACTTATTCTAATATTTTTAAAATAATAATATTAAATTTTTATAATAAATAATATTATTTTTTATATTTCATATTTGTAATAAATAGTTTATAGAAAATTTATCAACTTGTGAAAAATAGTTTGCACAACATCTTCCAAACACTGTAAAATATTTTCTCCAGAAGATATAATTTATTTTACGGAAAATATTTTCCGGAAAATGATTTTATGGAAACAAACAAACCCTTGATAAAGATAATTTTTATTTGGATTAAAATTTAATTAGATATTGATAATTTAATGGGTCTAATGTGGTTAATGATTGGTTCTTAATTTGTAATGGATTTTAGATTATGATGTGTATTTAATATACATTTAATATTTAATATTTTTAGTTAATTCAGTTAATTAACTGACTTCGAATCGAATTAATTGTTAACCAAATATTGAAAAATTAATTGTTCCCCGAACCGAACTAATTTAGTGACCGACCATATTAACCGAATTAATTCAATCCGCTCGATTAATTCGGTTGACATCAAGAAGTGAACACCCCTAACTGATTTCACCTTATCCAAAACTCCATTTGTCTTTTGAGATAAAATCTATATCCGACTCTATTCGACTCATATATACATATATCTATATATATAATTCTTAATTTTACTTGATAAAATAACAGTTAAATTAAAAAATAATATAAAAATAAGTATTGTTATAATTACCTCTAAATATATAAGATATTATTATATTATTTTTTATATCAACTCGGGTCGAATATTTTTTTATCTTAAACCCGAACCTAAACCTAAATCTTTTCAAAAAGTAACTCTATAAAATCAAATAAGATTGAAATTGATGAGTTTCAATCTCACGTTCATCCCTACTCATATGTCTACAACACCGAACGAATCTTTTTTTGAAAAAAGAAAGCATGATTTAAAATAAAGGTTTTGATTTATTTTGCAAGGCATCCTTTTTAACAGCACTCAAAGTTAATGGGGATTTAATTTATAGAGACGTGTCTCGTGATTGGTTTACACATTTAGGGGGTGTTTGGATGGGGGAATGTGGGATTCCCATGGGAATGGAATCCACATTCCCCCGTTTGGTTAGCCCGGGAATCCTATTCCCGGTAATGTAAGATTACCAATAGTGGATTTTTTGTGGTATATTACCGGGAATGTCATTACCTCCCTTTCCTTAGGTATTGTTGGATTACCGGCGTTTTGGACTAAAATGCCCTTAAATTTTTATTTTTTTTCAAAAATATATTTATTCTGTAATCGAATAATAAAAATTTTACGAAGGTTAAATTACAAATTTATCCTTAAATTATTTTAGATTTACAAAAAAAATCTATAATTAAAATTTTATATGAAGTTCAAGGATTAAAATAAAATTTTACCCTTTCATTAAACTTTTTTTATTTTAATTTTGTAAAAAATATAAATATTATGAATTTAATTTTTTAAAGAAAATATATAAATATTTTCCAACTTGTAATATTACACAAATATATTAGGACAATTGGTCAAATATACATTCCAATAATCTTTTATTCCTTTAACCAAACACGGTAATCTTACATTCCTGCTAAGCCAACCAAACACAAAATACAACATTCCCAGTAATGCTATTCCTTGGTAATCTTACATTCCCACTGGTAATCTTATATTCCGTGAACCAAACGCACCCTTAAGGTTTTCATCATTAACCCAATTTTTACAAATCTTTCATTTATATTAGTTGTTTTTGGAGTGCAACTTTTCTTGGGATTTATATTTAATTTTTGGGTAAACAACTTCAAATTCTACTCACCTTTAGGTTTGTACTCGTTTATGCCATCAATGTTTAAATTTTATCAATTTTAATATTAACGTTTAAGTTTAATTGCAACTCTGTCACTCTGTCGTTAATGATTTAATGGAACGATGACCTGACATCTCCGTGTCATAACGTTGCTGACGCTACTTCCTCACCAAAACGACATCGTTTTGTCATGATTGTATTTAGTGCTAAAAAACCCAAAACGACCTAGTTTTGTTTGGAAAAAATTAGTAAAATTATGCATTTGAGGGGATTTGAACTCCGTATATTTTGAAACAAAAGTTAAGGCTTAACCACTATGTCAACTTAAATTTATGATATAATTCTACAACATAATATACATGACTTAAGTCAATATTCTAAAAGTTACTTTTTTAAAACCCATAAAATTATTAAAATTCTAAAAAAAACCTTAAATTCTAAAAAAAAATCTAAAAAATCTCCTAAATTTCTAAAAATCCCAAAAAATCATAAACTCTAAGTAATCCTTAAAAATCATAAGATTCATTTTTTAGAATGAATTTAGGGATTATAAAAAATCATAAACTCCCTAAAATGAATCTTATGATTTTTTATGATTTTTAGGGATTATGATTTAAAGTTTGAGATTTTCTAGAATTTAAAGTATTTTCGGGAATTTTAATAATTTCATGGGTTTTCTAGAAAATAACTTTTGGAATGCTGACTCGTGTTACATATATTATATTTGTCGGATTAAATCAGAACACTAAGTTGGTGTAGTGGTTTAGACTTGATCTTGGTTTTAAATGTTTTTGACTTCAAAGCCCCTCAAATGCATAATTTTACTAAATTTTCTCAAACAAACATACAAGGTTTGGGTTTTTTTTAGCACCAAACAATGGCACGCCAAAACGTCGTTTTGGTGAGGGAGACACGTCAGCAACGTCAAGGCACAAACATGCAATGTCATTGTGTCGTTAGGTCATTAACGGCGGAGTGACATAATTACAGTTAAACTTAAATGTTATTGTTAAAATTGACAAAATTAAAACGTTGGTTGCATAAAAGAGTCCAAGCCTAAAAGTGAGTGCTATTTGAAGTAGTTTACCCCTAATTTTTTAATAAGGTATATCAAGGTGCGTATTCTAGTGTATTTAAAGAATAATATTATTCTTTTTGTACATAAAATTTTGTTTGAACATTGACAATCAACCAAAAGAACCGAAATTGCTAATGGAAGGAAGTGGTTCGGTGAAGATCAACAAAAGTTCACCTCCTCACTCTCTCAATTCACTAGAAACCACAATAAGAAGAAAATTGGTGTTTTTCACCCAATTGGTAAATTTCCAATTTCTCATAATTAATATAAATCAATAATCATTCATTTGCAAAATCAACAGCATATACACATGACACCTATACATTAAATTCCATAATTTTCTTATATATATATATATATATATATATATATATATATATATATATATATGCATATAAAAAAAGTGTTGTAAACGCGTCTTTAACTTTGATTTATTCTTTTTGCAAAAGAGGATAAAAAATGATGAAGACACATTGAATGGTACGCACTCAACTTAGTGCCATATTCAAATGGTACGAACTTGTCACATGATTTCATATGAAATAATGGATGGACTTGGTTCAATAACGTGCAACTTACTAATACACATATATAAGAAAGGATAACAGATTTTATATTAGAATAATAAATTTTTAAAATTTTAGAATAAAGTAAACTTAAAAAATTCTAAGAAAGATAAAAATAAATTATTATTTGTAAATACAAATAAAATATTTATGGTATACATTAATTTGAAAATTTTTGAAAGACGACTATCCACTCATTCCCTTCGATCTATCTTTATATATATATATATACACACTAAAAAGTAATTATTCATATAAAAAATTATTTTTTATATCAATCAAATTAATATTTAATCTAAATATAAGAAATAAAATAAATTATTATGTTGCGTATAAAGTAATTTTTTTTCCGTAAAAAATATTCCAATCCAATATTTAGGGGGAACAAATCTTTATGGAGGGAGAATTTATTTTCCCAACACGACAACTTAAAAACATTGACTTTTTTGAAACATTTAAATATATATATAAATTCATGAAGAAAAAAATTCACTTGTTAAAATATTTTTTTGAAATCTAAGTTTGAGCATTGTATATGTAAAGATATAAATTTATTGGTCTAATGGGATGATGTATTATATTATCTTAAGTAAAATCAGGGGTTCGAACCTTCATATTTGTGAATCGAACAAATTAGGTTGAAAGAGCCGTTATCATCTCTGTAGTACCTGATTTATATTATTCGATTAATAAATCGGATACCAACAATTAATTCAAAAACAATTGACAACCTTTAAACAAATAATATTTTATATTTATCTTTTATATATATATTAAAAAAAAGACATATTCAAGTGGGAAGACTTGGAAGATTAAAGGGTGCATACATGACTGCCATTTTGTTTTTGCTTTTTTATTTGTATTATTATTATTATATGCTTAAATTTCAAGGAAATGGGTATCTCACACATCACATCTAACTTGGAAATAAAAAGAAGCAACTACCAAAGATAAGGTATTGATTTGAAATTGGACCCATCGCTTTGTGTTTCCCTTTCAGTGTTTAATTTTGAATCAAGAAAATTCATAGGCAATTTCTACCCATCTTCCTCTTTCTTTCCTACACTCTTTTCTTTTTTTATGCAAAACCTATTTTAGGTAAATTTAAAATCAGTTTGTGACTCGTTTACATTACTGTTAGAGATGTTCATAACTCGGATCGTAATTTAATTTAATTTTATATATTAAAATTTAGATTAATATATATATTTTTACAAAATTTAAATCTAACTATAGTCCGACGCAGAGGGAAGGGAAGAATAACTCTAAGAGAAAGAAGAATAATGTTCTTAGTGGATTTAAAACCTATAATCTAAAGGTATACGAGAGAATAAAAATAAACAATTTGACCAACTAATCAAATATACTTACTCATATATAATAAGTATTTAAATCAAAATAAAAATTAAATTATGTATATATATAAGTATGAAAATAATATATAACAAGACTTGTATTTAAAATTTTCAAATTATTAGGTAATATTTTATATTTAAAAAAATCTAATAATTCTAAGTTCACACAATAGGGTATGAATTATGAAATGTGGAGTATTGACTTAAACGTGGAAAAAGAATCAAATCAGAGGCAAACAAATTGTTTTAATTCTCTCCCATTTGTCTTTTCTCTTTTTATTTTTCCGTAGGAAACGTGTAAAATATATGGATCGAAGAGGCGGATAAAAATAGTCGTCAATCTCAAAAAATTTAAGTTAATATATATTTTAAATGTTTATATTTTTAATTAATATCTTTTGTTTTTATAAAATATTGTATCTTAAAATTTAAAAAGTTCATTATCATAACATAAAATTCTACATTCATCTATAGATATCTTAATGAAATTCAAAATTACTTAAAAATAGTAATGAATAAACGACAATCAGATGGTGTAGTGAGATGAGCTACTAGATTCCTTAAGTAATGTCAGAGGTTCGAACTCTGACGTTTGCGAATGGAATAAACTAGATTAGAATGGTCGTCCTTATTTCTGTACTACCTAATTTAAATTAATCGATTAATAGATTGAATATCAATGATTAATTAAAAATAATAATAATGAATAAATGTGAAAAAAAGAGGCATATGGCCAAACACCCGCAATCAATTGCACCCGGTGGCTACAGCCACCGCCACAAGTCCACGCCCCCACAAAATAATCGAAATTCAGGGTAAACTATATTAATAGTTATTGATATTTTTTCAATATTATTTCATTTTAATAGTTAAAAGAATTTATTAAAATCATCGTTGTTAAGAAAAATTATCATTTAGATCATTGAATTATTAAATGATTATTGACAACATATGTGACGTGTGTATATGTATATTTTTTTTGTACAGAAAAGGTTTAAGTCAATTCAGGGTCATAACATACTTAAGATTCAATTGAGATTTATTTAAGATTTTACAGATTGCCCACTAAGAGTGACAGTGGTGAGATTTGAACTTGATTTTACAAATTCAAATTCCTGAATCACAACCATTTGTGCCAATACTCGTTGGCTGTGTATATGCATTTTTTAACAAATTAATATATCTAATCAAATAATGAAATATGTTATATTATTAATAAAAAAATAAAGGAGGACTTATGATGTCTTTAGAAAAGGATTCCAATGTCCAAAATACTAAGTTATGCAGAAGATTTTATTATATTTTGATCAAATATTATATTTAAATTATTTTGTGATAAGAAAAATAAGAACAAAACTTAAAGTTTTATTGTGAATGAATCTATTGCATCCAACTACTAAGCTAAATAATATTTTTGTTATATTTTTAACAAAGGGTATTAGAAAAAGAGTATATAATTCGTTAAATGATTTTATTGATAATAATAATATTATTATCTTTTGAGATATTAAGTTTAAATAATTGTGTTTACTAAAAATAAATAAACAACCGTATATGTAAGGTTTGTGTACGTTTATTATCAATTTATTAAGAAAATTTTGAATTGAATTATTAATTGAAATCAACATACTTACAAACAAATCACAATGTTGAATGAAGTAGTCTCCTACATATTCTCTCGTCATCACTCGTATCTCTTATCAACAGGTCGACATGTGATATTCATAATAACAAAGATTGTAGATATTAATAAAAAGAGAAGTTATTCTCCTATAAAACTGGATCTTTCATATCGATCAACTCTTTTCACTTTATATAATCTTTTCACTTTAATTATTGAAAATAATTAAATAAATATTATTTTACATTCATTTCAGAATATTAAAAAAGCTGAAAAAATCACATTTATTTGTTTATCAAAGGATAAGCATGCCAGCCATGACTACAGAGCAACAAATCTTGAGCCACTTGTAAATCAGACAAAAAGTTAGACAGCTTATAGCTTTGTCCTAAGCCAAAGTTTAGTTGTGACTTCAACTTTGTCGGTAAAGTTAAATTAATAGTTAATAATATATTTGGTTACCTCATTTTACGTTTGGTTTCGGCTTGATGACCTAAATTAATAATTATTGTTGCCAAGGGAACATTATCATTTCAAACAAATCAACGAAACAGAAAGTAATGGCACATTTGCGATTTGGAATAAATCAGTATTTTAGGGTTTCCTTTTTGTCTTCAACAAAAAAAAATTAGCTGACCATTTTTTTCACATATGTAATGGGATAAAGGGGAGCTATGATAGTAGGATGCCCCAAACGTCAAGTTGAGAGCAACTTCCGTGGAGACCTCCGAATTATGAAATGCCCTCCGTGGGACACGATCCCACGACCACAAGATTAAGAGTCTTGTACTCTACCAACTGGGACGGGCATTTCATTTTGGCTTCAACAAGTTTTAGTAATATTTTATTCTAAAAATTATTACAAATGGGATAATGCGTTGAATTTCAAAAAATTTAATATCATAAATAAAAATTTTAATTAGAAGAATGACCGAATTAATTCTCTAATGATTCGTATATTAATGATTATAAAGTAAATAATATTTTTTTAGGTCTCGACTTGGGCAATGGGTCCATGGTCTAAATTAATAAGATAATAATTTTCTGAAAAACTCTATATAAATTTATGGTCCCTTCAATATAAGTTAATACTCTATAAAATTGCTAACATATCTAGAACAACCTAGTAGAATATGAACTTGCATTAAGTTTCAACAAGTGATAGTGTGATACTGCATAAACATCATTCAATTAGTTAATACAATATATGTGTTTTATTCGTAAAGAATAATATAGGTTCGTTAAATCAAGAAAAAAAACTTTAAATTAATAATTATTTAATATCTCTTTAAATTAACAAAATTACATGATCTCGACCTTATTAATTTATAGAGGTTTTAATGTATATCTTCCGACTTCTGCTTAGGTTACACCCAAAATTGTCAAATTGCTGTATAATCCCTTTAGGAATTATAGTACTATATATATGTTAATGCAATGGTAAAACTACACCAAAAATTGTCAAATTGCCGATAGCTGACGTTAGATAATAGGTAATTATACCACAATTCACTATATTATTATTAATTTTATAAATATGTCACCGTATTTTAAAAACTCACAATTGAGCCACTCAATTAATCACTCATAACAATCTTTTGTTACAAATTAGTGTTGTTGGAAATATTTTCAATTAAATTATCACACCAAATGCTACTCCGTTATTAGTGAGGTTACGGATGAGTTATTATATTTCAAAAAATTACAATATAGTCACTCAATTAATTTTGTTATAAATTGATGCTTTGGGTTTTGGGCTTCTTAAAGATTGGAGGCTCCATTCAACTATCGAAACAATGGAGGGTTTTTGTTGGTCAAAAGAATAACATATCTCTATGAAGTCCATCTCACAGTGGACAATGTAAATCATAATTCAAGAATTTTGAACGTTTTTTGGGAGTGGTGTTATGGATTCTGAGATATTTTTTTAGAATCTACTATGATATACTCCACGAGGAGATCAAGATGAAATTTTGGATTCACCGACCACTATAGAATCAATATTTTTTATTTTGCACATGACTTGATTATTGCAATATATTAATTGAGTAACCGATTTTTAACTTTTTGAAATTCTTTGATAAATCATGATTAAAATATCATACAATATGTTTTTGTTCGTAATTTAATGGTATAATGACCTAATCATTACAATCGATTAATTAAGTGATTTGGTTATGATTTTTTAAAATTCAATTACTCATTTATAAACTTATTAATAATTGAGTTACATGTAATATCCCGTTATAGTAATATTCGAAAAGTTATATTATAGATGATAGAGTTAAGTTCAATTAATAATATTATTATTATTATAAATATATATGAAAATATAGAATTAAACAAACTTAAGCGTTTAATATATCTTGGTTTATAGATGATAAAAGATATAAAAAAAATATTATAATAAAGTATTGAAAGAAATACCAACTACAAAAGATATTGGTAAAAGTGTTCAATGTATCCTTTATCTTCCAATTCACCGAGTAGGTAAGTAGGTAATGCAAATCACACATATGCATGTATTGGCATAAAAAATGTCATAAATAATATAGTTGTTTAACTTTATTGATAATGTATTTTAAATTTGTATATATTTTAGATATTTTCAATCGATAATATATTTTCGTCCCCTTAGAAATTTGTAAGTTTGTTCCCCTAAAATTTTAGGAGTTCACCTCCTAACATATGAACTTGCGTGTGTCCCTGTTGATCCTACAAATACAGTAGTCCAAACTCAAAACATTTAGAAAAAAATATAACATTATATTTTACTACTATAAGAAATTAATGAGTTCATATTATGAATTTAAACATTCCAACTTACAATTTACAAAATATTACAATACCAAATATATTTTTACTCTTACAATATTACCCAAAAAAGTATTAAAATATTTATTTTGAAATTTTTGGTAGGTGTTGAATTAATGTTATCCTTATCTTCCAACTCATAAATTTTCAATATTTGAAGAATAGTAGGTAAACCTGTGCTCGGGGAAAAAGAAAACTATTGCCCGATATGATTTTTTTAAAAAAGAATATAACCGATATATGATTTAAACCTTTAAAGCAGGCCTTTTATTATCGTTCATGCATATTTATTTCGAAAAATATTTTGATCTCAAGTGTTATATTATTATCATTTTGATACTTAGTTTTTATAATTTAATTTATGAATATATCAACCATGTTATCTTAATTAATTTCTTCGTTGGTAATTTTTGTATTAATCCCAAATTTACTATAAATAAATGTATTTAATTATTCAATATTAATTTTATTATTCTCAAACAAATAATACCTGAGGCATTATCCCTATAGTCTATAGATAGCTAATAAACCTTTTTTTTTTTTTTGGAAAATATCATGCGTTCGTGATTTCAATTTAAACCTCATATTCCAAGCATATGTGAATTCGAGAACGGCAGAGACGACTCTAAAAATATATTTTAAAGTGAATACATTTATACTAACAATATGAAGTTTTTTCGTATGAAATTAATACAAATAAAATTTCAATGTGAAAATTATTAACGAAATAGAAGATCATTTAGTTAGAAGTGCATAACTTTTATTTTTAAGGATTAGGAACAGGTTTTGTTTTATTTGGGCCCCTCAATAATATACCAAGTCACATAGGCCCACAGTCATTGTTTCCCACAAAAGGCCCATCAATGTGCCATAATATTAGTCTGCCTACTGAAACCAAAACCTCCAATGTTTATTTAGGAAGCTACCACCCACCGCCGGTATTAATTCCTTTTATTTATGAACATACACCTTTGTACTCTGATATGTTACAGATCATTTGGCTTTAGCATACTCTATTATTGATTCGTGCAATATTTAAAAGAGGCGTTTTCCAATCAAATTATCCTTAATCTTAATGATATGTTTAGAAAATAAACAAATTATAAGTAAATTCTTAGTCATAATATGATCTTTAAATAACTAGTCGAGATCGTGAGACGTAACGGATGCAAACAGTTAATCTTGCATCTTTCGTGAGGAAAATATATTATTACCGAAAATAAACTCATCGGCTTACACATGTCTTTACATGAGCATTTATGTCCTTAGATTAACAAATGATATCACTATTCTTTAATTAAGTGTTACCGTGCGTGAATCAAGAAATATGTATTGTTCTTTTATTAATGAACACGCCCCTTTGTATTATAAAATCACGTGTCACAAATTTAGTTTTTGTATATTCAATTATTAATTTTGATTATCTATTCAGAAAAGAAGTCAGTCATAAGTTTATTCTTAACCATAATATAATCCTTTAATCAACTAGTCGAGATTATGCGTCATAACGGATGCACACTGTTGAACTTGTATTTTATGCGAGTTAATAAAAATAAAGCATCAAATTATTAAAGAAACTTACCTATACCATCGATAAGGTCGTTGGAGCAATTCTTGATGATAGTTTAAGACATATTATTTATAAAATAAAAGTTGAATATCAAAACAGAACAATAATAATAATTTAAGTACTAAATGTATAGTTTACCCAAAAAGAAAATAGTTTCCTTACCATTTGAAAGCGCCGTACTAGTGTCGTCGAGAGTTTTTGACGCAATGGAAATTCCCTATTTTCGCACACTTAAAGTGGTTAATTAAGTTTATTAAAAAAAATGGATAATTAAGAGAACATATTTTTAAAATCACAACAACAACAACAACAACAAAAACCCAATTCCCATATGTATGGGGTAAGGGGGGAGGTAGGGTAGTAGGCTACCCCCAACGCCAGGTTGAGAGTAACTTCCGTGGAAGACCTCCGGCAGTCAGAAAATTAAAAATTTAGATAAAATGCAATGCATGTATAAATAAATACATAAATACATAGCTAAACAGTATTCATATGCAGTCATTAAAATCATATGTGCGTCTGTAACAGGAATTAATCCCTGCATAATTATCCCTGCGAAAGAATCTCTGCATATAGACATAAACATAAGATAAGATCCGGCTAAATTTAAAAGAGGAAACATGAAGAGAATGATACACAGAAGTCAACGTTAGCAAGCCCAGTTCTAATCCTTCATAAATACCAATAACAGAAACGTATAAAAAGTATAAGTCATGGAAAATACTACAAAGACATTAAAAGAAGACAGAGATGATACACCCTATAGATGTGACCCACACTACTCGACTACCCTAGTCTTTAGCCTCCATATTTTCCTATCAGAGGTCATGTCTTCGGTAAGGGCTAAATCCCTCAAATCAGATCTCAAGCAGTCTTCCCACTTTCGCCTTGGTCGTCCTTTCCTTCTGGCACCGTCGACTGTAATCGACTCTACCCTCCTTACCGCATCCGACGGTAGTCGCCTAAGGACATGCCCAAACCACCGTAGTCTTCCCTCCCTCAATTTTCGGAAACAGACACCACCCCCAAGGACATCCTAATAGCAGAGTTTGTCGTCATATCCCTCAGAGTCTTACCACATGTCCATCGAAGCATTCTCATTTCTGCGGCCTCAATCCTCCTTACGTGATCCTTCTTGGTTGCCCAACATTCTGATCCATACAACAGCGCTGGTCTTATTGCCATTCTATAAAATTTTCCCTTAAGTTTTAGAGGAACCTTCTTGTCACACAGAACTCCAGTAGCGGCCCTCCACTTTAGCCATCCCGCCTTTATACGGTGTGTAACGTCATCATCTACACCCCCATCTTTATGTATCATAGACCCTAGGTACTTGAAACAATCCTTTGAGGGGAGAACGTGTCCTTCTATGCATACTTCTACATCTTCATCGTTTTGGTTCCCATTGAAGTTTGAACATAAATACTCTGTCTTTTCAATATTGATCCTTAAACCTTTTTCTTCCAAAGCAGTCTTCCAGGTAGCCAGTCTACTATTCAACTCAGATTTTGTTTCAGCAACTAAGACAATGTCGTCAGCGAAAAGCATACACCATGGTACACCGTCTGGTGTCGCACAATAGATGTCGTCCATGATCAAGGCGAAGATGTAAGGGCTAAGAGCCGACCCCTGGTGGAGTCCGATTTCCACCGGGAATGCCTCGGTGTCGCCAACCTTTTTAAAATCACGTGTTTAAAATTGTTGGATCCACATAAATTTTAGAAAAATGATGCATCTGACAATGAATTTTATTTTGCTAATATCAGTTAATACGTAATACATTAATGCACTAATGAGCTATAATTGTATAATAGAGATCACTCTTCATTATCATTTTCTTGTATTTCTTTCTTCTTCCAGCAATCCTCCCAGTTTCAGAAACAAAAGATGGTAATAGTGACGATAACAATGTAGCTTAGGAACCTGTGACGAATGAATAAACCGGGTCTGAACTCGTATCTTGATCAGCATTCAAATCCAAACCCACATTCTCCTCCATTTTTTTCGCCTTCTTCCCGCCGCCGTTTCCCTGGGCGTTCCCTCCCAAACTAAACGACTCCCCCTTTCGCAAATCCGTCAAGTCTCGTAAGTTGCCGTCACGCTTCTTGAAATAATCTACCGCCACGTGTATTCGGCCAAGGATAGCGAAGAATTCCTCCACCTCCTCCTCCGTCAAGGTCGTCTCCTCCTCTCTCTCCCTCTTCAGAGATTCTCTCGGTACGGTGTCTTTCCCCTCCGACTTCCTCTTTTCCCCCTCCATCTCTCGCCGAATATTCCCGAGGGAGTAGTAATTCGATCTATATATAGGAAAAGGGTGGACCTTTTACGTTAGCGTAACAGGACTTAAGAGAATAATTATATCATGGCATGATGAGATACGCAAGAGATCTTATAGAATATTTGAAAGGGAGAGGAGAGGACAATGGTTTGCATTCACATCGAAGATGACGTCACAATCCGATAAGGTTTGGTGTGTCAGACTTTTCTGAACGCTGATTGTGGATTCCGACAGCCCCATTAAGAAGACTTTAACTGCTCCGACGAAAGCTTGGTGAGTGCAACTAAAGCAGATGAAGAGCAATATTGGGATTAAATTTGTACGACAATAGAGAACCTTGAAAGGAATAAAACTATGGTTTGACGGTTGTTTAATTTGTATAAATTTATTACTATTATAGAAGAGATACGAGATTACACCAACAAAGTGATTTATGTGGTAAATAATTATTTTTTAGGTTTTGGTTTAAATACTATGAATGTTAAGAATACGAACGTTTAACGTCAAATGATTAAAAATTGTCATCGAATAGATAGACTTTCACTTACTCATAATAATAATAATAAAAAAGAGATACAAGTAGGGGTGGAGCTGTGTTTGGGCCCCTCATGTTAAAAGTTTAGCATATTTGATATAATTTTGGTATAATATTATTTAGGTTCATGTAAAAATAAATATTTAAATTAAAAAGTATAAGAATTTATTAAATATTTAATCTAGTAGGGGTCAAACTAAAAAATGATAACCCCATGTTCTTAAATATTTAGTTCAACAACAATTTAAATCATTGTAAGTTTAAATATTAGACAAATTAGATGTTGTCTTGTGAATTTTCAGTTTTTATATATATATATATATATATATATATATATATATAAATAAATATGGGGTGAACACAATGAACTATTTGTACAAAGACTCTCAACCATCTGACAATGAACGTTAATTTCCTTTCATATACAATGCTCAAACTCGTGACTTCAACGATGACAACAATTCCTTAATCATTAAGGTCGATTGATTCGTGTTGAATTTTGAGTATTAATACTTAATAACTCATTTTATTTTTCTTAAATAATCTAATATTTCGACCCCTATTAATATCTGATTCTGATTCCGTCTCTTAATACCAGGTTTAATATATTTAAATGTTTGAGAAAACAATCACGTTTTTAAAGTTATGGACTTTTGAAATTGAGAGTACGACTTTAAAGCGGTAGAATAGATGCCAAAGTGTAAAGCGTTGCTACTATAGTTTTCAGAACCAGACCGATTAGCGAATCGGTCATGCTATCGATTCACTGGTTCAACCGGTTGAACCGATCGGAAGAATCGGACGACGTCATAATTACTTAAAAAATTAAATAAAAATATCAAAAATATTTAATAAAAAATAATTTTTTATATCACAATTCATTTTCAAAGCAAGTCATAACATATATATAAGTTAAAAACCATAAAATCAAGTGAAACAAAATGATTCAAATTAACTACAACATAATTTTTAAGGTAAAACATATTAAATAATAAATATAATTATATAATTATAATTTAAAAAAATTTGGGGCTAAAAAATCATAACAAAATGATATTGTTTGGTTTAATTTTTTTTTAAAAACAATCTCACATGGCTAAGAAACATAGAAGATCATCTCAACTAACTTCTATAAATAATAGAGGTAATTTGACATTCAAAATCATTGAGCCTTTTGGTAAGCATTGAGTTAATTATTCTTTCACTTCAATCAAGCTCGAATTTTAGGCTTCAATCGAACTTCTAAATTTTTTTTGAGTTCAAGCCTTTACGAGTTCAAGTTTCAATATTATATTTCGAGTTCGAGTTAAACTTCATAATTTTAGCTCGTGAGTTTGAATCGAGTTGAACTTACTTTTAAATTTTTCAAGTTCGAGTCGAGCTCAGCAATACTCGAGTTCGACTTGGCTCGTTTAACAAACGACGTCGTTTGGTTTTTTTTTTAAAAAAAAACAAAATTGGCGGGTTTTCCGGTTTTCCCGGTTTTTCCGGTTTTCAGCCGGTCCGGTTTGAACGGTTCAGCGGTTCTGGCCGGTTCACTAGTAGCTGTTTAACCGGTCTAGATTGAACCGGACTAGGCAACGGTTCTCGGTTGAACCGACCGGTCCGGTCCGATTTTCCAAACAATGGTTGCTACATATAAAAAAAAGGTTTCGTTAGCACAAATATAGTCGGTAGAATAGAAAAGAAAAAGTAAGCGTAGAACATTTACTAGGAATATTGAAGTTTCCTACGAGAAGATTTTCAATGCTATTAAACATACACGTACCAAATTGGTTTAAGTGTTCCATGGGAATTAAGCTCAAGGTTTGAAAAAGAAGGGAAAATTGGACATAAAGAAAAAGGAAGATAACGAGTTGGACAATACACGTTGTGAAGATGATGTATCTACACCATGCTACATAACCTGCATTGGTAAGTAAAGATAAAAAAAACAAAGGTAAAGGAAGAATCATACTTTAATTTCTTTTATTCTGATTAATAAGGTCAAAAATTGTATCAAGAGAAGCGTCATAAAAAATAGATAAGAAATATATATATAAAAAACACAATAACTTGACCATACCCTCAACAACCATATAGAGATCTAAATTGATTGTTCATAAATAACAAAACATTTTGTTTTGTAATTAAGAGAACATATTTTTTGAAATCACGTGTTTAAAATTGTTGGATCCACATGAATTTTAGAAAAATGATGCATCTGACAATGAATTTTATTTTGCTAATATCAGTTAATATGTAATACATTAATGCACTAATGAGCTATAATTGTATAATAGAGATCACTCTGCATTATCATTTTCTTGTATTTCTTTCTTCTTCCAGCAATCTTCCCAGTTTCAGAAACAAAAGATGGTAACACTGACAATAACAATGTAGCTTGGGAACCTGTGACGAATGATTAAACCGGGTCTGAACTCGTATCCGGATCAGCATTCAAATCCAAACCCACATTCTCCTCCATGTTTTTCGCCTTCTTCCCGCCGCCGTTTCCCTGGGCGTTCCCTCCCAAACTAAACGACTCCCCTTTTCGCAAATCAGTCAAGTCTCGTAAGTTGCCGTCACGCTTCTTGAAATAATCTACCGCCACGTGTATTCGGCCAAGGATAGCGAAGAATTCCTCCACCTCCTCCTCCGTCACGGTCGTCTCCTCCTCTCTCTCCCTCTTCAAAGATCCTCCCGGTATGGTGTCTTGCACCTCCGACTCCCTCTTTTTCCCCTCCATCTCTCGCCGAATATTCCCGAGGCAGTAGTAATTCGATCTATATATAGGAAAAGGGTGGACCTTTTACGTTAGCGTAACAGGACTTAAGAGAATAATTATATCATGGCATGATGAGATACGAAAGAGATCTTATAGAATATTTGAAAGGGAGAGGAGAGGACAATGGTTTGCGTTCACATCGAAGATGACGTCACAATCCGATCAGGTTTGGTGTGTGTTGAAATTTGAAAAGATGAAGATTGAATAAACTGTTTTTATTTTTTTTGCAAATACGTCACTAGCTTATATTGAAATCTTATTGACTTCAACCTCACAACTAACTCTAACCTCTAACGGCATTCATAACCAACTTTCCATACGTTACTCTTAACAACCCTAACAACTCACACACCCTTCAGCAGGCTACACTCCATGCACACGTTAGCATACTACAAACTCCAACAGTGTGTCAGACTTTTCTGAACGCTTATTGTGGATTCCGACGGCCCCATTAAGAATATTTTAACTGCTCCGACGAAGGCTTGGTGAGTGCAACTAAAGCGGATGAAAAGCAATATTGGGAGTAAATTTGTAAGATAATACAGAACCTGGAAAGGAATAAAATTATGTAAGTTTGACGATTGTTTAAATTGTATAAATTTATTACTATTATATAAGGTGACGTTTGGTTCGCATGAATCCATTGGAATTAGGGGGAATTGGAATCCAATTCGATCATTTTCCCATGTTTGGTTCAAGTTTTCAAAGGGAATTTGAATCCCCCATGACTTCAACTTTCCATCAAATGAGGTTGTAGACACTAATTTTCGTCTGTTTATACTTATAATATTATTTTATAGTATAATACATGTATATGTATCTATATTTATTACATGTTCTCTTCATTTACAGGACCAACTAGAGGCCCAATGTCTGCAAACTCAAAAGCCTGGATCCAGTGGAGTTACCTGAACCGGTCCAGGCCCGACCCGTTCAGGACCCGAACCACCCAAAGGTGAAAAACCCTAGTTCACCCGCATCTCTCTTGGCGCTGCAAGCCCTCAACATAGTCAACCCCGCACGATTCTTGGAGAGCCCCGATTCCGGTGGCAACGCCCTCTGTTTTGCTCGGTGTTTGCAGACCACATGAAGACCAAAGACAAAGCAAAGAGTTTTAATCTCATTAGAACTCTAAAACCGCACGGAATATACTTTCATTTTTGCTATAAATAAGTATAAAATCAATATGTAAAGAAGGGGGAAGCGAAAAATAGAGAGAAATTTCTTTCAATCGAAACACATTTATCAATAATAAAAACAAGAAGGAACTGAAATTGTTTCAACCAAAGACAAAGAAAAGGGTTTTAATCTCATTAGAAATTTAAAACCGCACGGAATAGGCTTTCATTTTTGCTATAAATAAGTGTAAAATCAATATGTAAAGAAGGGGGAAGCGAAAAATAGAGAGAAATTTCTTTCAATCGAAACACATTTATCAACAATAAAAACAAGAAGGAACTGAAATTGTTTCAACCAAAACCAAAGGTATTCCAGCTTTCTTTTTCGTTCGCTTTCTTTATATATTTGTTAAATCCTTAGTGTAACGGAAATTTTGTTCTTAAGTTCACGCAAGTTATAGGCTTAAGAAATAATAAATAAATAAATGTTGGGTATTACCTTGTTGTGGCTTCGTTGTTTGGGTTCTCAACTGAGGTGATGAAGGCTGCTTCGGTTCGTAGGGAGCCAACTGCATTTGGATGATGAGCCAATGGAGGAGAAGAGTGAATGGGTATGAGGTTGCGAGCATATTGGAATTGGGGAAGGGATGAGTTTTCCTATTTTAATTTTTGGCAAATCACGCAAAAGGTCCTCATACCTTTAGCGTGTTTTGCATTTAAGTCATCAAGTCATGGGTTAATTATCCATAATTCCTAAAACTTTAGGCATCTATTTAAATTCTGGTCACTAATTTATGGGTAAACTGTATTTTGGTCCCCTTTGTTTTACATGTTTATATCTGGCCCCAAATCAATTTTCTCTTCTTTAAATTCAACCCTCTATTATTATTTTATTTCAATTTAGTCACTTCTACATATCTTATTGCTATTATTATTATATTATTGTTTTTTCATATTTCATTTTTTTATTATTTTGTTATTATTATTTTAATTTAATATCTTTTTTCTTTGATTCATATATATATAAATATATTTGTTTTCTTTTTAATTTGATTTATTATTTTAGTTTTTATTATATTTCTTTGATTTCTTTTGTACAAATATATTTTCTATTTATTTATTACATCTTTCTTATTTTATGTTTTTTTTATTATTTATATATATATTTATTATTATTATTATTTACTTCTTATTAAATTTTTATTTTATGTTATCTTATACTCTTTGGTTTATTTAAAAAATTTATTTTTTATTATTTTATTTTTTTTCATTATTTATTTTTTATCTTAGTTTTCATTTGATTTGTTTCTCTTTGTCTCTCTTTGTTTATTTATTTATTTTATATTTTTTTAAATTTTAATTTTCTTTCATTTGATTTATTAGTATTTATTTATTTATTTATTTATTTATTTTCTCTAACATTTTAAACTTTTTTTCAACTGATCAAAGGTAAGCAATTCAGCTCGGGTTTTTAAATTTCAATTTTTTAATTTTCACAATTAAGGACAACCGGAAAATTAATTGGTACCGAAAAGGCGGTTCAAGGGTACTAATCCTTCATTGACCGTAATTGACTCCTAAACCCGACACGTTTATGGTACAACGCATATCAGGTATGATGGTGTCCGACCTACCTAAAGTTGTTTTAAAATGGTCGGTGGTGACTCTAACCATTTAATCCAAGTCGAAGCCCAATTCCGGGGCTCAACCGAAAGACGGTCACGACAGCTTGGCGACTCTGCTGGGGACAGGTAAGTGAGTCAGGCCGAAATTAATTTTCGGTTGTCTTTTTTAGCGAAAGTTATAAATTTAAATTTATTTATTCGATTCTAATTATTTATCTTTGATTTTTTTTACAAGTAAATAGTTGTACTAACGTTTTTTAATGATTTCAGAATTTTCAAAATTGTCATCTTTAGCTCTATACCCGAGCTCCGAACCCTATTTAAGTAGGGGTGAAAATGACACCTTCGTGTGAATTTATTCACCGTGCGGGCCTAGCAAGTAGCCTTCGGGATTCATATACCTTATGTCTTCGTGTGAATTTATTCACCGTGCGGGCATAAGGGAATGTTTCCTCTCGAGTTTAACTTAGTCCACACAAGCTTGTAATGGGCTTAGGACTAAGGGTTTGGCAAGCCCAAGGGGCACCATCAAGGAGAACTCGAGTACCTTTTTAGAACATAAACCGGAAGAGTACAGGGAATTAGAGCCCACCCCAAGACCTCATTACAAACCCTAGACTGCTTTGTTTCCTGTTTTATTTTCTGTTCAAAGCATGCGAACTAGACAAATATGCGGTTAAGATTTGTTTGAAATTAGCATGCGGGATAGAGATCATGTCCGAGTAGGAATTAAAGCATGTGGGGTAGATATCATGTGGGGTAGGATTTTTCATTTTTATTATTGTTTAGATTTACCTCACTAACCCTTTTTATTTTTGTTTTCTTTTATTTTGTTTTCATAATTTGCATCATTTAAAAGAGGTGTTGATCCACCAAAAATGTGTTTGTTAAACATGAATAATCTACATTAATGGACAAAGGGGTTATAATACAAAGAGATAAAAAGCTCAGAAGCCCAACCGTGGCCAAAAAATACTCAGAGGCAAAGGTTGCAGGGGCAAGACGAGGAAAATGTTATTGACCCGGAGAGTCCTTTCAAAAACTACGAGAACAAGATGGTGAAACCCTAGCTAAGCTGGAGACCATTATTGATAAATTCTAGAAACAAGTCGATAAACTTCGGATGGAGGGCTCCGATGGCACTTTCGTTTGGAACAAGCTCGACATAGAGTGAAAGCCGGAGATGCAGTAATTCGAGACCTTTTTTGGGGCAAGCAGCTTGTCACCTGCACAAGTTTAGCCAAAGGAACCAGAATGGTTCGACAGGATATTCAACCGGGGAAAAAAGATGGAAGGCAAATCAACTTGTCAGAAGCTGTGCAGGATCTATACCATCAAAAAGTTTTCTGTCTCTTCAGACGTAACACTTTTGTCACCAATAAGGGTTATTCAGAATAACAGGCACATTTTTGGATCAATGTCTCGGACATTTCATGCATCATGCATAATGCATTTAGACATTTTTTAGCGAAAATTATAAATTTAAATTTATTTATTCGATTCTAATTATTTATCTTTGATTATTTTTCAAGTAAATAATTATACTAACGTTTTTTAATGATTTCAGAATTTTCAAAATTGTCATCTTTAGCTCTATACCCGAGCTCCGAACCCTATTTAAGTGGGAGTAAAAATGACGTCTTCGTGTGAATTTATTCACCGTGCGGGCCTAGCAAGTAGCCTTCGGGATTCATATACCTTATGTCTTCGTGTGAATTTATTCACCGTGCGGGCATAAGGGAATGTTTCCTCTCGAGTTTAACTTAGTCCACACAAGCTTGTAATGGGCTTAGGACTAAGGGTTTGGCAAGCCCAAGGGGGCACCAGCAAGGAGAACTCGAGTACCTTTTTAGAACCTAAACCGGGAGAGTACAGGGAATTAAAGCCCACCTCAAGACCTCTTTCCAAACCCTAGACTGCTTTGTTTCCTGTTTTATTTTCTGTTAAAAGCATGTGAACTAGACAAATATGCGGTTAGGATTTGTTTCAAATTAGCATGCGGGATAGAGATCATGTCCGGGTAGGAATTAAAGCATGTGGGGTAGATATCATGTGGGGTAGGATTTTTCATTTTTATTATTGTTTTGATTTACCTCAATAACTCTTTTTATTTTTTGTTTTCCTTTATTTTGTTTTCATCATTTGCATCATTTAAAAGAGGTGTTGATCCACCAAAAATGTGTTTTTTAAACATGAATAATCTACATTAATGGACAAAGGGGTTATAATACAAAGAGATAAAAAGCTCAGAAGCCCAACCGTGGTCAAATAATACTCAGAGGCAAAGGTTGCAGGGGCAAGATGAGGAAAATGTTACTGACCCGGAGAGTCCTTTCAAAAACTGTGAGAACAAGATGGCGAAACCCTAGCTAAGCTGGAGACCATTATTGATAAATTCTAGAAACAAGTCGATAAACTTCGGATGGAGGGCTCCGATGACACTTTCGTTTGGAACAAGCTCGACATAGAGTGAAAGCCAGAGATGCAGTCATTCGAGACCTTTTTTGGGGCAAACAGCTTGTCACCTGGACAAGTTTAGCCAAAGGAACCAAAATGGTTCGACAGGATATTCAACCGGGGAAAAAAGGCGAAAGACAAATCAACTTGTCAGAAGCTGTGCGAGATCTATACCATCAAAAAGTCTTCTGTCTCTTCAGACGTAACACTTTTGTCACCAATAAGGGTTATTCAGAATAACAGGCACATTTTTGGATCAATGCCACAGACATTTCATGCATCATGCATAATGCATTTAGACATTTGGCATTTTGTTATTTTCTTTGCATTCACATTAACTAACATATACATGTCTCATCAAAAGGGAACACATACTGGATGTACCACCTCAAGCATTGGACACACCCCATCCGCATAAAACTCGCCTGAAAAAGAAGAAGATGAATGCAAGAATCGAGAAAATCGAGGAGAACATGTCCAAATTGAAGAAAGAGCTAGAAGACAAGATAAACCAGAGCAGTCAAAATACTCTGGAAACAATCACAAAGAACCAAGAGTCCTTGGTTGATCAGATCGTTGCCAAGTTAGTTGGCCTACAACAGACCAGTGCGCATGGGGCAGGTTCACCGGAAGGGGTAACCATACAACCTACCCCGCAAGTGGTTTTCTCACCTGAAATCTTACCAGAACTTCGAGGGGACTCATCTGCTGCAAAAGTAAAGCCCTCGTCCTCTGTATTTAACCCTAAGAACAATCCGGGTTATTACCATGTACCTGATTTGGAAGAAGAGGACAAAGCGAGGAAGATGAAGGAAAAAAATCAAACAATTGGAGGAACAAATGAAGGTAGTTAAGTGAGACCATGACTACCATGAAATCGATGTCACGGAACTCAGTCTAGTCCTAGACTTGGTTCTTCCTCCGAAATTTAAGTCCCTAGAATTCGAGAAGTTTGACGGGAATAGTTGTCCATCCACTCATATCAACATGTTCTGCCGAAAGATGACAGGATATGGAGGAAATGACCAACTCCTGATCCACTGCTTCTAGGAGAGTCTGTCGGGCTCAGCCATTCAGTTGTACAACCAGTTAAGCTGATCAAATATCAAGACCTTGAAGGACCTGGCCAAGTCATTTCTGGAACAATACAAGCATATCAATGACATAAGGCCAGATCGAGTTATGCTACAAAGCATGGAAAAGAAGCATAACGAGAATTTCAGACAACACACATAAAAATGGAGGGATTTGGCTGTGCAAGTTCATCCAACGTTGGATGAAAATGAAACCCGAAAGCTCTTCGTACAGACCCTGAAGGATCCATGCTTCGGGCACCTGGTTGCGATCACATCAGGAAGCTTTTCAGACTTGGTTATGGCCAGAGAAATGATTGAGTCGGTCATAAAGTAAGACAAAATTAATGATGGGGAGGCCAGTAGGAAACCTCCTATGCGAGAGTGAGATTAAGAGATTAACAACATCAACCATGCCAGTAAAGGTGTTACGATCTCCAAACTGAAATCAACTGCAGTTGTACCGTCAGGTACTTCTAAACAAGATTCCAGAGAACCAAGGAGGTAAAGAGAACATTTTGACCCTATTCCCATGACCTATAAAGAGCTTTACCATCAACTTCTTGGCACCCATGTAGTGTCACCATACCCGATGGAACCCATGAAGCCCTCATACCCCAAGTGGTATGATGAGAATGCGCATTGTGAATATCACGGCGGTGTTTCAGGGCACACAATTGAGAACTGATACGTATTTAAAAGAGTCGTACAGAAGATGCGTAACCAGAACCTGGATCGACTTCAACAACTTGGGGGCATCTAAGTGAGGAAGATCATTTCATTATTTGAGGCATTCTGTTTGAACTTGTTTTTTCCACTTTTTTCAAGTTTTTATAAGAACATTTGAATAAATTTATGTTACTTTAATGATGACGAGCAATGAATCACATTTGAAAACTTGCAATTATTTGAATATCATTTGAATTAAGAAACTCTGTGACTGGTTCAAAGTTACAGATCTTTGACGAAGTAACATGATTTAAAACAAGGACTTTGGCCTTATCCAGAATATACGCTCAAACACCATACCCTGCTCTTGTAATTAACCAATATAACCTTTTCATTTCATAAGGTGCGGACAACATGGGGCATCATTTGCATATGATAATTACTATGCTTTTCGTTTAAGACGTTCAATGATGATCATTATCTTTACAAATGGAATAGTCCAGTAAGTTAAACTAGTTTAGGTCAGTAGCTTGAAAATTGAACTCTAAAGATGAAATTTTTGACTTTCAACAACACCTAGACTATAACAGGTTCTTCTTGACAATCTTAAGAAATTAAATCCGTAAAGCTGAGCTATCCCACTAAGGCAATTGGTTATAGAGGAAACTTGAAAACCCTGGCCTTATGAATAGATTACGTTCTTGCTCGAACACTTAGCAATTCGGTGTTTGCTCCACTGCTATTGTCCGGTCGAAGACTTTTTAATGAGATGAACCATTCAGTGAACTTGATAAAACTGATTATAATGTTAAGTTGTCCCTCTAAAGCAATTGGTTAAATGCCCGGGCTTTATAGATTCAGCTAGCCAGATAACGGTAAATTAAATCAAATTTATCTAAGCGAGAAATTTTCGGTAATGATGGACTAAGGGAGTTAAGAAACACCTGTTATAGTCAATTTCACAAGAGCACTCAAGAGTTTCATTTTTAGACCAATATTTCTTCACTACCTTTGTTAGAGGAGCTTACAAAACTTGAACAAATGGAGGATTTCAGAGAACTGAAATAGAAGGTCTGGTAATCGATAATGCTAGTTGCGTCATTTTGTGATATTTCAAAAAAAATGACATTTTGGGTTACCAAAACCTTAGAAAGGAGGCCAACCTAAAGGCAACTCATCCTTTTGAACATTTGTCAAAGAGCTATAACTCTGAAACCATTAAAAGAGCTCTTGATCCCTTTGATATTCTTTGAACTCACGTTTACAATTTGATTCGATTACGAACAATATTGTACAACATTTTTATCATATTCCCTCCTAAAACAAGAAAAAGGAGAAAAACATTTTCAAACAGAATAGTCTCAGACATGAATGGTCTGTAAAGCCCAAGCTTGAAAAAGGATGGGGCACAATCGATTCCATGGACCAGATTGGCAGACAAAACCCGGGACTCCATCCAAGAGATAACACATAATATATTCATGTTGCATGCATCTTAGACATTATTAGGTGCATCACATTCATCATTTTAGCATATATAATTTTTGCAGCTTTTAGAGTCAAGTTTCGACTTCAGGATGAAGGATACTCGATTCGTAAGTGCCTTTAAAGAGTGATGGTGGTTGCTTAACTCAGCAGTGAGAAGCTACACCTCAATTGACTTGACATATCTAAAGATCTCAGAATCAATTTCAGATTGGTTCGAGAACCAATTCAGATCAAATCCGGTTCAGCTCAACTCAACAATGAACATGTTTCCAGTTAATGTCTTCAAGCCATATTTCAATTCCACGACAGAAGATATGACTTGCCTAGACCTATGAAGGGAGGCCATTTTTTTTAGATAACATTTGCAGCATAACTCAATGCTAGAAGGGTTATCTGCCAACAAAGACCTTCGAGTTCGACTACGCTCAGCTCCAAGGCACATCATTTGCAACATAGCTCAAGACAAGAAGGGTTGTTTGCAAACAAAAGACCTTTGAGTTCGACTACACTTAGCTTCGAGGGCTAGCTGCCAAAGACCCTCGAGTTCGATTACACTCAGCTTCGAGGGCACATCATTTACAACATAACTCAAGGCTAGAAGGGTTATCTGTCTCTAAAAGACCTTCGAGTTCGACTACGCTCAGCTCTAAGGCATATCATTTGCAGTATATCTTAAGTCAAGAAGGGCTAGTTGCCAACCTCGAGTTCAATTATACTTAGCTTCGAGGGCACATCATTTACAGCATAACTCAAGGCTAGAAGGGTTATCTGTCTCCAAAAGGCCTTCGAGTTCGACTACGCTCAGCTCTAAGGCATATCATTTGCAGCATAACTTAAGTCGGGAAGGGTTATATGTCAACCAAAGACCTTTGAGTTCGACTACGCTCAGCTCTAAGGCATATCATTTGCAACATAGCTTAAGGCTAGAAGGACTATCTGCCAAAGACCTCCGAGTTCGACTACGTTTAGTTCCAAGGCACATCATTTACAGCATAACCCAAGGCAAGAAGGGCTATCTATCAATAAAATTGTCGAGTTCGATTCCACTCAGCTCGATGACACATCAATCGCACTACTGTCCGAAGTCGAGGTTTTCAAGTCGAGAAGAAGAACCGGGTTAACCGTGCCTTAGTGACAAGAAACTATTTTTCTGGCAGCATAGCTTAAGTCGAGAAAAGCTATCTGTCAACGAGGACCTTTCGAGTTCAATTTCATTTAGTTCGAGGGCCTATCAACCACGTGGTGGAGTCAAAGAATAATTTTCCAGTCAAATTTTCAAACCGAGATCTTTAAACCGAGGAAATGACCGAGGATGACTACAACGAGAAGCCACATCCCGATTCAAATTATGGACTATGGCTTCAATTCCATATCATTTCAATATGAACTCGACTTTGCAACGGGGGGAGCCGTCCACAACTCAATTTTACAGGGAGTTATTGTTAATTGAAATATCATAGTCCATTTTCAACTCCACCGAATGAAAATTTATTTCATTTTATATTTGTCCTATTTTTCGCTCTACGAAAAAGGATAAAGAGGGGCAGCTGTGGACACTAATTTTCGTTCGTTTATACTTATAATATTATTTTATTATTTTATAGTATAATACATGTATATGTATCTATATTTATTACATGTTCTCTTCATTTACAGGTCCAACTAGAGGCCCAATGTCTGCAAACTCAAAAGCCTGGATCCAGTGGAGTTACCTGAACTGGTCCAAGCCCGACCCGGTTTAGGACCCGAACCACCCAAAGGTGCAGAACCCTAGTTCACCTGCATCTCTCTTGGCACCGCAAGCCCTCAACATAGTTAACCCCGTATGATTCTTAGAGAGCCTCGATTCCGGTGGCAACGTCCTTTGATTTGCTCGGTGTTTGAAGACCACATGAAGACAAAAAACAAAGCAAAGAGTTTTAATCTCATTAGAACTCTAAAACCGCACGAAATAGGCTTTCATTTTTGCTATAAATAAGTGTAAAATCAATATGTAAAGAAGGGGGAAGCGAAAAATAGAGAGAAATTTTTTCAATCGAAACACATTTATCATCAATAAAAAAAGAAGAAACTGAAATTGTTTCAACCAAAACCAAAGATATTCCAGCTTTCTTTTTCGTTCACTTTCTTTATATATTTGTTAAATCCTTAGTGTAACGGAAATTTTGTTTATAAGTTCACGCAAGTTATAGGCTTAAGAAATAATAAATAAATAAATGCTGGGAATTACCTTGTTGTGGCTTCGTTGTTTGGGTTTTCAACCGAGGCGATGAAGGCTACTTCGGTTCGTGGGGAGCCAACTGCCGTGGGATAATGAGCCAAAGGAGGAGAAGAGTGAATAAGTGTGAGGCTGCGAGCAGATTGGAATTGGGGAAAGAATGAGTTTTCTTATTTTAATTTTGGGCAAATCACGCAAAAGGTCCTCATACCTTTAGCGTGTTTTGCATTTAAGTCATCAAGTCATGGGTTAATTATCTATAGGTTCTAAAACTTTAGGCATCTATTTATATTCTGGTCACTAATTTATGGGTAAATTGTGTTTTGGTCCCCCGTGTTTTACATATTTATATCTGGCCCCAAATTAATTTTCTCTTCTTTAAATTCGACCCTCTATTGTTATTTTTATTTCAATTTAGTCACTTCTACATATCTTATTGCTATTATTATTATTATATTATTGTTTTTTCCTATTTCATTTTTTTTATTTTGTTATTATTATTTTTATTTAATATCTTTTTTCTTTGATTCATATATATATATATTTGTTTTCTTTTTAATTTGATTTATTATTTTAGTTTTTATTATTTTTCTTTGATTTATTTTGTATAAATATATTTTCTATTTATTTATTACATCTTTCTTATTTTATGTTTTTTATTATATATATATATATATAATATTTACTTCTTATTATATTTTTATTTTATGTTATCTTATATTTACTTCTTATTATATTTTTATTTTATGTTATCTTATATTCTTTGCTTTATTTAATATTTTTATTTTTATTTTTTTTTATTTTTTATTTATTTTTTTATCTTAGTTTTCATTTGATTTGCTTCTCTTTGTCTCTCTTTATTTATTTATTTATTTATTTTATATTTTTTTTAATTTTAATTTTCTTTCTTTTGATTTATTAGTATTTATTTATTTATTTATTTTCTCTAACATTTTAAACTTTTTTTCAACTGATCAAAGGTAAGCAATTCGGCTCGAGTTTTTTAAATTTTAATTTAATTTTTTTAATTTTTACAATTAAGGACAATTGGAAAATTAATTGGTAAGGGCGGTTCAAGGGTGCTAATCCTTCCTTAATCGTAACTGACTCCCGAATCCGATACGTTTCTGGTACAATACAGATCAGATAAGATGGTGTCCAACCTACCTAAATTTATTTTAAAGTGGTCGGTGGCGACTTTAACCATTTAATCCAAGTCGAAGCCCAATTCCGGGGACCAACCGAAAGACGGACTCGACAGAGGTAAAGTGAATTTCATCCATTCTATGATGGAATTCAATTCCCTTGTTGGAGGAAATTGAAATTTGATCATACTACCCTCATGAATCTTTTGATAACTTATTCATATATTGAATAAAAATATTTTTTTATTATTTCGGGTCGGGTTTCTAATTCATATATTCGGGTCGGGTCGGGTGAAACTTTATTTTGGTCGGGTCAGGTCGATTTTTTTAAGTGTGATATTCGGATCGGGTCGAGTTCGGGTTTAGGGTGAAAAATACCCGACCCGACCTGAAAATATATATAATTTTACCTTATATATTTAGGAATAATTACACTAATACCCCTCTATATATAACTTGTTTTCAATTAAGTCACTGTTTTTATTGAATAAAAATAATTTTTTATTATTTCGGGACGGGTCAGGTGAAACTTTATTTTGGTCGGGTCGGGTCAGTTTTTTTTAAGTGTGAAATTCGGGTAGAGTTCGGGTTTAGGGTGAAAAATATCCGACCCCACCCGACCCAAAATATATATAATTTTACCTTATATATTTAGGAATAATTACTATAATACCCCTTTATATATAATTTTTTCCCAACTAAGTAATTGTTTTTATTGAATAAAAATAATTTTTTATTATTTCGGGTCAGGTCAGGTGAAACTTTATTTTGGTAGGGTCGGGTCGGGTAGACCAAAAACCTGACCCAACCCGACCCATGGCCATCCCTAATTGGGATGATTTTAACTTAGCATGATTTTTATAAGAAAAAATAACCTCAGTGATCGAAAATGCCTTATAATATGCAATTTTAACCATTTTTTTTTTTGAATTTGCCAAAATGACCAACAAATTCGCAACGCGAATCTGTAAATCGCAACACAGAAGTCAAATTTGTAATGCGATAGTCAAATTCGTAACACAGATGTCAAATTCGTAACGCGATAGTCAAATTCGCAACACAAAAGTCAAATTCGCAACGCGGAATTTCAAATTCGCATTTGAATTTCAAATTCGCAACTAGATTTTCGAATTCGCAACACGAATTTAATTTCGCAACAGATTTTAGTTTCGCAACACAAATATTTTAGGTATATAACAACGCAGCAACAATAACTCATAACCTAAATCCCTAAATCGCAACTCATTCCATCTCCATCTATCACTCTCTCCGGCGACATCCGTTCCTATATCCAACGACATCCTTCCCCTTCTCTAATTTTTTTTACATAATTTTATTTCTATATATTTTTTCAATGATTTCTCTCCTAAATTATCAACTATCAACTTAATAAATGTATGTTTTTCTCTAAGTTAATGATGATATATAGTTTATAGCTCGTTTGTTTAGTAAATTAATTTACAATTTGTAGAATTAAATTATCTAATGTTGATCATGTTTGGATAGATTTGTGTTTTGGAGGGTCATGGGAGAATGTTCATGATGTTTTACAATATGTGTCTTTACCCATGAATCTTCAACTAAAACTGTTATTAAAAAAGTTAACTTATGAAACTCTAATGTTATGTGTTGCAAAGAAATTGAATTTAGAGCCTCTAAGTGGATTTAGGCTATATTATCAGAGAAAATGTAAAGTTTATTTGTTAACCGACAATGAAGATATTGAACGATTCATTATTTACATTAGTGTTGCGCAAGAATATGATGTTACATTTTATGTTGTTGAACCTAGAAGTAGTGAAGTTGGGTCAGTAGCGGGTAGTAATTAACTAAGTTCTTCAACCCCAGTTTATGGTGCTCACAATGTATAACGTTGTTATCAACCTCAAAATTTAATAGTTCCACCACAATTTCATCACCAAGAAAATTTTATTTCACCACATTTCCAATATCAAACCCAATATCAAACACAATCTCAAAACCCACAACCTTTTCCTAATCCAAATCTCAATCAACTTTCAGCACCAAATTCCGGTTTTCGTATTGACCCGTTAGACGATTATGAGCCAACAGAAAAAATTTTGAGTACTAGTCAGTATTCAAAATTTGATCTTGGTCAATACTCGGACTTTGATCTTGGTCAATACTCAGATTTTGATGATGTGATGGAAGAAGAAACAGACCCTGCGTGTAATGATTTTGATATTGGTCAATACCCGAATTTTGATGATGAAACAACTGTTGCCGAGGAAGATGTTGTTGATAATAATGAGGAGGAAGTTACGGCTGTGAATGAACATGTTGAACATCCATTCTGTAATTCATATAATCCTGAAGAAGAAGAAGAAGAAGAAGAAGAAGAAGAAGTCCCCGAAGAAAAAAAAAGAAAATGCCATGGGAGTATAACTGGAATATGCCAGAATTACTTCAGATACCGGAAGAAGAGTTGGTAAAGATAGCAGTTGATTGTTACACAAAAGTTATTCGTATCAAGAAAGATGATTGTTTTTATACAAAGGAATACTTGAAGATAGCTTTGTATACGAAATGTGTGGAATATGGCTATCAACTAAAAGTTAACAAATCAAGCAAAGATCGTTTCGAAACAAGGTGTATGATTGACAAAAACTGTACGTGACGTATGATTGCAAAGAGGATAAAAGATTTCAAAATGTTTCAAGTTAGGACTTTTATTGATAAACATACATGTTCAAGAACCCAAGTTTTTCCTCACTATAGACAAGCAAATAAAAAGGTGTTTGGTGGTTTTCTGGCTGAGTTAATTGTTTTTGAATGGAAGGGTATATCGGGGACATGAAATTATGACTGACATGAATGCTTGGTTCAAGATTAGTATCTCATATTCTCAAACTTGGAGAGCCAAATGTTATGCCTTGGAATTATTGAGGGGGTCGCCAGAAGCATCGTTTGCCCAACAGTCGGCTTATTGTCACAATTTAAAGCTGAAAAATCCTGGGTCGGTAACTCATATCAAAACAGATAGAGATGGACGCTTTGAGTTGTTGTTTATCGCTATTGGTGCTGTGGTTAGTAAATAATTATAATTTTGTTGACTCATTTTTGTTAGTTGCATGCATTTCACATTTAAATGATTATATTTCTTGTGTATATGATTTTGTAGATTTGTTCATTTATTACTTGCATGCGCCAAGTTATTATAGTTGACGGAGCACATTTGAAAGGTTGATACCTTAGAGTAAACTTATTATCAGTAGCCATGGATACTAACAATGGGATACTGCCAATATCTTACGGGGTTGGCAAATCTGAAACCTCTGATTCATGGACATGGTTTATGGGGCATCTTAGGGATTGTATAGGTCCTATTAGCAATCTGACAATCATATCCGATAGGGTAAACTCAATTGACAACGATGTTAGAAGGTGTTTCCCATGTGCTTTTCATGGACTTTGTGGTGTTAATTTGTATAGAAATATAAAATCAAGGTCTGCTGGTATAAAAAATCACAAATGGACATACTGGAAGGCTGTAAAAACTTATCGGAAAGTGGATTTTAATAAGCATATAAATTGTTTAAGACATGTTTTGCCTCAATGTGCTCAAACACTAGAAGATGTCGGGTTTGAAAGATGGTCAAGAGTATATCAACTTGGAGCAAGATATGGTTTCATGACGTCTAATAGCGCATAATCAATCAACGCTCTAAGTCGTCATTCCCGAAAATTACCCATTACTATGTTAATAGAGTTTTTTCGAGCCTCTATTCAACAGTGGTACTACAAGAAAAGAAACCATGCATGTATTATTTCTTTAAATTCGTAACTTATCATATATTTTACTAAGTATTATTTATTTAAATTTACAGGAACATTGGAACGTCGTGTTACACCATAGACTGAAAAAAAGATAACGAAACGTGTTGTGAAGTCAACGTCATGGAGAGTTGAACCATGTTCAAACACTTTGTTTGAAGTATTGGATAATAACTTAAATGGGCTTGTCGATCTAAATGCAAAGATGTGTAGTTGTAAGAAATGACAAACATCTGGTTATCCGTGTGACCATGTTATAAAAGTTGCTCTTCATCTAAACTAAGATAATTCAAGCGCATACGCTATGGATTGCTACACTATAGAAGTATAACGACATACTTATGCCGAGATTGTCTACCCATATCCACATCCTTCTGAGTGGGACATACCAGATGACTTACAAACAGTTTTGCCACCAGTCATAGACAGCATGCTACCTGGCCGACCAAAAAATCACGATCGTATACCGTCTAAGGGTGAAGAGAAGAGGATATCGACATGTAGTAGGTGCAAGGAAAGTGGTCATACAAGGTTTACCTGTGGATCACCAGTGCCATCATAATCATCTTTTCCTCTACCAAAAAATGGATCCTCATCAAAATCCAAAGCTCATATGGTACCAAGCAAAAGGAAATCAAAATCTTAATTAAAATCAAAATCCCAATCACAACCAGCTTCACCTTTTGGGACTTATTAACTTAGGTGATTTTTAAATGCAAACGTTGTATTATGTGTATTTTATGTGTGAATGCATACATTTTCAGTTAGACATTCATTAGTAACTTGAGTTTGAACATTGCTATGATATGTTCAGTTGTTATCATGTTGGGATTTTCTCTTGCGTTTGATTGCTTGGATAGTTGTTCTCTTGCTTCTTCAAGTGTCCTTAGCTTGTATTTATAGCTTGGAATGTGTTTGATGTTGTATATAACTTGATGTTGTATGTTGCGATCAACGCGAAAGTTAAATTCGCAACGCAAAATCACAAACCAAAAATCGCAACGCGAATTTGACTTTCGCGTTGCAAATTTGACTATCGCAATGCTTATTTCGCATTGCAAATTTACCTTTCGCGTTGTGAATTTGACTATCGCAATGCTTATTTCGCGTTGCGAAAGTTTAACTTCAACATGTCTTTTTTACCTTCAACATAATACAGATTGAAAATTAAACAACAAATCAATTAAACATTGTTGTGGGTACATTATTTGAACATTGTTATGGGTACATTATTTGGAAAATAATGTTCCGGGCTTCGTTAGAAATAACCCTTTTTCATCAGATTAATTTCATTTTTGTGGGTACATTATTTGAACATTGTTATGTATATATTTGTTGTGTATGTATGTTTTGGTTTGATTATATTGTATGTATATTTTCATTCAGATGAGATGGGATGTGCATAACAAAACAATCTATATCTTCCATGTGAGTACTTTATTCCAACCATTTGACAAGTGTGACAACCCCATCAACTCACAACTCAGCTTTGAACTCAATCAATATTGTCTTTTAGCTTGATGGTTCATAAAGCATGTTACTTGAACAGTATGAATCAATTATGTAATTTCCATGTTCAATTTAACACTGCATTTTAAATTCATTTCATATGTAATTGGAATTTGAATTTAAATTTCAATTTGAGTTTGAATTTCTACTATAAATTTTAGCCCAAGCCTTTGTTCCATCCAAACAACAACTTACTCAATGGAATAACTTAGCCAATATGCATGTTATCATTGATTAATCCTAATTTCCATTGTGTTTTTTCAACTTTAAACGCGAGGGAAATCCCGACCATCGTAATTTTTTGTTAACAAGCAGGAAGATTGGATATTCGAAGAATGCCTTTCGGATATTATCCATTTCAGTCAGCTCACTGAGGTAGTTTAACCCTAAACTGAAACTGTCTTAGCTAAACATACTTGATGTAGAAGCAGCTGCAGATTTAAAATCTCAATGGTGATGCATTTGGTTCTCAAACAGTTAAATCGTCAGAAACGTTTCGGGCGTATGATCTGGGTGGTATACGAGAAATGCAACAAATGGCAACTAAAAATTCTGATAAACAGACATGATATTAAACAGTGAAAACAAAGTCAAATATGTTTCAAACTAGCACGATATTCACATGATGTCATTATTCCATCATAGTTCACAAAATGCATCAAATAACATTCCAGAAGTAAGCACTTAAATAAACATTTAAAAGGACAATATATAGGTTTAGTGCAGGTTAAAGGACAACATAAAGAGTAGTAGTTTATTCTTGAAACTTAAATTAGCAACACTGTGAAGTTAGTATTTGTCTTTGTTTTGTTTTTTTGTTGAAGTAATGCAATTCATTCAAGTTTCAATTTGCAGAATAAGAGTAGTTTCTGAAACTTAAATTCGCAACGCGAAAATGAAAATAGTATCGCGAAACTAAAATCGCGTTACGATTTTAGTTTTTGCGTTGCGATTTTAGTGTTGCGATTTTCATTTTCGTGTTGCGAATTTAAGTTTGAAAAACTATTCTTCTGCAAATTAAAACTTGAATGAATTGCATTTCTTCAACAAAAAGACAAAATAAAGACAAATACTAACTTCACAGGGTTAAAGACTAAACAATTTAGCAGTATTGGCAGCAACCAAATGAATTTACTAAGCAATCTCAGTGAAATGGGTAATCTTTATATATATTGAAATTACCAGTAAATTTATCATCAATATAAGAAAAATCTAATAATAAAAAAATTCAAAATAAAAATAAGAGATTAAAAAACTAACCATCGGTGGTTGATTTTCCATTTCTGACCGTGAATGGTTGTGAGGGTTGCTCTGAGAGATGGAGATAGACGGATTTCGCTGGAGATGGGGACGGATTTTGTCAGAGATAGGGACGGATGTCACCGTAGAGAGTGAGAGATGTAGATGGGACTGAGTTGTGATTTAGGGTTTTAAGTTATGATTTGCGATAATATTGTTTACATTTGTGTTGTGAAATTAATATTGTGTTTCGCATTGCGAATTTGACTTTCGCGTTGCGAATTTGACTTTTGTGTTGCGAATTTTGCTATCGCATTGCGAATTTTACTTATAAGTTGCGATTTACAAATTCGCGTTGCGAATTTGACTTTTGTATTGCGAATTTGACTATCGTGTTGCGAATTTGACTTCTGTGTTGCGATTTACATATTTGCGTTGCGAAATTGGAAACTGGGTTGCGAAATTGGAGTTCGTGTTGCGAATTTGAGATCGCGTTGCGAATTTGTTGGTCATTTTGGCAAATCCAAAAAAAGTTGGTTAAAATCGTATATTATAAGGCATTTTCGGCCACTGAGGTTATTTTCTTTTTTTATAATTTATTGAAATGAATAATCAATCAATAAAATTAAAATTTAATATTTTTTATTTTTTTATAATATATTGCTACATGTAATTTATAAAACAAACTAAAATTAAGCACCACAAAAACAAGAAGGGCAATCCTGTCATTTTGCATTACTGAAATCAAATTCATCCGACATGTCTGCGAACCAAACAGAATATGGAATTGGATTCCAATTCTTGACAAATTCCAATTCCTTCACAGATTTCAATTCCGTCAGAAACATTCCAGCGAACCAAACGCCACCTAAGAGATATGAGTTTGCACGAACAAAGTGATTTCTGTGTTAAATATTTTTTTAAGGTTTTATGTTTATATACCATGACTGTTAAAAGTATGAGCGTTTAACGTTAAATGATTAAGAGTTATCTTCGAATAGATATAACCTTTCACTTACCTAATAATAATAATAATTATAAAAAGAGATACGAGCAGGGGAGGAGCTCTGTTGGGGCTCCTCATGTTAAAAGTTAAGTATATTTGATATAACTTTGGTCTAATAGTATTTTGGTTATGTAAAAATAAATATTTAAACTAAAAATTTATTAAATATTTAATCAAGTAGAGGTCGAACTAAAAAATGATAACTCCATGTTCTCAAATGTTTGGTTCTCAAATGTTTGGTTCAGAAACAATGTAAGTCATTGTAACTTTAAATATTAGATAAATTAGGTGTTGTTTGTGAATTTTGAGTTGTATATATATATATATATATATATATAGGGTTAATACAAGGTACTATTTGTATAAAGACTCTCAATCATCTGACAATGAACGCTCATTTTCTTACATATACAATGCCCAAACTCGGAACCTCAAGGATAACAACAATCCCTTAATCCTTAAAGTCGCTTGGTTCGTGTTAAATTTTGAGTATGAATACTCAATAACTCATTTAATTTTTCTTAAATAATCTAATATTTCAACATCTGTCAATTCTGACTCCGTCTCTTAATAAAATGTTTAATATATTTAAATGTTTGAGAAAACAAACACGCTTTTAAAGTTACGGACTTTAGAGCGGTAGAATAGATGCTAAAGTGTAAAGCATTTCTACATAAAAAAAAAAAAAAAGGTTTCGTTAGTACAAATATAGTCGGTAGAAAAGAAAAGAAAAAGTAAGCGTAGAACATTTACTATGAATCATGCTTTAATTTCTTTTAATCTGATTAATAAGGTCAAGAATTGTATCAAGAGGAGCGACATAAAAGATTGATTGAAAATATGAAAAAAAAAACAATAACTTGATCATACCCTCGACAACCATATTGATTTTGCAATTCATCTATTTAATATTTTTTATCCAACATTTCTTATGTAGATTGGAATTGTTTAAATTAACGATAGTAGATTATGAACAACAGTTAGATCAACGATTTGTTTTGTAATTTATATACAATCAGTTTAGATATCAAAATGTTTAAGATTAAAATTCCATATGAGATACAATCTTTCATAAATATCCTATAATTCAATTAGGCGGTGAGCCATACTCGGCTCAAGTGTGGCATGGGGCTGTTACTTTTCTAAACTAAACGATATATGTGATTTTGAAAAAGATTAAATTTTAGGTACCAAAATATAACAAAATTAATAGTTTAGGTGTTAAAATTGAAATTTATCCTTTGTTAGTGGTTGTTTTAAATTTTGGGCCGGTCTTGGATTGAATTTCAAACCATATTGGATAAATGGCCCAATTTAATTAAATCAAATCCATCCCACAATGCAGGAGAAGGTTAACGAGTAAATAACGCATCAGTCATACCTCATTTGTAATCCATAGTGGAATGTACACTGTACAGCGATTATACCAAGTATCTCTTGCAATTAATATAAATAATATTTTTAACCACATATAACCTAGATTAATTAAAAAATGTTAGCTCTTCGAACTATATCAAACAAATAAAAAAATTAAGGATAAATATCGGATTACATAATAATTTTGGTTAATATATAATGTGATACATAAAATTTTAATTTGATTTAATTGTTTTAAGAAAACACTAATACTATTACATGTTTATTATTATTATTATTATTATTATTATTTTCCTAGAGTGTATCACGTGAGCCTTTTCTTCTTGCTCGAACTTTAGTTAAATAGTTTAATTCACTTAATGTGTGTACTTAATTTTAAAAACGTAATAATAATAACAACAAAGTGCATGTACTTAGTATATCACAACTATTCTATTAGGTATAGTAAATTCCACCAATCGTGTCTCTAGAGATGAGTATGAGACTCGAACCTGATGGGTATGAAATACGAACTTGACGGGTTCCAACTTGATCGGGTTAGGTTTTTTTTAAAGAAAATTAGATTTGGGTCGGGTTGGGGTTGGAGTCGGATTTAGGGTGAAAAATATCCGACTCGACCCATAAAAGATAATTTTATCTTATATATATATTTAGAAAAATTATAATAATACCCCTATATATATATTATTTTTTTAATTAAGTCATTGTTTTATTGAATACAAATATTTTTTTAAATCATTTCGGGACAAGTCAGGTTGAATAGGGTGAAATCTTATTTTAATAGAGTCGAGTCTAGAATGGATGACTCCTTATTATCGGGCAGGATCGAGTGAATCAAAAACTCGACCCATCTCAACCCTACGTGTCTCTCACTAATAATAGAAGAAAAATAAAATATATAATATATTAAATACGAAGTAAATATTAAAAGAGCGGGAGCTTTGTCACGTGACCTTGTTCGCATCGAAATCCGCAGCCGTGTAAAACAGAATAAAAAAATATAAATAAAAGGGAATGCAAAGGAGGACTGAGATCTTGTCCCCTATTCCAACGCCCGCCCATACCGAATACTAGCAAATAAAACTAAATAAATAAATAAAAAGTCACACACTTGTCGTTCACGGGCATTTGTCGTCACGAGTCACGTGACAGCGCATGACAATGGTTATTATGTCGATTATAATAAATGCTTACATCGTATGCATCATACATACATGTATGCATGCATGTGTGTTGTTGACTAAAAGTGAAAGCTAGAAAAAGGAAACGGCGGGGTTGTCTAAAAAAGTCGCACTTATATACGTTTAAGAAACGATATGATCGGAACTTAATAAGATAATTAATAAATTTAAAAAATCGCTATTAGAAATATTGACATACTTATAATATTTTAAGTAGAAAATATGAAAAATTATTTTAAAAAATTGATAACTGATAAACTTTGGTTATCTTTAGATATTAATACATATATATAAATGTCTATAATTATTTCATTCTGGAAAATATTATTTTTAAAGTTATATTTTGAGTGAGTTTTAATATATTAATTTTGTAATTATACGCATTTAATGATTTATTTTTATGTTACGGTATATATTGTTATTAAATTAAAAATAATAAACATAGATATTACATATTTATTATTATCTATGATTAAAATTGTTAAATTTAAATTCTAAATAATTATCGTAACCGCCTTTTGGTTGAGTCCGAAATTAGGCTTCGACTTGGGTTAAATGATTAGGAGTCTCCACCGATAATTTATTTTAAACAAAATGGGCTGACCAGATACCTTATTGCTTACCTGATATGCATCTTACCAGTGATGTATCGGTTTCGGGAGTCGGTTACAGTCAATGAAGGGTTAGCACCCTTGAACTGCCCTTTCGGTACTGTGTAATTTCCAATTATCTTAAATTAAAAAAAATATAAGTCTAATTTAAAAGGTAAAATAAAGATCCAAATTATTTACCGCTGACAGTTTTAAAAGTATATCCTTATAAAAGTCAAGAAATATGTTAGAGAGAAAAAAATGAAAACAAATACAATTGAGAAAGAAAAAAGGAAATAAGATTCAACATGAAGATAAAAAAATGAAAAAATAATAAATAAAAAAATAGATAGAATAGTAAAAATCTATATACAATTAACAAATAAAAATAAGAAAGAAAGTAATAAAATGAACATCAAGAAAATATAAAATAAATGTCAAGAAAATATAAAATAAATAAAAATGAAAATAATGTAGAAAAGAAAAAAAGAGAGAAAAATATACATATATGCAATATAATCAAATAACAAATAACCAAAATATATAGTAATACAAATAGCAAAAGTATATATACATAGTGATAAAATATAGTAATATATAAAAGAGAAAATAATCTCAGTGACAAAAAATGCCTTATAATATACGATTTTAACCAACGTTTTTTAGATTTGCAAAAATGATAAACTAAATCGCAATGCGATCGATAATTCGCAACGCGATCTCCGGTATCGCAAATCAGTTTCCAGATTCGCAACGCGAACTTCGACTATCGCATTGCGATTTACATATTCGTATTGCGATAGTCCAAGTTCGCGTTGCGATAGTCAAAGTTCGCATTGCGATTTATTACAAATTCGTTGCGATAGTCCAAGTTCGTGTTGCGATTTATTCCAAATTCGTTGTGATTGTCCAAAATCGCAACGACTGGTGGTATTGCATTTGTTTCTTAAGAATTTTCTCTAAAAATATAGTATTCGCGCGGACGTGTCGAAGACACGTATTACCATGACCACGACAACTAGACGAGACGGACGGCGGCGGCGGCGGTGCGCGAGAGTCCCCCTTGTTCTTTATCACTCAACAAGGAAGTGGGAAAGTCAAGCCTTAAATACCATTTCCAATAGTGTTTCCAATACTATGTGAGATTGAGCATTACCAACACTTGTTTCCAATACTATGTGATTAATCAGGAAACAATTAACAATCATGCACCTTAAAACAACTGAATCAGCAACCAATTGCATTAGTATTATACGATTAAATATGTCATAATTAAAAGTCAATTTACAATCAATCGCGATTATTGCAATTTTAAGCAAAACATTCAAAAAAATTGCATCACTTGCGAGAATAAAAAAATTGTTATCGTGCAATTACAATCAATTGAAAATAAATTAGAATTGCATGAAAACTAAACGAACCACAAATACTTTTCATACAAATACTAAAGTCATTAACTATAATTCACAAATAATATCACTATTTAAGGCTCAATCCCACATAGTATTGGGAACAAGTGTTGGTAATGCTAAATCCCACATAGTATTGGAAACACTATTGGGAATGATATTTAAGGCTTGGCTTTCTCACTTCCTTGTTGAGTGATAGAGAACAAGGGGGACTCTCGCGCGCCGCCGCCGCCGCCGTCCGTCTCATCTCGGGTCGTGGTCATGGTCGTGGTCGTGGTCATACGTGTCTTCGACACGTCTGCGCGAATACTATCTTTTTAGAGAAAATTCTTAAGAAACAAATGCAATACCATCAGTCGTTGCGATTTTGGACCATCGCAACGAATTTGGACTAAATCACAACGTGAACTTCGACTATCGCAATGAACTTGGAATAAATCGCAACGCGAACTTCGACTATCGCAACGAACTTGGAATAAATCGCAACGCGAACTTGGACTATCGCAACGAACTTGGAATAAATCGCAACGCGAACTTAGACTATCGCAACGAATTTGGAATAAATCGCAACGCAAACTTGGACTATCGCAACGAACTTAGACTATCGCAACGCGAACTTGGACTATCGCAACGAATTTGGAATAAATCGCAACGCGAACTTGGACTATCTCAACGAATTTGGAATAAATCGCAACGCGAACTTCGACTATGAACTTGGAATACCGCAATGCGATAGTCGATGTTCGCGTTGCGAATTTGGAAACTGATTTGCGATACCGGAGATCGTGTTGTGAATTATCGATCGCATTGCGATTTAGTTGGTCATTTTGGCAAATCCAAAAAAAGTTGGTTAAAATCGTATATTATAAGGCATTTTTGGTCACTGAGGTTATTTTCTCTATATAAAATATATAATAGTGATAAATATATATATATATATAGATTAAAATGACGAAAAAATAAATAATAAAAAAACTAAAAAATAATAGATAATAAAAATATAAAATTAAATATATATAATAATAAATATACTGTTGGAATTAAAAAAATAAGAAATAAAAAACATTAATAATAAAATGAAGGGACCAAATTGAATGGAAAAAAGGTTAGGGGCTCAAATTAAAAGGAAAAAAATTATAGGCCGAATTAAAATGGATTTAGGTGGGAGAATTGAATATTTAAAAATAGGAACACGCCTCGGGGGTAGATCTAGGTTTGAAACTTCGAAACCTCACCCCTTTTTGGTCATCGGCGCAACTCACGTTTTGGGTTATTCGAACCAAATCTCAAGAAAAATAATATGTATATGCGAGAAATGAACGAATCAATGTAAAAAAGATGTTACCTTTTATTTCATTTTCAAATAATTTACAATAGCTTTACTTTTGTATTTTTTCGTGTTTTCCTCTGTATTTTGTATGTAAATCGTGTGTTACAATAGTGAGTTACAATGACTATTTATAATGTTTTGGATCCTACATTTAGGAGTTTGAATCATAGTAGAAATCTATCATATTTTTAGGAGTTTGAATCCTAGTAAAACTCTGTCATATTTTTAGGAGTTTAAATCCTAGTAAAACTCTAACGCTATCTTTGTTTTCTGAATCCCACTAAATCAGAGTTGTTGAGAGTGTTGTAACCGGACGAAAAGTTGTGTTGACAATAATATTTTATAAAATATCTAAACAATCAAATAATTTTTTGTGTAAATAAAATTATTAAAACAATGTTGTAGGTGAAAACATGAAGAACTATTAAAAAATTTTAAAACATAAATTGCATAAATTTTGCATCTATACTTACTCTAATAGTATTGATATTTATAGAAATATTGTCCTGGAAAATATTTATACCTATATTGTATGTATCGATACTTATATTTAAAATTTAACGGGTTAAAATAAAATAGACGCTACCTATTATGTTAAATTACCTACTGATTTGTTTGAATGTTACTAATAATGTAAATGGTAAAATAAAATATGTACTACCTATTACGTTAAAATACTTACCGATTTGTTTAAATGTTACTAATAATATAAACGGTAAAATAAAATAGGCGCTGCATATTATATTAAATAAGTGCTACCTATTATGTTAAATTATCTATCAGTTTGTTTGAAATTTACTAATAATGTAAACGGTAAAATAAAATAGGCGTTACCTATTACGTTAAAATATCTACCGGTTTGTTTAAAGATTACTGATAATGTAAACGGTAAAATAAAATAGGCACTACCTATTACGTTAAAATATCTACTGGTTTTTTTAAATATTATTAATAATGTAAACGGTAAAATAAAATAGGTGCTACGTATTTTGTTAAATAGATACTACCTATTACGTTAAATAAATTATTTTGAAAACCTGACCGGACAGGCCGGTTCAACCGGGAACCGTTGTCTAGTCCGGTTCAAACTAAATCGGTTGAACCGCTATTAGTAAACCGGCCGGAACCATTGAACCGTTTGAACCGGACCGGCTAAAAACCGGGAAAAACCAGAAAAAACCGCCATTTTTTTTTAAATTAAACCAAACGACATTGTTTGTTAAACGAGCCATGTCGAACTCGAGTATTGCTGAGCTCGACTCAAACTTTAAAAGTAAGCTCAACTCGACTCAAACTCACGAACTAAAAATTATCAAGTTCAACTCGAACTCGAAATATAATATTAAAACTTGAACTCGAAAAGACTTGAACTCAAAAAAAATTTAGAAGCTCGATTGAAGCCTAAAATTCGAGCTTGATTGAAGTGAAAGAATAATTCGCTTAATGCTCACCAAAAGGCTCTATGATTTTGAATGTCAAATTACCTCTATAATTTATAGAAGTTAGTTGGGATGCTCGTCTATGTTTCTTAGCCATGTGAGATATTTTTTTTAAAAAAAATTAAACCAAACAATATCATTTTGTTATGATTTTTTTAGCCCCAAATTTATTTTTTAATTGTAGTTATATAATTATATTTATTATTTAATATGTTTTATCTTAAATATTTATGTTGTAGTTAATTTGAATTATTTTGTTTCACTTGATTTTATGGTTTTTAACTCATATATGTTATGACTTGCTCTGAATATGACTTGTAATATACAAAATTATTTTTTATTAAATATTTTTGGTATTTTTATTTAATTTTTTAAATAATTATGACGTCGTTCGGTTCTTCCGACCGGTCGGATCGGTTCGACCGGTTGAACCAGTGAACCGATAGCATGACCGGTTCGCTAACCGGTTCGGTTCTGAAAACCATGGTTAAATAAGTGATATATATTATGTTAAACTACCTACCAGTTTGTTTTAAGGTTGCTAATAATGTAAACGGTAAAATAAAATAGACGCTACCTATTATATTAAAATACCTACCGATTTTTTTAAAGATTACTAATAATGTAATGGTAAAATAAAATAGGCGCTACATATTACGTTAAAATATCTACCGGTTTGATTTAAAAGTTACTAATAATATAAACGGTAAAATAAAATAGGCGCTACATATTTTGTTAAATAGGCGTTATCTATTATATTAAGTGATACATATTATGTTAAATTATCTACCGGATTGTTTGAAGGTTGTTAATAATGTAAATGGTAAAATAAAATAGACGCTACATATTACATTAAAATAATTACCGATTTGTTTAAAGATTAATAATAATGTAAACGGTAAAATAAAATAGGCGTTACCTATTATGTTATTATAGTTGATAATATTTTCAGTAATTAGTCGGTTATATTAAAGACAATATTTTTTTGGCACATTTTATATACAACGATAATATTCTCAATTATAACCATTATTATTATCAACGCATATAATATTTTCGGTGAAAACATATAATATTTTTGATATCATTTTTAATCGGTAACCTATTTAACCAATAACACTATTTTTTAACAGTATATTAATCTGCGGTGTTTTTCCCGAAAAATCATCCTTTTAATTTAATATTCCCGATCAGACACCGGTCAGATTATATTTCTCGATTTAACACCCTTTGCAGTAAGACGCTCCTTATGCTGACATAGATACACGTTAGTTAGCGCAGGACAGGGGCCGCGCCTTATGCTACGTTAGATATAGCGCGAGACAAGGGCCGCGCTATTCAATTATCTCAATTATCAAACATGCATCATGCAAGGCGCGGTACAAGGACCACACCTTGTATTATTTTCCCAAACTTCTCGCCTTTAAGGCATCATCTATCAACTATAAATAGTCGTCTCCCGTAAATTCTCTCACCAACAATCCTTTGAATAAGTAAATAACATCCGATAATTATCTTATATTTGATTCAGAAGTTTGTTCGATCTTTCTTTATAAGGTAATTTTGTTATAATATTTATTTTATAGTTATATATGATTATTTGAAAAAAATATTATACTAATTGTTTTCAATTAATTTATGTGTTTGTAGAATTAGAAAGTGGGAGCATACGTCGAAATATTTTTACGGTGTAAGTAATAATATAAAATTATATTATTTACGATTATAATAAAATATACCTTAATAATAGAATATAAGAGTATTTGAGAGAAGTTGAGATGATTTGGTATGATGAAAGTGATTGAGAATTGGAGTATTTATAGGGAGTAATGTGTGTAAACGGGTAGGTGTAATTTGGTAATTAAGGGTATAGCGCAGGGCTGAGGCCGCGACTTTCTGAATCACAGGTAAGGCGCCGTACCATACCCTTAATTACCAATCTACCTTCGCCCGTTCACACGTGTATCTATGTCAGCATAAGACGCGTCTCAGGGGACGCACTTTACCCACGTGACGTCAACTCAACGTATAGCGCAATGCAAGGACACGTTTTACTGCAAAGAGTGTTAGATCAAAAATATAATCTGACTAATATGTGATCAATAATATTAAATTAAAAAGATTGATATTTTTTTTTAGGGAAAAACGCCCTCGCACCATAACTTCCCGGAAAGGGCGGGGTTCAACTAGAGGCCAAGTTGGGTACGCAAATGAAGATGAGTGGACCAAAAGGAGGTAGCTTGTTTTCGCGCCAAATGAGATGACGTGGAGCCCACCTTCTATCCATTCCCGCCAAAAAAAAAGGCTTACCATCTCAAAGAGGTACACAATCGACACGTGGAGAAATGGGACAAGTGTATGACATCTGTAGGGGGTTGGTGTACTTGGTCGATGATGACGAGGATTTTTATTAATGGGGACCGAGCTTCCCTTCTTTTTTATTTCTCATTGCATGCAGTTTGATGTATGTCTGTAACGGCAAATTGCGCTGGAATATGATTTTTATACACTAACCTCTTTTTTCCTTTTTTTTCCCCTTTTATTTTTATTTTTATATTTGGTTGGATTTTTTTTGTGTGATCAGATTGATGACGTGGCTTTTTAAGGCCTTTCCTTTTTGCTGACGACTCCGCCTTCGTAATTTTCTGTGGAAGCTGGGAAGCGATTGCCATTTCGCAGTCTATTTTAGTTTCACATTTACAGCCGCTATACGATCACTACTACAAACAACTCCATCGATATTAACCTCTATCTAAACTTCCAATGGTCTATCCCAAATATATTTATCTTTTTCATGTCCACCATGAATGGTTAAACGTAAAAGAAAATATTACACGACATTGACTTTATGTTATGGTTGCAATCTCTTACATTGTATTCCCTTGCAAAGGCTGTTAATCGAAATTATCCAAAAAAAAAAAAAGCTGTTAATCGAAACCCTAAAAGAGTAAATGAAAACGCAGGTAGTTGTCACCTTAATTTTTTTTTTATAGTGAATAAAACGTGTTGTAATAGTTATAACTACAAAAAAAAAACACATTAAATCTTCATAATGTTTCTTTTATAATTTTTAAAAATCAAAGATATTTTCAAAAAATTATTTCGTAATTACATATACATATAATTATATAATAAAAACAAATTTTAAAAAATTACAATTCGTTAAAATTATAATTCATTAAAATTTTTATTCAATAATAATAACTAAAAGGCTTTAATACAAATCTTTTATCCCACTTATATTAATTCATTTTATAAATATATATATATTTTTAAAATATTTTTTCATAGTGATAAAATCTAAATGTATTTTTTTCAATAATAAAAATTGAAAAAAAATTCAAACAAAGAGAGCGGAAAACGGAGTTAACTTTTTTTTAGATAAAAGGGTACATAAGACTCTTATATTTAAAAAAAAATAATGTGATATTGAATTATTTTATAGTTAATGTAACTCACAAACTTATAAAAAGACAAAACTTTTGAATAAGGAAAATAAATTTAATCGGAGAAATAATATTTTTTAATAGGAAATTTATCCCAATAGAAAGAAAAAAATTAGAAACATTCGAATAAGGAAAAGGTAAAAGCGGAGGAATTATAGACCGTAGTAGAATTGTAGGTGAAATGAACTGTGGTCTCTTCAGTGGCTTGATGTAATTTACTACCCGAATGTTACGGCAATTCAGTGGAAAAGACCAAGAAGAGCCCTTCGCTGATACGTTGCCGAATCGCGGCGCTTCGTTTATACCAAAATATAGCTGCAAACACCAGACTTCCTATCCCCATCCCAACACTTCACGCGTGCACTCAACACGCCATCACCTGGTCCATTCCCTAGGCGCCAAAGTTAAACCCATCGCCGATGCAAGCGTGCACACAATCGCGAGTGGCAAGCGTTAGTTAGAAAAAAATCAAGCACAAATAAATAAAAACCAGTGCAGTGAAAAACATGATAGCCATGAACGGTAAAGATTGGCAATAGACTCGTCATGCATTGGTGGGATATGCATGACAGCTAATTTTCTATTTTGATTTCCATAAATAAATCACTAAATTAAATTTTAACCCCTTTTACCTTTTTAATTATTTCAATAATATTATATAAATTCTCTATAATGCCGATTTTAGACTGCCTGCGAGGCATGATAAAAAGGTGAATGCCTTGGAAGAAAAACAGAGAAGCGACGTCAAATATTTGAATAAAATTCGAAGAAAATCCAGATTCAGTCCACACCCACTATACAGAGAGAAAAGGTAATGGGAAATTAATAATATTATTATTTTCTGACTTTTCTTTGGGAAATGGAAATGGTGTTTTGTGTTTTTGTTTGAATATTTAATTTATTATATTTTTAATTGTTTGAGATTTGTGTCTTGTGTTAACCTCGTTGATCGGTAATATTTTTTACACTGCTTATTTCACTGTGGCGGTGTCTCTTACCTCGTGGTCTATATTACTGTTCGTAGCAAAGCGATAAGGGCTTGCTGTTGCTGGATTTTTCTTAGCTTGTAGAGTTTCAGAGACAGAGAGAGATCATAGCCATATGTTTCTAATCCCTTTTTCTTCTTACCAGATATAGTAGTATCCAAGGCCAGAAGAGGCTTTGTTGTGAGCGTTTCTTTCTTCTCTCTTCGGTGGTGATTTCCGTTGCGCTTGTGAAGAGCACTAAAGGGAGGCTGATTAGTGGATTTATGTCGGCTGAGTTTGATTTGGCTTCGAGTGGGGCTCAGTTGCAGCTCTGTTTTTCTTCTTCTTCAACAACTACTATCTGTGCACGCTTGTTCTTCGCCGCTTTGTTGGCTGTTTCTTGCATGATTCTCTGCTTCTCTAGGCAGAGACTGAATCTCGTGTTCCCGGCTGTTTCGATGCGTTTGAGATCAAAAAAGTATGTCAAAACATTTAAACCCATGTGTTAGATTTTTCATCTGATATGTTTTTGTTCTGGGTTTTGATGTCGGGTTGGTTTTCGTTTGCAGGACTTGTTTCGGATTTGAGTGTATTGGAGGTTTCCATATGAAACAACGATTTTTCTATCTTTTCTTGTTTCTAAGAGGGGCTCATACTTGATTCTGCTTTGAGAGTCTGAGAGATTTAGTTCACCCTTTTATTCGCTTGATTTTGTTTTCATAGTTTGTCCACAGTTTTCCGGGTATTTTGAGAGGGGGTTTAGTCAAGTTTTTACCCAGTTTGTTTACAGATAAATGTTGAACAATCGAAAACAAACCATGAATCCAAGTAAATCCTGCAAAAAATCCCGGAAAACCGAGTCTATCATGACTGAAGAAGCCCAAATGACTAGAAAAGTTCGAGTCATCTTCCATGATCCTTATGCGACTGATTCGTCTTCGAGTGAAGGTGAATCCGATGAACAAGTTGCTAGAAAAGCCCCGAAGGGAAGGCGATTTGTTCGTGAAATCAGTGTTCCTGTTTTGGGTTTGGCACCACAAGCAAAACCCCTTGAATCCGAGTCTTCTTCTCAAGACAGTAACTCTAAAACCCCTACCAGAAGGAAAAGGGTTATGACCAAAGCCCTCGAAGTAAAAAAGTCTAAGGTTACTAAAACGAAGAAACATGTTGGTGTTCGTCAGAGGAAGTGGGGTAAGTGGGCTGCTGAAATCCGGCATCCACTGAAGAAAACCAGGATTTGGTTGGGTACTTACGACACTCTTGAAGAAGCAGCCAAGGCTTACGAAGCTAAAAAGCTTGAATTCGAATCTCTGGCCGTTGCAGCTGCTTCCGCTTCTTTTTCGTCTGTGAAAACCGATGACCTTTCGTGCTCCGCCGCTGCTTCTCACAACACGACTCCCTCTACTTCCGAGGAGTCTGAGGGCGCTTTGTCGCATACCTCTCCATCGGTGCTCGAGGTGGATACTTCTGCTTCGGTCTCGAACAACAATGATGATTGCGGTGATACCAACAAAGAAATGTTTGATGTGAACTTTGCCGATATACCAATACCTGATCTCTGTTTCATCGACGATTCATTGCTTTCTGGTTCAGTTGACCAAGAACTCAACATAGACACCGAGGCTGGTGATTTTCTGTTTGTCAACGATTTTGGAATGATGCTGGAGGATTACTGCAGCATTGAAGACCTAAGTATTTGTGGTATTGGAGCCGACGAACCCAGTGAGTTAGCTGATTGTGATTTCAGCACTGATGACTCTCTTTTCGACGAAGTTGCCGCCCCCCTCAACATAGCTTGCCTATAAGTTTTGCAGTTAGAAGTCTATAGTATTATAAGCGTTATCTGTTAATCTCTGGGACTCTCCATGTGGGTTCTTAGAGATATGCTTTTTTGTTAGTGAGTTCGTTAAAAAACTGTGTTTTGTTGAGTTATAAGTGAAATGAGTCCGAGTCATTCCCTTGGGTTTTCTTGTGCTGTAGAGCCGTCCTGAGGGAGTTATCTATCTGGTGAAGTGCTTGATCTTCCAAGCACCATTGATACTGTGTTTTCTTTCGCTCATCATATTTATGAAATTAAGTTTTGTTATTTGGTATAATTTTTCTTGATATACTCCATAGTTTAATATGTTCATGGTTGTTCCATGAACCTGCCTGCTGAAATAAAGCTTGAAGAATAGTATTTATTCTTTGGACCATTCCTTGTAGTGGTAAGGGGGAGTTTGGGTTGAAAATTATATATACCTAATGATTCGATTCCAAGGAAAAGATTGGTTTTTATTCCTCTCTAGAGTGTGGAGTGGGAAGCAAAGTTATGGACATTTTATAAGTAGACCATTGGGATGTCTAGATACAAATGTATCACATTGAATGATAAATATGTATGTATGCATGAACATGTCATTAAATACTGTTAATGAAGACAATATCAATATTAAAAGTGCAAATGACCGAAATTTTTGTAGACATCATAAGATTTAAGATTATGCTTAAGGTTTAAGCCTCGGTGGAATGTCTTGGACGTAAGAAAATGTTTACTTGAAAGAGTTTGGAGGGACCATCATGAAATCAATTAATGACAATTCGTATAAATATTTGTGTTCCTTATATTAAGTATTTGATGAAAATATTGTACCAATTGTGATATTATTCCTTTGTTAATTGATTTTCTTTTCTTTTCAACTTTAAATTAAATATTAAATACCAACAATTAGTTGATTTAATGGGATAAAACACTAGCTCTCTTAAGGAAGATTAGGGGTTAGAATCTTAATATTTACGAATTGAGTAAACGAGTTTTTATTTAAATATTATTAACTGAAAAATATCTAATTGGTTTTATCAATTTTTTATAAAATAAAATTTGATTCTCCATTAGAATATGAAATCGTACATAAAATGTTCGCCGTCACATGTTTTGAAGCGAGACCAGAATCTGATTAGGACGTGAAGCTATGTAAATAATTCCAATGAATTAATAAATTAGAGAAAATGATTTTGATTTTCCAGATCGCAGCCCCTTGTTTAAGGTCAATGCTTCACCATTTTCATATAAACGCAAATTATGCTTTGAATTTTCTTTTTCTTGTTTGGTTTTATATAAAGTAAGGGTGTATATATGACTCTATGCTATTTCGGTAAAACACATCGATATCTAATTTATTAATTGACTAAATCAGATAAAGTATTGTAAATACTTATTATGAGAGCGATTTTTTAACTCAGTTATTTTACAATGTTAAAATTCAAACCTTTTACATTTATTAAGAAATCTAATTAGGGATGAATCGAGAGTGGGAGAAACAAGTCCTAAAGATTTTTGAATTCTCATATACTATAAATATTTTTTATATTTTTTATTGATAATTTGTTTTTGCCACCTAAAATTTTATATGTTCGCTCTTCATAAAACTTTTATTTATCCTCTTAACATGAAATTATACATATGTCTCTTACACGAACCAAGTTACCTTTAGTGATTAAAGAGATGGTTGTTATCTTTAGATGTCACGGGTTCGAGCACCATCAACTGTAAGGGTATTTAAGCATTCATTTTGAAATTGTTAAGAATCAATAGAACATTATTACTACTTGTAATCACCCTAGATTAATTAAAAAAATACATATATTCCTAAATAAAGTGTAATGATTATTTTATAATAATTTAATAAATTTGATAAATAATTTTAAAATGTTAACAATAAAAAACTTATTTTAATATAAATTAATAATAATTATTACATTTTATTTTATTTTAACAGTGGTAACACAAGGAAATAAATTTATATATTTTCTCTCTTAATTTTGAAATACTTTTATAACATTTTATTTACAATTTATATCTATAATATATAATTTTATTTATTATCAGTAAGATAAATAATGCTACATTATCAGAATTTATTAAAAATAATTTTATATAATTTTACTTTTAATTGTGTGGAATTAAATCCGCATATAGTCTATAAGATACGACTATGAAATGTATTATAGTAGGTTTTGGAAATATGAGCATTCTACAGAAGGTGAATTTCCAATAATTTTCTTTTTTTTAGGTAATGTACACAAATGATATTCGATTATAGTATGTTATTTTATTTAGTCCTCTAACTATTAAAAGTTATGTAATAATTATTCAATTATATGATATTGCTTTCTTGAGTCCCCGACTATTAAAAGTTATAAAATGACCACCCGACTATTCATATGTTTCAAACTCGTCATTTTTCAATAAAAAAAATTGACATTCATCTAGACTAGACGTTATCTGAAATATGATAATCGTTTGATATTTTAGGATTATAGTTTAATAAATCTCATTCAACATATTCGCTTCCAACTCAGACTGTTGTCAATTTTCTAATAGAAAATGACAAATTTGAAACATATGATTAGTCGAGTGATCATTTCATAACTTTTAATTGTCGGAAGACTCAACAAAACAACATTCTATAATCGAAGGATCATTTGTGTATTTTACCATTTTTTATTGAATTACACCGATTAAAATGTACGTCTTTTGAATTTTTTTATAAAAAATTTCATTTAGATGTATGAGGCAAATATTTTTAGATAATATAATGGAAAAAGAATTTTTATAAGGTGCGGGATAGTGTTATTGACTTGTTGTTCCAGTTCATGTTGGAAGACGCTTGGACGACATCTTGTCTATAAGATTGTAGCGTTATAAGTTTTCGAATATACATATAATTAAGTAGAAGATACCATATCATCGAGACATCTTTTCGAAGATACCATGTCATCCTTGTATTCTCCTATGTACACAATAACAATCATATTATATGAACAAAGTAATTCTCCCCACATCCTAAATATTTTTTTTCCTGATAATACCTAGATAATTTTACCAAAATATGTATCGTAATACTAATACGCTTCTCTTTTTTGTTTTTCAGTCAATGAAAATAGAACATCTTAGAAACACGTGAAGTGACGTAGAAATCAAAGTATTGATTGATTATTTATACGTAATTAGCACCAGAACTCAGTTTTCAATTAGTTTAAAGTAAGTCATTTTTAATTACTAAGATGAAGAAGAGTTGAGTTAGTTGGATTAAACAATTAGAAGAAAATTAGAGCAGTTGATGCCACTGCTGATTATGTCTGTTAATAATCATTTAGATGCCCACGATTATAATTTGGTTTGAGTAGATAGTAAGCAATGGCACGCAGGCAGGATTTGTTTGCTTTTAGTCTCCCTCTCCCTCTCTCTCTAAACATAAGAAAACTAGTCGCACATGAGATAAGTTTATCATTTGACTCAAAGCCTGAACTTATTCATGACTACAATTTATAAGGTATCTCTCCTGTCGACATACTGCAAATCAGAATCGTGCGATGTGAAAATACTATTAACGAATGCAAATCGCATATCCAAATTCAATCCGATGGTCGGAAGCAGGAAAAATCGTCATAATAACAAATAAAACCTAAAAAGCTCAATAAAAACAAAGAAAACATGCCATAAAGGTAGAAGAATTCGTGCCAAAAAAGAAGAATTATTAAGAATAAAAATAAGAAAAAAAGATATATTATAATAAAGCAAAGGAAAATTAATAAATACCGATGGTCTGCAATCAATACGAAGACCGATATCGCTGCTAATCACTAAGATAAAGAAGAGAAGTGACTAACAACGACTATGGAAAAAGAGAGAAAAAGATAACAAAATCCTGCTACAAAGATAAGTCTAAATACATTTAAAAATATATATAAATGTTTATTAAATTATAAAATGATTATTAAATTTATGGAAATAAATTTTAATAAATTTAAAAATCAATTTATAATAGTTTGATGAATTTTAACGATCATTTTATAATAATTTGTTAAATATATTTTTTACGTAAATATTAAGGGAGAGATGTGTTGTTCGTTTGATTAGCTAGAAGGATTAGGCCCGATCTGAAATGACAGAGTTAGACCTAATTGTTTTAGGCTTAATACCCAAACAACCCTTATATTAGAAGGTCAAACAATTTCAAAGCCCTAAATATATGTCTATGTCACATTGGAAAAAGGAAAGCCCAAAAGCTTGAATTCACATCCCCCTTTTCTCCATTTTATGGAATATTTAAAATTAAGATACTTATCTAAATATTATCAAATTTCTTTTATTTTTATATTGTCTGTAGAGATAAAAAATTTCAAATATTAATTCTTAAATTGAAGTACATAAACTTTAAGAATATATGTATATATTCTATTCAAAATTTATTCTAATTGCAATACATATATCTTTCTAATTTATTCTGATATAAATTCGAATATATTTAAGCTGTCAATTTAATTGTATATTGCATTAATTATATTAATTGAGTTAGCATCCATTTGCACAATGTAAAACTCGAGTTTTACATAGATTTAGAATCGTTAGATGATTAAAAATAGATGACTGAGATTAACTATTTGATTTTTTTCTTTTATGTGAATATCTTCTCATTTCCTACAGTTAATGTCAACAATCTATTTTTATTAGGCATTTTAGCTAATCAACTATACATTTTATCCATGTCCTTTTCAACATCATAATATTTTTTTTAGCCCATTTTGTGAATGGACAAAATTGGTTGGACTAGATTGTAACAACGTGCATTCAAAGATCATCTCATACCTTAGCCTCGGAACATTAGAGGCATGGATCATTTCATGGTATAGATAACTGCTAAAGTGCAAGTCTGCCTCCGCTTTACTAGGCTCTCTAGGAACCAAAGCCGTTTCTACTAAATTCTCCTATCTTGTTTACTTGAATTAAACCCTAAATTGAGGCTAAATGCATCGAATGCCAGAAACAATGGGTTTGCTTTTGCCGTCCATACTTTTTGAGGCAGTGTTGCATATAATATAAATGCTATATTATATGGTGATAATGACAGTAGATATAACAATAACAATATTGTTGTTTAATGTATATTTTTTCTTGCAATAATACTATGTTATACCCGTATGGAATGCATTACAATGCCATAAGCTCTAAAAATAGTTATAATCATCTCAACTATTTATAAAAATAATAATCTAACCCACTAAACTTAAGAGTTTTGTATACTACTGTAACGTTCACGCTAATTTAAAGAGGAAGTCGAGTTGTCTATGATAATATTAGAGGCATTAATATTATATCAAAGAAAAGAGGTTATAGGATTTAAAAATAATGATCCTGCACATCTAAGAAAATAACTCCACATTGACATTAGATAAACCCCTTGACTACACAAATTCAGTAATCAATTTCAGATTGAAATACAACGAGTGGGATAGGTAGATAAATCAACTCTAGGTGTAGGTGTATGTCTATTATGAGTTGGGATGGATCAAAGGGAGATAGGTTGAGGTAGTCGTTCCTTAAAATTTTAAAATTGTTAGGAGATAACGACATGCATAATGACCGCTCAATAAAATAGACATCAAAAGTTTTACGTGAAAAACCCTTTCGGGAAAACTCATGGTAGAAGAAGAGAAAATTCACTAATGTCTAGAGAAGAAGAAGATAAGAAGAGTCCTCATTAACAATCTAATCTCTAACCCTAATTCTTAATATCTATTTATAGGATAGATACTTGATTACAAAAGAAACTAAATAAAGTAGAAATATACTTTAATAAAGTTCTCTACTTTTAATCAAACTAGATTTATTACTTTCTCAAATTAATTAATATCACTTTGAATCGAGTCAAACTTTAATAAAAAATATCATATATTTTAGATATTTTCTTTGTATTTTGTATTGAAAATCTATTTTTACCCCTAATATTTTAGAAGTTTATCATCTCTTAAAATTTTAAAAATTCACCCTTCTAACAATTATCTTGTGTCCGTCCTTGATTATAAGGACGTCAGGAAATTAGATGCCGAAGAATATCATATTTTTTGTTTGAAAGAGAGATATATATGCTATATGGGTGTGATAAAATGTACTAATCATACGTCAAAAAGAATATGAGAGGACATGAAATTCTAAAAATGATAATATTATACATTTTATGAGACATGCCATTTAATAAATGATAATAAATTTATGACAATAACATAAATAAAGAAAAAATATATATTTAATTATTATTTTAATTCGATTTTAGTCACTAAATTATTACTTTCTTCAAAATGATATATAACATTACGTTTTAGTATCAGTTCAGTAACCTTCTGGTTTGAGTCGCCACAGACAGACCACCAAATGTGATCAGTCTTCTTGTATCTTTGCTCAAGCACCTGTCGCTTATACAACACTTGTTGAGCGGTGTCCCCTTTCACTTTCTTTTGCCAAAATATCTCGTCCCACTTTGGTTTTAATAATAGATTAGTTAACGTGATGTATACATTATCTTCATTATGAATAGATAATGAGATCCTCTTTTTTATCTGTTAGTAAAATTGCTTTTTCCAGATTAAAAGTTACTTAGAAGAAGAAGTACAACGAAAATTATAATTAAAGCATGAGTTGGTCTGGCGAATTATATCTGTAATCCTTGATTAAAGACAGCTAAAATACCACTTTTGGATAATTAACAAACCTTTGTACGTATGTAAATATGCAAGTGCTGTCATGCCAAATTATACTTACCAAGGTTGAAAATAAGCCACGTTGTCATCTGACCTTTGACTAGATGCCTAAAAGTTGAACAAATTTGTGGTCATTAACTTATAATCGGCATAAAATAATTTACTTTCGAAAACTGGATTCTAATGAGGGTAAACGTTGCTCTTCGTCACTAACTTTGTCCATATTTCTCGCTAAGTCATTCAACTTGAATATTTTTTAACTTGATCATTCAACTTTCGAATTGTTTCACTCTATCATTAAAAAACAACAATAATATAATCGAAAATCCATTTTTTCTAAAAAAAATTATGAAATTGTCCAATTTTTTCAAATTTTTTAAAACCCCTTAAATCTTCCTAAAATTATTTTTTTCCCAGATTACCTTTGATTTTTTTATGTTAGAGGAACTTCTTTAGAATCCCAATGGTAAAGAGCCGGAGAAGGAAGAGATGAGTTATATGTCATTATTTTAAGTTGTTCAAATAATGGAGATTGTGGATCAAAGTTTTTTTTTCCTTTTTAAATTGATTTTTATGAATTTTAAAAAGATTTTGAGAAATTCTAATTTGATAGAGTACCAGTAGACGAGGAAATAGATTCATTGGTATCTTGAATGGTTGAAAAAGAATATTAAAAAATAATAATTCAAGTATTGAATGATATAGGAATCAAACTCTTACAATTTTATCTTTATGAGAAATAAGATGAAATTAAAACAAAAAAAACAAAAAATAAAATGAAATAAACAACTTCTATGTTAGAAAAAAAACAATTCAAATTATCCTATTATTTTTTATTTAATAATCTAAATGATTTAAAACGTTGTGAAATTTTAAGTTTCTCACTATATTTATATCATATTAGTTTTTTAAAATTAATTTAAATGGTTATGAAAAAAATAATATCTCTCGTAATCACTGAGATTACTATGATATTTTAGTTCTGCGTGTGTATACGTATAGTTGTACAGTAAGTTTTTAGTACAACCAACAACAATCGCATTCATATAGCAAGAGAAAACATTGTTCGCAAGACACAATTTCATTGGTGTTCATAACAGTGTTTATTTTTTGTCTTTCACAAAACAGTGACCTTCGGACGGTATACTCATCAGGTGTCATCCTCTCATTGGATACAAGTTGAACCACATTACTATATACGTTGGAAGAGATCAATTATCAGTCCATATTAAATTTTTGGGGAAACGCATGATTTTGTTTTTCTCGAACCAAGGTTTGTCCGATCATGTTGCAATTACTGGTTTGTGTTGATCTGCAAGTCTTGTCATAATCTGATGGGAAATGTGTGATCGTTCTTACACGATGCCGTATAAAACTATCTGCAACTTGCTTTTCCTCTCGCTGGTTTTCAGTGAATCTTTATAATTTCTGTGGTGATCCATGAACTATTGTTACTTTGTAGCGTGACTTGATGGTTTTATACCAAAATAATACTAATTAGTAGAAGGTTTAGTTTTGAACAACCTAATTAACAGGTTAGAATGATAGCATTTTACATCTAAATTAATTTAATTAATTCGGGTAGTTATTTTGAAAATTAATAGTTTACGTGGTCAATGGTATTAGTGGCACCACTAACCAGTGAATTTAGGTATGCCTTAAAAAGCTACAATTTGACTCGCTTTTCAACCTTCCAGTTTGGTCAAGATTTTCACTAATTTGATTTAAAATCAAATCACGCTTAGATAAAAGAAAATATCATATATTTATTTAACCTCAAAGGAAATCTAGTAAGATTCCATTCACTAGTGTAAAATTTTGATACGGCAACAAATAGTAATATTATCAAATGAATCGGACGGCCAGAATTGCTTATGTATAAAAGCTGCTATATATGTACCTGTTACCATCATCCACGAGATAAGTAAGCTTAAAGGATGGTGTCGAAACAAGTATACAGATGCGGACCCATGAGCCTTCGTTAGAGTTGTAAGAATATTAAGAGTGACACTTTTGAGGGGTGATACTTGAATTAGGGATGACACTCGTGGAGGAGTTGCTTGAAATACTCCGGGTACCATAGAGGTCTACCCCTAGATGAGGGGTTGCCTGGGCTCCCCCGGACTCCATGGAAGTCCACCCTGCGTATACAGGGATTAAAAGAATCGATTCCTTCATCTTAATTAATATTTTAATAAACAATATATATTTTACTGGTAGTGACACTAGAAACATTTAAAATAATAAAATATTCCAATAATTAAACTAGATCTGGTGCCTTTTAACATTGCTGTTTTGCGAAAGCTAACGTACTACGATTAGGATGGGGTGAGGCCATTATCAACTTCAGAATTATTATTGAATTATATCTAATATACCAAGTATTTGGTTATGTTGAGAGTCAGACCAAGTGTCTGCCATATTCTTCTAACCTTTCCTTTCGGTAGGGAGGATTTGATATTCTCATCAATTCTCTCCTAATCTCCCCTTATTATTTTATATTTTACAACATATTAAGAGAGATTAACATAATTTGGAGATGGTAAATTATAACTTAATTTAGTTTAAATTGTATTATAAGTGAATTTTATTTAAAAGTATTTTAATTATTTTTAAATAATATAAAATGATTATAAAATAGTATATATTTATAATGTTTTAATTATAATAATGTTGTAGCTGTAATAATATGACGTCATATTATAATTGCAATTGATGTTATAATTTAAAGGTAAAAAGAAAAGGAATATTGAGAATAAAATTATGAGTTAAAATAACATAAATTCCATGGATCGAAGTCATTTTCTAAAGTGTCCAGACAATTCTCTCCCCCAAAGTTTTCCCCTTCCCCTACTCTTTAAAAACATCCACCATTCACCACCCAGCTTTTCTAACCAAAGTGCTCTTCTCCTCCATCACCTGAGATCCAGTACAACCGTAACCAAAGTTCAAATTTCAAGAGAGACACAGAAAAACACAACAATGGTGGGTTCCCCTTCATGCCCCAAATTTTCTCCTTTTTATGTTTTATTATCCTCTCAGCCTCTTTTTCTGTAATAACCCCTTTTTTATCTTCTAGTTTTTTCTACAGGAAGATGGAGTGAACCAGGAAACCAAATGGGAAGGCTACGCCGATTGGAGGAACCGGCCAGCTTTGAAGGGCATACATGGTGGCGTTTTTGCTGCATCTTTTGTGTTGGGTAATTAGCTTAGTTGCCTATGAATGAACCAACTTTGGAACGGACTTGTTCATGTAATGATTAGTTTTTGTTGGTGTTTTTCAGTTGTGGAAGTGCTGGAGAATTTGGCTTACTTGGCGAATGCCAGCAACCTGGTGATGTATCTGTCCAAGTACATGCACTTATCACCATCTAAATCGGCCAACAATGTCACAAATTTCATGGGGACAGCTTTCCTTCTAGCTCTGCTCGGAGGCTTCTTGTCTGATACTTTCATCACCACGTATCATATCTACTTGATAAGCGCATTCATCGAGTTTCTGGTACTACTTCACACTAAATTTCATTCTTGGGGTTTCCATTTTGCATTTCATCTGCATTTTCTATTTGAGAAATCAATTAGTTAGAACCTTTTTTGCATGAAAAGATGAGTACTTTTAAGAAAACAACAAAACGGGCACAAAAATAAAAGTAAAAAGACAGTGGCCGAACATCTGATTGTGCAAAGCATTAAAGGTTTAAGGGCCGTCATAGGCGCAAGCAACACCGTCTGTTTATGTTCATCTATCGAGGCCTTGCTTGCCATAAATGTTATTATGAATTTAGATAACATGAAATTTTATTTGGTGTCCAATGATATTATGATACGGCACATCTGAGTGATAAATTTTCAGACGTGTGGGGACGAGTAAATGGTCGGGTCCCTCGTGAAAATGGAAACGTAATCCAATCAAAGGCAACGCCTTGGGAAATGGGGCTAAGAAGGTGGCGGGGACCCGTTTGTTTTTTTGAACTATTTCTGTCGCCATTCACGACATGAGAAACTTCTTTTTCTCGGTTTCGGCAAAGATAGTAAATATCCATTACTTATCTTGTCTTATTGCTTTGAAATCTTGTCCCTGCCCAACATGGGACAGACGGTAACTGTTTTACGTCGACACCTGCTATAAGAATGTCCCAATCGTCGCAGCTTTGGGTACTGCCGGAGGCCACGTCTGTCCCACGACAGCTCGTACGGTCGACGTCTAGGATACGGTAATTTGATCCACCAATGAGTCTATATTAAGTGGGACGAAATTATGAGAAGTAGAGAGAACAGGGAAGATCAAGCCCATTACATCTTAAAATGGGTGTAAAAAATGACATTTTTAAATATATGTACACACACACACGATTAGTTACTTATTTTGGGCAGGTTCATGAACCACGTGTGTGGCTACTGGTTGATGTGGTAGACCAAAGTGAGATTTGGAATGTCTATTGAAATGAAAAGTGAGAATCAAACCCACATGCACCATTTTTGTTAAAGCCAAGTAGAAAACAGCACCAGGTTCATTACAACGACATTCCATTCAGTCTGTTACAAAATCTTGTGTGCGGATAAGTGGCAATGGGCACTGAAATTAAAATATATTTCGATTAGTTATTTATTTATTGGTTATTTTTATCTTGAAATTTTAATTTTGTATATCTCATGTATACAAAATTTATAATTTTAGTATATGTGCTCGCCCTTTAAGATATCTTTGAATCCGTCACTAGTGTGGTTAATATGACGTAAATAAATTGTTTTTATCCATCATTAATTTGGGAAAGAGTATAGAGTTATTCGAATCTTAATTCTAATATTCGATGCTAACATATAATAATTTTATCATTCTAATTATGATTACGTCGAATTCATTGTATATTTGATGTGATCTGTAATGATTTTATTAGGGTTTGATCATTCTTACTATACAAGCTCGGACACCGTCCCTAAAGCCACCCTCATGCCGTCCATCAGCATCGTCGATTCCATGCGAGGAAGTTAGTGGAGCCAAAGCGGGTATGTTGTTCATAGGACTCTATCTGGTGGCACTCGGCATTGGGGGTATAAAGGGTTCACTGCCAACGCATGGTGCCGAGCAGTTTGATGAGACTACCCCAAAGGGACGGAAGCAAAGATCAACCTTCTTCAATTACTTCGTCTTCAGTCTCTCTTTTGGTGCCCTTATTGCGGTCACATTCGTTGTGTGGATCGAAGATAACAAAGGCTGGGAATGGGGTTTCGCCATCTCCACGATCTCGATCTTATTATCGATCCCTATCTTCCTCGCCGGCTCAATGTTTTATAGGAACAAAATACCCTTTGGAAGCCCTTTAACAACCATTTGCAAGGTAAATTTCAGATGCTAAAAGAAATTTGAACGTGTTTTGCTTGATTGAATTGCTAAAAAGAAGAAATCCATGTATGTGTTTGTACAGGTTTTGGTTGCTGCCAAGATGAACAGTTGCGTAAGCCGAAGCCCGAGCAATGTCATCGTGAACCTTGCCGCGAGCCCCTCGTATCAAATCGAAACCGGCAAGGGGACTGAAGAAAATGGTAAACAGAATCAAATCCCAACAAATAGTCTTAAATTCTTAAACAGAGCAGTGGTGAACAGCCCGGCTTGCCCGGCACTCGAATGCTCGGTCCAGCAAGTAGAGGAAGTAAAGATTGTGCTTAAAATCCTTCCCATATTCGCTTGCACCATTGTTCTCAACTGCTGCTTGGCTCAGCTCTCCACTTTCTCTGTCGAACAAGCCGCCACCATGAACACTAAGCTCGGTTCATTGAAAATCCCGCCGGCTTCCCTACCGGTTTTCCCGGTCGTATTCATCATGATCCTAGCCCCGGTTTACGATCACTTCATCATCCCATTCGCTCGGAGGTTAACGAAAACTGAGACCGGCATCTCTCAATTGCAACGAATTGGAATCGGGTTATTTCTTTCGACAATAGCCATGGCAGTGGCAGCACTTATCGAAATCAAGCGAAAGAGAGTGGCGATTAGCTCGGGGCTACTCGACTCGAACAGTCCATTACCCATTACATTTTTCTGGATTGCTTTGCAGTATTTGTTTCTGGGATCGGCAGATCTTTTCACCTTGGCAGGCTTACTTGAATTTTTCTTCACCGAGACGCCATCAAGCATGAGATCCTTGGCGACATCTCTCTGCTGGGCTTCTTTGGCCATGGGCTATTATTTGAGCTCGGTGATCGTATCGATAGTAAACAATGTGACGGAAAGCTCCGGAAACAAGCCGTGGCTCTCTGGTCATACGATAAATGGGTATCGTCTCGATCGATTCTACTGGCTTATGTGTGTGCTTAGCGTGTTGAATTTCATGCATTACCTTTTCTGGGCCATGCGCTACAAATACATATCAGTAGGATCTTACAAGTGAAACGAAACAACCAGTGGCAAAGCTTGAGTTCTTTGAAAAAAAGCCTACTCTGAAGCATCAAGTGTTTGGGTAATTCGAGTAAATGGCTGGATGAACTCAGTGAAATTCATAAACTCAGCTCGGGCCATTGACATAAAACCCAAACTCAGTGCTCATCCGATGTTGTTGATAAGCTTGTAAATAGGCAACTATGTCAAAACTGAGGGCCCGTTGTTGCTCTTTGTTTAACCCATGTCTTTTAATTTTTTTTCTTCTAGGATAATGTTATGTTGTATGAAATTAATGTTCTAATTAGTTTATGGTTTGGATCATTCGAATTTGACAATCAATTTTTTTAGAGTACTATGCATAAATTAGAAAATAAAGGAAAAAAGAGAGAGGAAGTGCTTGTAAGCCAAAGTAGAATTGTTGTTCTATCACACAAATCTTATGAATGAAAACAATAAGCCTACTGCTTATTAACCTAAATTATGCTATCAATATATATTATTTTCTTTCTTATTTTTGCTAAAATGGGAAAAGAATAGAAGAAGAATATTTCAAGCACAAAGTGTTGAATATATATATATATCTTACTTTCTTATTAAACAATGACGCGTCCGTCGGGTAAAACTTGGTTTGTGGCGTTCCATCCACGGTCGGTGAGGCGAGTAGCGTCGAGTTCGTTCCAGCCGCAGGCCGTTGTGTTAACGTCGCATGGGGTGAAGTTGAACAAGCCAATAATGCGTTCGTCGTCATTGTATTCGCCTGTTTGGATAAGGGTACCGTTTCGGTCGCGTGAACTGGAAGAGCACCAGGTGTCGATTAATACACGGAGGGGAATGAAGGTGCTTGAAACTACGTCGTAAAGGATAGAGTGGACGGTAAAGTCGTTTTTAGGACAGAAGCTGTAGGCAGGTAAAGATATATTAGAAGGGTCGGCAACCATACAATCAAAGATGACAACCTTGTTGTTTTATAAGAGCTGCACATGCATGGCGGAGATTCCTATGTTTGACTGTAACAGCTGCCAGTGATCGCCCGACACATTGGAAGAAGGGGAAATTTGTGTGTCGGAAAATGATGGGCTAACTTTAGTTACCTTCAAGAAAGAACAAAGAATGTACAATGAGAATATCAAGTGACGCTGGTTCTTAACCGCGTCATTTTAATCAAGCAAAATGATAATAAAAATAATGCATTTTTATCTTTATTTTTTTAATAAATTATACTTATTATAATTAATTATGAACGTATTTTTTTGACTATCAGATTTTTAAATTTTGTCAATTAGACTATTTAACTATTTAGATATTACCAATTAAGCCACATGCTATTAACAATTAACGAAGGAGTTGTGTGCCAGTTAAAAAATTTAGTACAATTGTACATTTGGTCCTCATACTTATATATTCTATAAAATTAGTTAGCTGATCAGATGATGACACATGTCATCACTTCATTGAAGATTTTTTTTAATTTTAGTTTTTTTAATTTAATGAACTTTCTACGCAATCGACATTGAAGAAATGAGAAGAAGGTTGTGACACATGTCATCATCTAATTAGAGGACTAAATTAATTGAATTCAATTAAAATTAAGAATACATGATAAAATTATAAGTAACGAGGGTTAAATATATAACTATACCAAATCTTTTAATTGTCACATCATCTACCCATTTAGGAAAATCATTTAGGCCCAAAGGAAAATTGCAAAGGTTGGGCTCTAAACGCCATCGTTTTATTGGAATGGGCTCAAGGAAACTGCCATCAAGCTAGCTTACAAGGAATGGGGTCGAGCAGATTTAAACGTAAACTCAAATTAATTGAACAACCGAGTGTAGTATAGTTAAAATGTCCCGTCAGGAAATCAGATCTCCCTTTTCCCAGGCGCCAAACAGTTAGAAAGAGTGAAAATGGAATGCTCATCAGCATTTGATCTCCTATCAGGTAACCGCTTCGCGATATTCCATTTCCGGTCATCTTATTCCTTTTCTATGTCTAGCCAAATGCAAATCGTTCAATCACATTTTCGTTATTGAATTTCATTTTTCGTTTTGTTTTTCTAATTATCTAGCTTTGAATTTGCCTGATTGTAAATATTAGTGATTTTACTGAATGTCTTAATCCATTTTCCGATTAGGAATCGTAAGAGTTCACAGCTTTATCTAGTTACCTAGATTTTACTTCTGTGATTTTACTTGGGTAGAATTATTATTTTTATTTTACTTGAACTTTATTGTAAACGTTAAAAAGTTAAAACCCAAGATAATTTGAAGACTTAAAGGACAAGGATTTTTCTGTGAATGAAAATTGGCCTAGTTTAGCTTATTGTAGGAAGAGTGGTTTTGTTCATTCGGTTTGGTTGTATTCAAAGTTCACTTTTGCTTGAGGGACTTGAGCCGAGTGAGAAACTTGATTGATTCTGAATGAGAAACAGCCATAAGTTGTCCGTGGTATGATGGAATTCTTGTTTTTATAGTAAAACTTGTTTCCCGAGTTCTTGAGTTGTAAATTATCGTTGCAGAAGCTGATATTGGTGGAAACAATGAACTTTCTTCTGCCGCGGCCAATCAACAGGGAACACCAGAACCATCTCCGGTACAAGTGGATATGCCTGAGTCATCGTATGTTCCCAAGTCTGTGAAAAGTTTGGATAGGCTTATAGTAGAAGATCTGTTTCCTGAGTATCCCATGGTTGAAAATCATGGACAAGGCAATGGATTTTTAGGCAAGAATTCTGATGTTGCTAGTGATAAGAATGCTTCTGTCATCATGAGGCACACTGATGTTACTGAGGAGGATGGATGGATCATTATTCCACATAGTAAGTGCAAAGAACAAATTATCCACTAAAGCCAACAAAACCGCACATTTTTGTTTGGCAATTCTTGATTCTTGGTAGTTTTTCCCATCTCTACTTATGGTTTTATTGATTGGATTTTACTCATTTTCGTTCCTTTTTCTCCTCTCCTTACTCCTTTAAAAAAGGTTAATTTTGTAAAATAGTGATTAGTTTTGAAATATAGAGCTTTGCTTCAAGTGTATAACACCATGGTGTGCATTGAGTTAATCTGATTTTAACATCCAAATTACAGATAATTGAGGTTGCGTAGAAAGCCAATGTCTTGATATTTGTTTTAATTGCTTAATTATGACGTCTGGAAATTATAATGAGAATGCAGTAATCACTGAAATATAAAAGTTAAATGTACCGAAATTTGATGGTAGATGAAGTGTATATGATCATCTGTTTGGTTATAGATATATATATATTTTTTTGATAGGAATTGAAGGCCTCATTAAAACCCCCTTCTTGATTAAGGAACTCAGAGTTCCTTCATCAGAGGAAGGAGGAAAAGAGTGCCTTATACTTCATTAATGAAATACATAAGATTACAACATGAAGATAAGTCCCTTACAAAAACTCCTAAAAACCCAAAATAAAATACCCCTAAAACATACTGAAATTATCCAATGGCAGATTAGCCAACCCATCAGCCTCTATATTGGTTGTTCTAGCGACCCATCTAATAACACCCTCCACATCTTTAATCTTAACTGCTATATCCCTGACAATGAAGACAAAAAAATGAGGACACAAAATTCCATTCCTAATCCAATCAACTGCCAATTTACAGTCTGATTCTAATATCAACCGACCATTAACATCTCCTCTCACTGAATTAAAGAAAAGTAAGCCCTTCTGAATAGCCTTTAACTCCATCAAAATAGGTGGACCCGAACCAGTAGCCTCCTTAAAAGATAATACAAGAAGACCTTCCTCATCTCTTAGAATACCCGCAACTCCATTGCTCTTCCAATCACAACTTGTAGTTGCATCCACATTCAATTTTACAAAGCCCTTAGGAGGGGGGACCAAGGAATTGTAGAAACAATCGATTTGTTGAGTGGGAAGCATGAATCCCCTAGGGAAGGGTCACCGATTAGAGAATCCATAGAAATAACAGAATCTGCAAACTTAGCTAAAAACCAAGACGCAAGCCGTACTCTTGCTAAGAAAAACAGGTTAGGTTGGTCAATCTTCCCTCTATCGAATACAATATCATTTCTAGCTTTCCAAATAGTCCAAATAACAACGGCAGGAATAAACTTCCAAATAGCAGACCTAGGATTTAGATCTTCCCAAGCTTGGAGGAACTTCTGCGCATTCTCTTGAAGAACCACATTAAGACTTCAATAATGCACAAATTTGTTCCAAAGTGACCACACGACAGAACAAGAGAAAAATAAATGAGAAGAATTCATCCACCAAATTACATAAAGGACAAGAAAGTTCTACAATTCCCGTAACCCCTCTCTTAGCCAGTTCAGACCTCACTGGCAGTTTTTGAAGAACTACCTGCCACATAAATAACTCAACTCTTGGTGGCACCAAACCTTTCCACACAATATTCTTCCAAAAAGAATCCTCCTTTTGAGCCAAGGAACAAGTCTTCATACATGAGTTTACAGAATAAACACCCGTTCCGTTTCCTTTCCATATCAGACCGTCGATTGCCTCTTTAAACAGACAAAAATTAGAAATGATAGACATCAAGTTAGCCCACTGTTCAAATTCCCAGTCTGCCAAACTTCTCCTCAACTGAATATTCCAAATCCATCCCAAAGAACTGAACTCGCCAAATTCAATCAGTTTTCCACTCTGGTTTGAAGAAATTGCGAACAGCCTCGGAAAAGAGACCTTAAGAGGACAGTCCATTGCCCATTTGTCCTGCCAAAACCGAATAAATTGACCATTCCCAACTTGAACTCTGCACATGCTGCGAAAATTAGAGCCAAACGAGTCTTCTTTAAAATAAGCATTCACCACCGAACTCCAAATCCAAGAAGCTTGAGCTGGGATTTTGCTATTGAACAATAATGAAAAAGGATCAATATTGTATTTAGAACATATCAGCCTCCTCCAAACAGCATCCTTATCATTAGCAAATCTCCAAGACCACTTCCCTAGTAATGCTCTGTTCATGTTACTAATATTAAGCACTCCTAAACCACCAGCCTCATAGGCTGTAATTTTAACTATAGAGTCATTTGTATGGCATAGAATTGTGCGTGTGATGGCTTGTTAGATTCTTAAGGTATACCATGTTGGTGGAACTATTTTGAGAATATTTCAACTTAATTTCCTGATATTTTCTATCTCCTTGAAGTTTTATCGGTTCTTGATCTGCTTCCTGAGTTAATATGCAAGTATTTGGTATTTCTTAGTTATATACTAATTTTGATATGCCTCTCTAGGGGCTCTCCCTGATGATTGGAATCATGCACCAGACATACGCTTATTACGTTCCCTGGATCGTTCTTTTGTTTTTCCTGGTGCCATTTTTCTTCTCAGCCTCTTATTTCTTTAAAGATTTAGCATGCGGTCGGTTTGCATTCACTTAAGAGATATTCTATTTGAAACTTGAAATCTTTCCTGTTTTCTTCTCTAGGTGAACAACTCCATGTTCTAGCATGCTTATCAGCATCTAATCAGGAAACAGAAATTATTACCCCTTTTAAAGTTGCTGCAGTGATGAGTAAAAGTGGCATGCACAAAGATGCTGAGAAACAAAATTTAAACAAGAAGGGTGAGACAAATTCAGTGGCAGGAGGAGAGGAAGTGAATCATGGTAGTGCTGTAACGGATCTGAATGATGAGAACTTGGAGAAAAAGAAGATTGATCCAGCAAAAGATGTCTATGATAGTGAATAATTTCTTAGAATGGAAGACCAGAAAAGACAGACTGAAACACTATTAAAAAGGTTTAATAACTCGCATTTCTTTGTTAGGATTGCAGAGAGGGATGAACCTCTGTGGTCGAAAAAATGTGCTCCTCAGACAGCTTCTGATTCATCTGAAATAGATAGTCAATGGTCTGTTCAAAATGAAACCAAAAACACTGCTAAAAACATAACTAGTCTAACTGCAGTTATTGATAGAGGAAACTTTGGTTCCAATGTTTCTGGTGGAGCAGCTAGAGGTACTGTCAAGTGTTGCTCTCTTTCCAATGGAGATATAGTGGTAAGCACCACCGAAGAACTATATTGTTAATGATATTGTTTTACTATTTTCTTTGACTTTGGAAATGCGGGAGGCATTTGTACTTAATTTTTTAGCTGATAGTAATAAGTTGTTTGTTTTGCATGCAACGTTGTTGTAAAAGCTGCTTGATAGTTCTGTCTGACTATGTTGGATGTGTGTTATTGTCAACCTGGTAAACATTCAGCTGGGTGTAGTAACTGCGGTGTGCTTAAAACCCAGACTTGCATAGGGATGAGAATGGCAAGGAGAAGTGCCAGTAATGTACTCTCTGTAGCCGTCTCTGCCTCTTTCTTGAACCATCCTTTCTGTCTTGCCTCCAATTAGAGGCTAATGCAGTTTCCAGTCCACCACTGTCAGAAACTGGAAAGAATCTACCATCCTATCCCAAAAACTGTTTCCCTTTTCTGACAAGAAATCTTTTAATTACAATGATACAATCAATTGAACTTTCCTATTGGAAAAAGAAATGGGAGGAGAATAGAGGGATTTTTTTTAGTTGAGTTGTTGAGATTAGCCATGTTGATGACAAGATGGGGAGCACTATTGGTTTTGTCTTTGTGGAGCTCCTAAACTCCTCTTCAATAGATCTTTGCTAGTGAGAGTGTGAGACCTTGCTGCTTGATATCCAGATTTGCTGACATTACCTGTAGTCACTGATTTGAGTTCTTGGATGCTATTGTGAGAAAGGGTTGGTAACTTGGAATCATACTTTTGTATGCTAGCTTTTACAAGCTGACTTCTGGCATTGCTAGTTGATTGCAGAAGCTCTTGGATGCGTTTTATTTCATGATCAATTGTTCTAGTTGGCATTTTTTTGGGAAGGTTCTAATTGGCGTATTGAATCAACTGTTGAAATGGTTGCTTCCTGTGGATAACACTCTTCCTTCACCTCGTGCTTTATCTTCTCCTTTAAGTTCAGGTTCTGGAATGGGTAGCCCATCTCATAGGTCTAGCCATTCTGCCTCCTCTGGTTCTCAGCTCTTTTCTTTTAGTAATTTAAGAAGTTACTCCATGTCATCTCTTCCTCAAAGTGTTCCTCCTCCTCGGGGACCTATTAAAGCCCAAAGTTCTAAACCATCACTTGACCTTGATGAGGTGGATCGATACTCTTCTCAAAAGATTTTTAAGAGTCAAAGAACAGGGATTGAAGAGCTTTTATTTTTTCAGGGTGTGTCACTAGAGCGGGAAAGATTTTCTGTTCGTTGTGGGTTATGGGGGATCCATATCCCGGGAAGAAGATGGAGGAAGAAACTTGAAATAATTCAACCCGTTGAGATTCATTCATATGCTGCCAACTGCACTACGGATGACCTTCTTTGTGTTCAGATAAAGGTAAACCCTAATACTTACTATTACCTGGTATATCATAAACTCTTCGTTTCCACTCTCTGTGGACATGGTCAATAGGTTCTTTTATTCACTTGTGATGTTATTTTGCAGAATGTTTCTCCAGCGCGTATACCAGATATTGTTGTATACGTAGATGCTATAACAGTTGTTTTAGAAGAGGCTTCAAAAGTTGGACCACCTGCTTCCTTACCAGTTGCATGTATTGAAGCTGGAAACTATCATAGTTTGCCAAATCTAGCTCTCAGGTTGTTTTCACTCTAGGTACCTTAATATACTTCAGAGTGTTCTTTGACATTTAGCAGTTTAGCTTGATGATTAAGGTGTAAACCCCCAAAATGCAAAATATGTCAATATTTTGTTGCTGTATTTAGTCATTCTCTCTTAGAATAGATGGCATAATGTGCTGATCATTTTATGAGCAACAAGACATTGTTGCAGAATATTAAATAGTAAATTCACAACAAATGGTTGCATGCCCCGGGACTGCCTTTGAAGGGTATAAAAATATTTGGCAGTTATCTATTTCTTGGGGTGTGTTCGGAATTAAGGTTTAGAAGAATTGTATCTACCGTCTCATCGATGTATAAGTGGGAAGGACTGTCCCTTCCCATGAGCTTATCGATAGTCTCTGTTGCAGGAGGGGTGAAGAGCATTATTTTATTTTAAAACCAGCTTCTTCTATGCGGAAGAACCTCAAAACTTATGGAGAAAAGTCCAAGTCATCCAGATGGAAATCCCTTTTGAAGACATTCAACCAAAAGGGAAGTTCTTTGATTGGTAACCAGTATGCAATTATGGTAGCATGTCGTTGCAACTACAGTGGTATGTGCGTCTGTTTCTCTTAGTTTACAGTATCATCTGGAAAGCTTTGCATTAATTACATGTTCTGATTATTAGTGTATCGTTTTTTATGTTAAATATAGAGTCAAGGTTATTTTTAAAGCAGCCAACCAATTGGAGACCAAGTATTTCAAGGGATCTTATGATCTCTGTCAATAGCGAAATGTCAGGACAATATTCTGGATCAAGTGAAAGATCCTCCAAGCTTCCAGTTCAGGTTTTATTCTATCTGATTCTAACTCTCTTTCGTCCTCACATGCTACTTACATATTAATCTAACTGTGACAAATCTTATTTCACTGATGTGATTGTCAGGTCTTAACTCTTCAGGCTTCAAATTTGACACCTGAGGATCTAACTGTGACCGTTCTTGCTCCAGCCTCCTTTACCTCACCTCCATCTGTGTTTCATTGAATTCTTATCCAACAATGCCAAGGAGCCGATTTCTTGGTTTTTCTGCCTTTGCCGGGAAAGCAAGTAGAGAGAGGCATGGTAGTGCAATGCAGAGACTTGTCTCAATGCCCACTCGTCTACTTCTTTTGACGAGCAGTTGGCTCCAATAGCTAATTTCATTCCAACTTCTGGTTTGGGATGTACTCATCTCTGGCTGCAGAGTAAAGTACCACTAGGGTAATGTATCACTATCACCTTTTTCAAATATTATTTCAAACTTTGAATGCACACATGATAACAAATCAATCGATTGCTTCATACGTATTCCTGCTCAATCTATGGCTACGGTTAAGATGGAGCAACTTCCGTTGACTGATGGCATAATAACACTGGACAGTTTACGGATTGATGTCAAGGAGAAAGATATCCATCTGTTTTATTTTATTTATGATCTGCCTTACAATTGGCATGATGAAAAATTTTAGAATGTGTGTGGTTTATAAAACTCCGGTGAGTGGCACTAAACTTGCCTGTTCTCAATCAAATTGTATTTAGTAGTCTCTCCTCTTCAACCATAAGTTAGTTTTACATTTTACGTTTACATTTCCTCTAACAGATTTTGCAGATCGTGTTCATTTCATTCTAGTTTCTTCATTCTGTAAAGCATTACACTTTCTTACTGGATACCGTCAAATGTTTATGTTTTATCTTTCATGGTGAATCCTTTTATGATGCAACAGGTCGTACATATATCCCGGAGCACTCACCGATGATAAATGCGACTACTAGCATCTCCACGGGGATTATTTAGGATGGATTGCAAATTGTGTTTCTTATTTTACTTTTATGTTTAACCATCAAGGATTTCAAAGGGCGATTCATTTTGTTGCCCGGTATTCGGCTTCTACTGCCATACTGTGCAGAATCTTTGGAAGTTGGAACCGAGATGGATATCTTTCCTTGTTGAGCAGAAAACCAGGTTGCGTTGCCAACTCGTCCAAAAAATACAACGGCGAATTATTTCTTGTAAGCTGCAAACTTGAGAATGGCATTTTTTTTACTAACACTCTGACAGGAAAGAAACGTTGTTTGTATCTAGAGGCCTGAGAGTATTATCAGTTGGAAGGAAAACAAAAGATCAGCGTGCTCTATAGATAATCATAATTAATAAGTGTTATACGTAAATGATATATTATATTAGAGAATTTATCTTGAAGATTACGTAAAATAGATATGTAAAATATTAAATATCAAATCATAGGTAAATTGATGAATGAAAAGACAACTAATTAAGGCACCGATAAATTATCTTAAATGAAAGGGGAGTTTGGCAGGTGTGAAGGGCTGACCATTGTTCAAAACCATAATCCATCCGAATGTGAACTTAACTGCATTGTTGGGACCATGAGACAAGTAGATGACGATGACACAAAATCAATAATCCAATTATGAACTGAATTCCAATTTTGGGATCATGGGAGAAGTCGGCTCCAATAATCAGATCTGAAGTCAATAGACGGGCCACTGATTTAGGATATTTTGGTATTGTATTATTATGTCACTGTCCACAAATCATGTGGTTTACGAAAACTCGAGTTATAAATAAATATCATGTTAAAAAAATAAAATTATAACAATTCAACCATTAAATAAATAATAATGGGATTCAATTCTTATAAGAGGAAATGTTAACTAAAATAGAAAGAAAATAATTATTTCCAAAATTTATTAGAATTTAAAAATTAAGAGGGCTTGTTCTTCTAAATTTTTTATATAATAGCATTTTAAATTATTTTCAGTTTAAATATTAAAAATATTTATTACTTAAACAAAAAATATCTTTTAAGGATTTAAAAAATAATAATATAAATGAATCTATTATTTAAAATTTTCATTCAAACTCTCTCTAAAAATGACATATAATACATAAACTTTATGTTAGATAATATATTTATATATTCTAAATATATCAATTTATTATTATTATTTTAAGGTGATTACAATGTAGCATCTATTCTAAAGACTCTCAATCATTTGATAATGAAAGTTCAAACATCTTTGCATTCTTTGATATTCGAACCTAGGATCTCTAGAGATAACAACTATCCCTTTAACTATTGAGGTAGCTTGATTCGTGTTAAAAAAATTATCACGTTATAATTTAACAAAAAATTACTCAAATAAATTATATAATATATTATAATATAATATCACATTATATACAATTTGGTATTCAATAAATTTATGAAGTATTTATTTGCGTTCGTATATATCTCGTTTGACTATAACGTATAAAAACAGCAAGAAATATCCCTCACATAAAAATAACGGTAAAGTTAAACTATGGTGATATAATTATTTTGGTTATTTAACTTTTAAAAATTATAAAATAATTATTAGAATTATTAAATTATTATTAAAAATTACTATAATATTATAATAATTAAAAATACTTGATAAATCTAATAATTTTTAGGTTAAAGTATAGTAATGGTCACTGAACATTTTTGAAGCTTGCATTTAGGTCCCCCAACTTTTAAAACTTACAATACAGTCCCCAAACATTTATTCCGTTTGCAATATGGTCCCCAACTTAAATCATTAGAAAATTAGGGTAAATTATATAAACGGTCATTGAACTTTTCAGACACTTGAATTTAGGTCCCCAACTTTTAAAACTTGCAAAACAATCCCCCAATAATTTTATTTTCTTATTAAATATAGATGTATAGAAAATATAAATGATTCAATTTATATTTAAATGTATGAATCATTTATATTTTTGATATATTTTATTTTTCTTGTATAAACTAGTATTTAAAATATGTTTATATTTTAATCAAAATATTTCAATATACGAATAAAAATATATTTATATAAATGTATATTTATATTTAGATGTATAATTAAAAAAATATATTCATATATTAATGTATGAATCATTTATATTTTTTGAATATTTTATTTTTAATAAGAAATTAAAATTATTAATTATATTAGAAATACTCAACTTAAGATTATATATATAATCATGAATTATAAATATGAAAAATATAATTATTAAATTTAGTTTAAAAATATATAAATCTTAAATTTATTCTTTTAAAATATTGTATTAACTAATATTTAAAAATATATTAAATCTATCAAACAATTTATCAAATATAATATTTTTATTGTAAAAAAATATAATATTTTCCCATCATTTGTTGCTTTCAAATTTTTTGCCGAAGTTCAAATCTCATTATTTCCATTTTCCATTATATTCTTTTTTTTCTGGCATTGGTCATACTATTAGTATATGTATTATTGTATATCTCTTAACACAAACGATGGTGTTAGCTTAGTGGCTCCACTCTGTATCTTTCATTTGCGTGACTCAGGTTTGAGTTTGCCCAAGACCCAAATTTTACTTCTTTGTAACTTAATTTTCTTCTAATTAGGTGGTGACATGTGTCACCAATAACATATATCATGATCATGTGTTAACACATGTCAGATCATGGTTAAATGATTAATTTATTAAATTTTATTTAATTTAGGACCAAATTGATAGCATATATAAATAATTAGGTGGTGACATGTGTCACCAATGACACGTGTCATGATCATGTGCTAACACATGTCAGATCCTAATTAAATGATTAATTTATTAAATTCTATTTAATTTAGGACCAAATTGATTATATAAATAATAAAGACTGGATGTATAATAATGTCAATTCCTTTTAACTGCCACTTCATCATTTGTATCAATTGGTAACGACTAGTGGCTTAGTTGAAACAATTAAATAATTATGTTGTATGATTGATAAATTTAAAAGATCGATGACAAAAGTAAAAAGGGCTAGATAGTTAAGTTGTCAACCTAGTAGTTTACACTTTTATTTATACGTCAAAATAACATTTTATAAATTTAAAATTCGAATTATTTTAAACCTCTTCTATATCCTAACTACTTTTTTTAATTAAAAAATTTATTCAACAGATAAGAATTATACTATTATATTTATATAAAAAATATGTATCACATGAAATAAGATGAAATTAAATAATAATAAATCTGACATAATTGAATTTAATTGAATTATTTTGGAATTTAGGGTTTAGAATGAAATTGAATTACTTTGGAAATTGGTGTTTAGAATGAAATTGAGGACTGTTTTGCAAGTTTTAAAAGTTGGGGGACCTAAATTCAAGTGTCTGAAAAGTTCAATAATCTTTTATATAATTTACCCTAATTTCTAAGGATGGTTTAAGTTGGGGGACCATATTGCAAACAGAATAAATGTTGGGGGACTGTATTGCAAGTTTTAAAAGTTGGGGACCTAAATGCAAGCTTCAGAAATGTTCAGTGACCATTACTATACTTTACCCTAATTTTTATAACAGTTTGATAAAATTTAATAATTATTCTGATAATTGTAATGACAATTTTTTAATTTATAAAATTTTAATAGCTAAAATGATCATTTAACTATGATTAAGTGACCTTTGATGAATTTACCCAAAAATAATTTGTATATATGAAAGATGAAACGGACACACAAAAACGAGTAAAGAATCCAAAGACTTACGCCTCCAGTTCCTCATAGTTTCCTCGCAGATGCTTCTCCTTATACGTCGTCGTCCCTTCTTGGAATTTCCTTATAAATCTTTATTACTTTAATTAACCCTATAAATATATCTTTTGCCAGCAAATCAACAGCACACGTTATTTTATACAATATCTTTGTTACTCTTCATTTCCGATTATCTCAATCTTCGATTTCTTTTTTGGTATGCCAAAGAAATTCTTTTGTTTATTCTTAATTTTGTTGTTTTTCTTTCTCGTTAATACAATTCTTATAACGATAGCTGCAATTATTGTTTACTCGCTTTTGGTTTCCTCTGTGATTTCGCTTGCTTCGTTTCTTTGTTTGTTTTGCTTAAACAAATTCACGTGACTGTGGCGGAAATTAGGGCTTAAAATCTCATTATTCCGTGGGAATTCTCGACGTCTCTTTTTCTAGTTCACTCGGTTTCTTTGTTTTCTGTCTCTGATTTTGCAACGAAATGTAAACAGAATCCTGATTTACTTATTTCAATCTGGACTTTTTCTTTGTCTTACTCGGAATAATTTAAATTGCTAGTAGCTCTCAGTTAAATAATATTTTAATGGAATTATGTTCTTTAATATTTTAAAAAGTTAGCCGGAGTTATAAAGTTTTCTTAGTTTCTAAGCAACACAACTATGGCTGACGATTTTTCGCATTTGAAAGAGATTATATATGTGTGTGTGTGTGTAGTTTGTCTGCATCTTCAAATTATAGTAATATTAAAATCGATTAGTTCAATGAAAGTGCTGAATTGTATTTGCTTTATAATTGTTGTTATAAATTCTTAATAGGCGTCACGATCAATTTATTGAATTTCTCTTCTTTTTTGTCCTTATCTTTTCAGCTTTATCTTTTGGGTGTATTTGTGTTGTTTATATTCTGAAAACCTCGAGTATAACTTATAACAATTGTCTTCTTTTTAACATTGGTTTTTTTTTTACTATGTTGGATGTTATATGCTAGTTTTCTTGTATCGTGTCTTTGTTGCTTTATTTAAAGGAGTAAAGGACTTATTAGGATCTCTTGTTCAGTTTTCCACAAACCGGACGTGAAATGTGTGTGAAAGAACCTTTTTTGTGTGTATATTTGAATGTGAATTTAATCTATTGATTGAAAGTGTGTATGCATATTGATATCAGGATATTTATTCTTATCAGAAAATGGGGCAAGCTCTTGGGTGCATTCAAGTGGAGCAATCAACTGTAACTATAACCGAAACCTTTGGGAAGTTTGATGATGTGCTTCAGCCTGGTTGTCATTGTCTGCCTTGGTGTTTTGGGAAGCAAGCAGCTGGTATTCTCTCCTTGCGTGTGCAGCAATTGGATGTTAAATGTGAAACAAAAACCAAGGTTTGTTGCATTATTGATATCTGCATAACAAGTGCAATTTTTGTTTAAATGAAATCAAACCTAAAGTGCTGTTATTTTGAGATGGGGCGCAGTTTTTCATGTTGGATGTCTCATGAAGGGAAAATTGGGACAAGTCTTTAGTAATGGAGGTTTGAGTTTGATACTGGAATTCAGACCACTGAATCATTTGCGTCTATGCTGGTTTTTTGTGCATTTAAGTTCAAAGCATGGGCTTTTTGGTTTAGTCCCATCATTTTCTTTTTTTAGCTGATTCTAATGTTTTACTATGTCATCAGGATAACGTGTTTGTTAACGTGGTTGCTTCAATCCAATACCGAGCCTTATCTGAAAAGGCACAAGACGCTTTCTATAAGCTCAGCAATACTAGAGCCCAGATCCAATCGTATGTATTTGATGGTATGCATACTTTAGATTTCCTTAAATTGTGTAAAAACTTGAATGATAGCCACTCTGCTTATTTTCTAGAATGTCAAGCATGTGCTATGTGCTTATTTTAAGTTTATCAGTACTTGTTGCAAGGGAAATGTTAGGCTAAGTGGCTTTGTTGGGGTGTGGGGGTGCTATTTTGGTTTGTTTGCACATTTGGGTGTTGGTATGAAAATGGTGTGTGGGTATTAAATATGTATCTGGTGTGCTTCTACTGGCTTTTCCTTTTGAAAGTTTGTAATTGAACTAAACTAATAAATCTCTTCTAACTTCCAAAGAATAAAAAATGCTAATTACTCCCTCTGTTTGACATGTTCTATTTCCCACTATTATCATATTGTTTTATATTAAAGTAGCTTATGTTCAGGATATGTACGAATTCTAACTTTGTTTCATGGGTTTTGAATATCTAAACAGCCTTACCACTAACTTCATCATCATTCATACTCCACTAGCTTCTACAGGCTTTACCTTTTGAAAGTTTGCAATTGAACTAAACTAATAAATCTCCCTACTTCAAAGAATAAAAAATGCTAGTGACGCCTTCTGTTTGACATGTTTTATTTCCCACTATTATTGTATCATTTTAGGTTAAAGTAGCTTATGTTCAGGATATGTACGAATTATAATTTTGTTTCATGGATTTTGACTATCTTCGTTATCCTCCACTATCTTCATCATCATTCATCCTCCATTATCTACAGAACCATTTTTTCCTCCATCCTCCATTATCTACAGAACCATGATTGGCTTTGGCTTTTCCTGCACTGCTTAGGTTACAGTCTTGTATTATTAGCATTGGATGTTTACTAGGAATCCAGTTGCCATATTGCAGCTTATGAAATGTTTCAATAAGGATTTCCGTACGATTTACTTTTTGAAATTTTTAAATGATTATTCTCTTTTACTGTTTCATGACTAATCTAGACTTCATCTTATCCTCATCTTGTGGTAAGGTTGTGAATCTTTGACACGTAGGGTTGTCGCACTTTTTAGTCTTGAAGATTTTGAATGTTTTGAAGAATCATGTTCTCTGAACCTTTAGCAATGTGTTTTTGTTTGATCATGTGATTCATGTCATCTCATACTTTGTTGTAATTAAGTCAACATGGTTGTAGATCCCTGTTCTGACGAACTAATGAAATTTACTATACTTTTAGTTATTAGAGCAAGTGTTCCTAAGCTGGAGCTGGATGCAGTGTTTGAACAGAAGAATGATATAGCGAGAGCTGTGGAAGAGGAACTTGAAAAGGTATTGCTCTGCCTTCTTTGTTGTTTTAGGTTTGGATTAATCAAGTTTGTGAAAGCTGAAACATAACTATTGTTTTGAATCTTCAGGCAATGTCACATTATGGGTTTGAGATAGTTCAGACTCTTATTGTGGATATTGAACCAGATGAGCATGTGAAGAGGGCAATGAATGAGATAATGCAGGTACGATACATGCCAGCTTTATGAATGATATGTATTTATTTCACTGTTTTTTTGGCTCTCTTTCCCTTAATTTGTATAATATGTACCTTGTCTGCTAATGTTTGGTGCCCTAGCTGGCCTGAAAATCATTCGAAAGAACTATACATGCTCCGCATGAAGAAATTATATTTGAAAATGTTAGCTTGTCTAAAGAGATTGTAAATAGGTATGTGATACATGCCGTCTTGTTATAAATAGCTGCTAGATTGAGGGTGGCTGCGAATGAGAAGGCTGAAGCAGAGAAGATACTGCAGATCAAGCGAGCAGAAGGAGATGCCGAGTCAAAATACCTGGCCGGGCTCGGTATAGCTCGGCAGCGACAGGCTATCGTAGATGGACTCAGGGACAGTGTTCTGGCCTTCTCCGTGAATGTTCCCGGAACAACATCGAAGGATGTCATGGACATGGTTCTTGTGACACAATACTTTGATACAATGAAGGAGATCGGTGCGTCGTCAAAATCCAACTCTGTTTTTATCCCACACGGGCCAGGTGCTGTTAGAGACGTCGCTTCTCAAATCAGGGATGGCCTTCTTCAGGCTGGCCAAAGCAACTGAATACCTTCAAGTATTGCATAGTAGATTGGGCTACCCAGAAGAGTGTGTCTTAATCATTCTACCTAATAATAACATTGATAATCCAAGTTCGGGTGGGCATCGTCCTTAATGAGTGATGGTTGAAGTTTGGCCGAACAGTTATCCATCTTAAAAGGTTTAGATTTAAGATTCGTGTTCCCTATATAAATCCATGGAGCTATTTTCTTTGTACAAGCAGAATGATAGCAGTATTAGCATATATGGTATTTGAATTTTATGAATTTGTACCCAACACTGCTACAGTTTATGAATATGTATAGAGGTTTTTATGGCGTTTTATCTAAAGATGTGACAATATATGTATGCGTGCCTGGACTAACCCAACAATGCCGGCAAGCATTTAATTTAATCGGATGAAGGACATCAATGGTTATACTTAACTATGATCAAATGATTATTTTGGTCATTCAATTTTAAAAGTTATAAAATGACTATTAAATTTTAGTATTAAAATATTATAAAGTTTTTTATGACGTCACAATGACAATTCTATAATATTTTAATAAATTTAATTATTATTTCGTAATTTTTAAAAGTTTAACAACGAAAGCGATTATTTGAAGATAATTCAGGGACCTCTGATTTACTTCACCCAGATTATTCTGATGAGGTTCAACAAATCGACATGTTAATAAAAAATGGTTCAATCGAAATCAAGCAAATAAACGACTAATGACTAATCCCTTGCCTGCCTGCAAACAAGTGAACTAATCAAATTTAAGTAACACTTGATTTCACAGATGAATGGACAACATGAAACTTGTTCGACAAAACGAATCACTAATTTCAGTTTGCTGATCACAATTTATTATTACCCATGGAAGTACGCTGTAATTCTCAATGTCCTAACCAATCAAAATCAAGGCCTGCCTGCCTTACATTGACACAACAATAATAGCTTTGCCTTTGCCTAGGGCTTGAGTGCCAAGGCCAATCCAACTTTAGCACTCTTTTCAATTGCTGTGGTGTCCACCTCTCCAGATATTGTGATGAGCGATTTCGGGCGCCATTCATGCTGGATCAGAGCACTTGCTCTGCCAAAGTTATTCACACGAGCCTTCACCATGGTCAACGGTCGAGAGCATGCTGCGTACCGATCGTGAGAGTGTTCTCGTTACTTGAAAAGCTATGTGTCAGTTCCGCACCGACTGCCGTGTTAGTCAATGGGCTAACTGTGTGGTAGTAGGAAGCACTAAGTGTGTCACCTTTATCATTCCTGTAGTTAAATCAACAAAAATGCTTCATCAAAACCAGAAGCACAAGTGGAAATACAGAATCCACTAGGGCAGATATTTCTAGGTAACTTTCATGCTTCGGAACCCATAGTTTAATTAATAAACGACCAGGAACACATAAAGCAATTCAATAAAAATTGCATAGAAGAGAAATACGAGTGCACATGAAAATATATAAACCTAAAGGGTTATCCCCAGCTCTGCTGAAAGAACTACTTACAATGCCAAGGAAGCAATGAGGTCGGAATGGGTGAAATTCAACCCAGCATTCAGTTTTATTAAGTTCCCACTGGCAGTGTCAAATGAGAGATCAGTCCCAACAGTGACAAAGTTGTTTCCAACCACACCAGAGAAGTTAACAAGGGGATTTGCAGTCAATCCAATGCTGGTGCTTATGCCAGCATATTCATGTTGGTATTGCAGTTCCACCTGTTTCGACGACAATGAAAACCTCGTCATGTACTCATGAAACCAAATAAGTTTACAGAAGGGAAAAAAACAAAGCTACAACAGATTCGCTAAACCACGATGCTGAAAATGTTGGTACTATCAAGAACATAAAGTACAACAGTAAGGAAGTCTCCATTACCTTGCCAGACCTTTGATCAGGGACAACGCAACTAAAGATTGTCTTCAAACCTGGCGCAGGTTCATCAACAGTAATAGTGGAGAAAAGCTAAATTTAAAGAAAAACAACAAAAACAAAAAAATCAAGATTAGATACTATTTAAGTAAGGGTTAAATTCACCATTACAAATGAGTAAAAACTGTAAAAGACAAAAACATTCCATAACTTTGTATTCATCATAATGAGAAGGCCTTGGCCATTATACGCATGCGGCATTCAAAATTAAAGGCTTATCAAATTGTGAGAAAAAATGACAACTTACATTAGAATTAGTGTCAACTTTCACATTGGTTGTGATGTTGTTGTTCTTCAGCTCGGTACTTATATCACCCAACAGCAATTCACCTTTCTTAGTTCCAGTTGATGTGATTGCCTAAACATTCATCAAATTTAAGAATAAGGATATCAATTATCTAAGTAACATTTCTGCAAACAAATTCAAACAAATTATATGAATCTTTATAACTAGATTAGTAGAACCCCCGAAATAATAATAATGATACTAAGTAAATAATATGCTGAAATCGCCACCCATATTTTTCAGAAAACACCATAGACTAATAATCGATACAAGAAATAGAGATCAATAATGATAAAGTTCAAATATATGAGTTCACACATACAAATAAAATAAATCAAAATAATAGCGCAAACTTCACTAAATCAGCTGGAAAAGGAAACAATGTTGAAATATCCAAAAAAAATTAAAAGGAGGAACTCACAACTCCATTGGAAGTGTAAGTAGTGACAGTGAACTTATGGCCGGGCTGGTAATCCTTGTAAAGAAGATCTAAATTAAATTTTTAAAAAAATCAGTGAAAATGAAAAAGAAAAACAATTGAAGATAAACTAAGGAACAGGTAATTTTAGTTTCACCTCTGGCCTTTTTGCCGATATCGGTGTAGAGACCAGGGCCTTTTCCCATGCTTCTTGTTTTTTTCCCGAGAAAATGGAGAGGAAAATGAGAGATACGAGAGCTGGTTTCGTGTGACTGGCTCTTCGTTGTTTACGAAACACACGGAAGAAAAACAAAGCGAAAAAATGATTAAAAAACTAACTAATAAATATTTGGTGATTATGGAACGTTGATCTTGCGTGGAGAAAAATATTCTCTGTTATTGACCGTTGATATGAACTCCATGGTTGTTGAGGCCTCGGGTGTCGAGGAATCTAGATTGGGCATATTCGTCTACATAATATCACGCTCATTTATAATTTTAAAATAAAGTTATATTATTAAATATATATTTTTAAAATTTTAATTAAATTAAAATTTTTCGAGTATTAACTGCATAAAATTTAAGTTACTTGTTGTTTTAAAATTTATTTATGAAATAGATTAATAAAATTTTATTATAATTTTAGATATAGATTAATAATGTATCTAAAAGTTTTATTCGATATGATATTTTCATGATAATATTTTTTTTCTAAATATATTTAATGATTATTTGGTTTCACATCTAATGGTCTATATTACATGTGAGAATAGTCATTTTATTCATATTCGACGAGTTTCGATTCGATTAGTTAGATCAACTTTTTTTATTTTAGAAATTTAAGTTTGAGTTAGGTCTAGATTTATAGGTGTGAGGTTGAGTTGAGTTCAAGTTTAATGTGAAATGTATGATCTAATCCGATATAATATTATTTTATATTTAGAGATGATTGTAATAATATTTATTTTCATTTTTTATTAGATTCTTTTTTTACATAAAAAGAATGAATTGTATATAAATATATATAGGTCATGTCACCAGATTAGATTAAATGACTTAAAAAACATATTGAGTTTTGGATCGGATGAGACTCTTAGATCGAAATTGAATTAGATATAATTAAAAATATTTAATTTTTAAATCAAATTTAGATAAACTAAAAATCCAACCCAATTCAACGATATCAAGATAATATATTTGAGGTTGTTAACCTACTAAATTTCTGAACAACTTACTATGTTTTTTATAACCCCACAAAACTTTATTTTGCATTTAATATTTGAAATGAATTTGATTGTTGCTTTGTTTAATTATGAGAATTCCTGGTCGTGCTCATGAAACAAAGACTTCACCACAACGAGCTATGAAAACAAAAATCATAAAGCAGCTCAAGTCTTGAAAGAAATGAAGGATTCAAGCAGCAAGTTTGGTGGATTCACGTTCCACGGCGATCTTCAAGAGGCCGCCTTCTTCCAACACCATTTGAACCGGCAGGAACCCCATCCCGCTCGCTATAGCAAGCATCATCCGCTTCGTCTCGGACTTGAACTCCTCCAAATCCACCTTCCCGTTTGAGTCATGATCGAACTGCACGAACAGCAACTCGTGAACGCGAGCCAGCTCCCTCGGGTCCGTTTCAACGTCGACGCCGAAGTGAGTCTCGATCACCCTCAAGCTCTGTAATTCCTTCAACAACTCCGCTAAAGAAAGCAGCCCGTCATGGTCGGCATCCAGGCGAGCAAACCGGTCTCGTATCGAGACGTTGAATGCTTCTTCTTCTTCGACGAAGTCAACTATGGTAGCACCGTCCAACACTTCCACACTCATCCTTTTCGGCTCTTTAGTTGGTTTCCCAAAATCAAAAGTGACAACTTTGAACAAGACAAGAAAATACAAGGGGAAATGTTCTATAAAATTGTTGACTATGAAAGATGGATGTTAACGCATTATATATAGTGGTCATCCAGTCTTGATTCTCGAGCCTTTTCTAGTCCGAATACGTTGGCATCAAGTAGCACTTTTTAGCCCGTCGAATCTTATTGCCACGGTTTCAATTTATTTGGTTTGTTTGATTATAATTAAGACTAATTAATTAAACATTAATCATACAATGGGCTCAAACGAGTAGACGGTAAGAATCAAGAGAGAAAAGGAATATTCTTTGTGAGGAGATAAATGTTAGCCGTTAGTTGAAAGCCGGAGCCGACATAATTATTAAAGTCAAATGAATTTGCTCAATTCATAACATTTTCGTTTTTAAAGTCAAATGAAATCAAAGGTTGAAGTTTAGATGAAATCAGAGTGTTAAATACATTAAACTAATTTATATTAATGAAAAGTTATTTTTTTTTATTAATCTAGAGTAAATACAATGTACTAGATGTTCAACGATAACTTTTAATCATTTAACACTTAGTGCTCGTACTCTTCGCATTCTTAATACTTGAACTCAAGATTTCAATGAGTAACAATAATTCATTTATCATTGAGATCGTTCATGCTTGAAAAGTTTATAAATATTAATCTTATGTATAAAATTTTAATAAAGTGTTTTCTTAGGATGTAGTCTAATATCGTTTTCTCATTTTTTATTTATTTTTATATAGATCAAAATAAATATTTTTTTTGTTTTGGATTTTTTTCTTTTAGTATATTCTTAAAATACTTATTTTTTTTATATTTATGACATAATTATTCTTATGCTTATGGTATAATTTTGTCTATAATTATAATAGTTTGACGTTTTATATTATATTCATCACAACACATATTCTGATCAAGAAAAGGTCGACAATCTCGTATAGTTAGATGTCCTTTTGTGGTAGTTTATCGATGCATTCAAAATCATTCGCAGAATAATATATCAGATTAGTTCTCTCAATCTCCACGCTTGACACCTGCATCAATATTACGTCTAGATTGGAATAAAAAATATTAATAGTTGTTAGTTTGTTTAGAAGATAAAATATGTATTCAAGAAAATGTTTTAATTCTATTTTTCTTCACGCTCTTTAAATTTTCATTTTATGATTGTGTTATCTTTATTAGTTTTACTTTTTTATTTAATGAAGATCTAACATTTTATTAAAGGAATATATAAAATTTTAATATTCTATAATTATAGAATGGATACGTTTAAATTTTCGAAATATTATGCGCATGAAACAAAAATTTGAAAAGTGTATATAATTAAAAAAATATAACTTGTCGGTGGACTGATGAAAACTGTATGAAATTCGTTATATTCGTCCCGAGGGCATGACGAGTTTCAATTATTTATTATATTTTATAGACTCGTGAAGAGTACATGATAAATTTTAAAAACATTGTGATAAATTCATAGATCTTAAATTAATTTTCTAATAACTGTATTTCCCTAATTTTTTTCGTTTGAATTATTTGCTCTCGAAATCGAATAGAGACACTAGAAGTATAAACAAATAATATAAATATTATTTCTTTATTGAGACAATAAAATTATCGACAAATGATCCATGTGACTTAAAAAATATGTATATTTTTATTTTCATAATCTCAGTATGATTCATAAAATAAAAAAGGCAACCTTTGGCCGAACACCTTACTCGTTTTAGAAACTTTTTCTTTAAATGCGAACAATGTAGAAATGGTAAGCGGTTAACGTGCTCGATTCGAACATCTCAAAAGCCAAAAATGGAGGCATTTATGATCTACTCAACTTAAAAGAGGGGTACACATGATACACTTGCGTTATTTATAAAATTACGAAGTTGCTGGGGCTCTGATCTCCATGATATTTTCATTTTGTTTGGTGCCAAATTAACGATTGAGAACAAACGGTTCGGTAATACCGTAACCCGTTATCATATCCTCAACTTTCTCTTTTACGAGATTCCGCAAAAGAAGTATCCAAGCCTACGTCTTTCCACTTCCATTGGCGGCCGACCATGGCGGCGGTTACCGTAGATTCTCTTCTCCAGAACCCTACCCTTATTTTTCCTCCTAAATCTAAGGTGTTGCTGAAACCGCCTAGCTCATTGGATTGTTCTAGAAACCGGAAGTTTCTCCTCTCTCGGAGCTCTTATTGACAACTTCGACGCCTCTTCTTCCGATGCCGTCTTGTACAAAGAGACTTTTCCCGTTAAACGAATAGAAAAGGTTTTGAAATCTTCAGCTTTTATATATTGTTAGTACTTTGGAATGGCGTTGCTTAATATGTACGACGAATTTTAAAAAATGATGTTAATTTTGTAAGTTCGGTTGATCAATGAAGCTTAATTCAATAGACTGTAATAATTCACGAGGAATTTCAAGTCGAACAGATCTGACTAATCTATTATAGTATCAGTGTAACTTGTTGGATCATAAACTTGATCCATTATGGGAGCCCAAACCAAACCCAAACTAAATTGATGTCATTACTTACATCATTTAATTAAAGATGTCATTGCTTACATCATTTAATTAATGATGTCATTGCTTACATCAATTTAGTTAGGTGAGAGTTAGATATTTGTTGAATTTGTAATGGTTTAAATTAGTTTATTTGTGTGGTGTAGGATTGTTCTTGAGTAGTATAAATACCCCTTCCCATTTTAGTTTTAAGCATCAAGAAAAATTAAGAGCTTCTAAGTGAGTGAAGAAGCAAAGTCTTATAAGAGTGAGTTGTAGTTCTTGAGTGAGAGTACTCTTGTAATATTTGTTTGAGTTTCAATAAAAGTTGTTTGTGTGAGTGTTTTATTTCCAACAAAGTGGCATCAGAGAGAGTTGGAAAGATCGAAGGTCTCGACGAGAGGAATACGACGCCGCCAGAATTTTCTCAATCTGAGTTCTGACGCACCGCCACGCACCGCCGGAAGACTGCTGCCAGAAAATCGAGTTGACTCACCGAGTTGAGCCGAGTCAGCCGAGTTGGAGCCCTTGACCGAGTTGTCCAAGTCCCTCCAAAGTTTTTTTTCATCGTTCCGGATTCATCCGTGCAATCGGATTTTACAAAATCTCATTATATTGAGAGATATGGCAAATGGTATGGCACCATTCCAAGTTCCGACACTCAACAACAACAACTATGACAATTGGAGTATCAAAATGAAGGCACTTCTTGGATCACAAGATGTGTGGGATATCATAGAGAAAGGCTATAACGAGCCTGCGGATGATGATGTTTTTGCTACTCTTACACCAGATCAAAAGACAACTTTGAAGGATTCAAGAAAGAGAGACAAGGCTCTCTACCTCATCTATCAAGCATTAGATGATGATGGTTTTGAAAAGATTTCAAGTGCAAGCTCTAGCAAGGAAGCGTGGGAGAAGCTGCAAACCTCTTACAAAGGATCCGAGCAAGTGAAGAAGGTTCGTCTCCAAACATTAAGAGGTGAATTCGAATCCTTAAACATGAAAGCATCTGAGTCTATTTCAGATTATTTCTCAAGAGTAGTAACTGTTTCTAATCACTTAAAAAGAAATGGTGAAAAGTTAGACGATGTGAGGATAATAGAGAAGATACTCCGTTCGTTGGATCCCAAATTTGAGCACATCGTCGTGACGATTGAAGAAACTAAAGACTTGGAAAAATGAAGATCGAACAGCTCCAAGGATCATTGCAAGCATACGAAGAGAAGCATAAAAAGAAGCATGAGTTTACTGAGCAACTCCTCAAGCTGCAACTCAAGGATATGCATGAGAGCCAACGCAATGATAGAAACCAACGTGGCCAAGGCAGAGGTAGAGGCCATGGACGAGGTGGAAGTCGAGGTCGTGGACGAGGCTGGAATTACAACAATAACAATTCCAACAATAACTATGAGAAAGGAGAAAGCTCAACACGAGGCCGTGGAAGAATTAATCCAAACTCAAAGTATGACAAATCTCAAATTCGATGTTATAATTGTCAAAAATTTGGGCATTATGCTTCAGAATGTAGAGCTCCCAATAACAAAATTGAGGAGAAGGCCAATTACGTGGAGGAAAAGACAGATGGCAAAGAAACTCTTCTTCTAGCACGAAAGGAAACTGATGGTGGCCAAGCAAATTCCTGGTATCTTGACAGTGGTGCAAGCAATCACATGTGTGGAAGGAAAGACATGTTTGTGGAGCTAGACGAGTCAGTAAGTGGAAATGTTTCGTTTGGAGATGATTCCACAATAGCAGTGAAAGGGAGAGGTAACATTCTTATCCGTTTGAAAGATGGGAGACATCAATTTATTTCAAATGTCTACTATGTGCCCAATATGAAAAGTAACATTTTAAGTTTAGGGCAACTGGTAGAGAAAGGTTATGATATTCATATAAATAATTATAATCTTTCTATAAAAGATGATAAGAATAATTTCATTGCTAAAGTGCCGATGTCAAAGAATAGAATGTTTTTGATCAACATACAAAATGATGTTGCAAAGTGCCTGAAAGCTTGCTACAAAGATGCATCATGGCTTTGGCATCTTCGATTTGGGCATCTCAATTTTGGAGGTCTAGAGCTATTATCTAAGAAGGAGATGGTGAAAGGAATACCTCACATCAACCATCCTGACCAGCTCTGTGAAGGGTGTCTAGTCGGGAAACAATTCAGGAAAAGCTTTCCAAAGGAGTCAGAGACAAGAGCTAAGAAGCCACTTGAGCTCATCCATACCGATGTGTGTGGACCGATCAAGCCAAGCTCTCTCGGTAACAATAACTATTTTCTTCTCTTCATTGATGATTTTTCAAGAAAAACCTGGGTATATTTCTTGAAACAGAAGTCAGAAGTTTTGAAGTCTTCAAGAAGTTCAAAGCAGCAGTGGAGAGAGAAAGCGGTAGAAAGATCAAAGCCATGAGATCCGATCGAGGTGAGAATTTACTTCCAGGGAGTTTCAAGAGTTCTGTGAAGCAATGGAATTCTTCGACCAATGACAGTTCCTAGAGCCCCCCAGCAAAATAGTGTGGCAGAAAGAAAGAAAGACAATCCTCGACATGGCACGAAGCATGCTCAAAAGCAAGAAACTACCCAAAGAATTTTGGGCGGAAGTAGTATCGTGTGCAGTCTACTTGTCAAATCGATCTCCAACAAGAAGTGTATGGGGAAAGACACCGCAAGAGGCATGGAGTGGAAGAAAGCCTGGCATTTCCCACTTGAGAACCTTTGGAAGTATAGCCCATGTTCACGTACCAGACGAGACAAGAACGAAGCTTGATGATAAAAGCGAGAGTTTTATCTTCATCGGCTATGATGCTAATTTGAAGGGCTACAAGTTGTACAATCCAGACAATAAGAAGTTTGTGATTAGTCGAGATGTGGTCTTCAACGAAGAAGGAGAATGGGATTTTAACTCTCATACAGATGACTTCAATTTCTTTTCTCTGTTTGAAGAAGATGAGCAGACAATGAGGGAGCAACTAGATGAATCTCAACAAGAGCTTGCAACTCCACCCACTTCACCAACATCAACCACTCAAGGAGACTCATCACCTTCATCATCGTCAAGTGGGAGTCAAAGTGAAAAAGTTGTGCAACGTACAAGAAGCCTTAGAGATCTCTATGAGGTAACTGAACGACAAGATAATCTTACATTATTTTGTTTGTTTGCCGATTGTGAACCAGTGAGCTTTCAAGAAGCGGTACAAGAAAAGAAATGGAGAGATGCGATGGACGAAGAAATCAAGGCCATCGAGAAGAATGACACATGGGAACTTACCTCACTTCCCAAGGGACATAAGCGATAGGTGTCAAATGGGTGTACAAAACAAAGCAAAATGCCAAAGGAGAGATTGAAAGGCACAAGGCGAGGCTAGTTGCTAAAGGCTATAGTCAAAAGGCTGGAATTGACTATGATGAGGTATTTGCTCCTGTTGCTCGATTGGAGACTATCAGACTAATCATTTCTTTGGCAGCTCAAAACAAGTGGAAGATACAACAGATGGATGTAAAGTCCGCCTTCCTAAATGGAGTTCTTGAAGAGGAACTTTACATTCAGCAACCATCAGGCTATGAAGTCAAAGGGCATGAAGACAAGGTGTTGAAGTTGAAGAAGGCTCTTTACGGGCTAAAACAAGCACCAAGGGCATGGAATAGCCGAATCGACAAGTACTTCCAAGAGAATGGTTTCAACAAATGTCCCTACGAGCATGCTCTATATATCAAGATCAAAGATGAAGATATTTTGATCGTGTGCCTCTACGTGGACGATTTGATCTTCACTGGAAGCAACCCAAGCATGTTAATGAATTCAAGGATGTGATGATGAAAGAATTCGAGATGAAAGACATGGGGCTCATGGCGTACTACCTTGGCATTGAAGTTAAGCAACAAAATGATGGAATTTTCATTTCACAGGAAAGCTATGCAAAGGAGATACTGAAGAAGTTCAAGATGGAGAACTGTAAGCCAATAAGCACACCGGCAGAATACGGGATCAAGATGACCAAACATGAAGAAGGCGAAAGTGTAGATCCAACATTCTTCAAAAGTTTGGTAGGAAGTCTACGCTATCTAACTTGCACGAGACCCGATATTCTTCACGCAGTTGGATTGGTTAGTCGCTACATGGAATCCCCAACAACCACCCATTTTAAAGCTGCAAAGAGAATTCTCGCTATCTGAAAGGTACAATTGACTTTGGCTTGTTCTATTCAGTTTCTAATGATTACAAGTTGTTGGATATAGCGACAGTGATTGGGGTGGAGACATAGATAATCGAATGAGCACTACTGGATTCGTATTTTTCATGGGAGATATTACATTCACATGGATGTCAAAGAAACAACCGATTGTCACATTGTCCACTTGTGAAGCGGAATATGTTGCTGCTACCTCATGTGTTTGTCATGCAATTTGGCTTAGAAATCTATTGAAGGAGATTGGTTTGATACAAGAAGAGCCTACCAAGGTTTGTGTCGACAACAAGTCAGCCATTGCCTTAGCGAAGAATCCAGTATTCCATGATCGAAGCAAGCACATTGATATTCGCTACCACTATATAAGGGAGTGTGTTGCAAGAAAAGATGTGTAAGTTGAATATGTGAAGTCACAAGATCAAGTTGCTGATATTTTTACCAAGTCACTGACCAGCGAAGACTTCTTAAGATTAAGGAACCTACTAGGGGTCACGAGATCAAGTTTAAGGGAGGGTGTTGGATCATAAACTTGATCCATTATGGGAGCCCAAACCCAAACCCAAACTAAATTGATGTCATTACTTACATCATTTAATTAAAGATGTCATTGCTTACATCATTTAATTAATGATGTCATTGCTTACATCAATTTAGTTAGGTGAGAGTTAGATATTTGTTGAATTTGTAATGGTTTAAATTAGTTTATTTGTGTGGTGTAGGATTGTTCTTGAGTAGTATAAATACCCTTCCATTTTAGTTTTAAGCATCAGAAAAATTAAGAGCTTCTAAGTGAGTGAAGAAGCAAAGTCTTATAAGAGTGAGTTGTAGTTCTTGAGTGAGAGTACTCTTGTAATATTTGTTTGAGTTTCAATAAAAGTTGTTTGTGTGAGTGTTTTATTTCCAACATAACTTTGGAGAAAAGAGATTACTGATAATTTGAACAGAGCTCTGGATTCGGTTTGATTAGATTGAGTGGTTATTAATTTCTTTGGTTTGAGATGTTAGGTGGAGGGGAAATTTTTCATCAGGTGGATCAATAAAAAAAATCAACGGGATTGGCAACTTACAGTAGGATGTAGTCTTCCAGGAAAGTGGATTCTTCATTGGGGAGTTTCTTATCTTGAGGATGACTCTCAACTTGTACTAAGGCTGTTGTGGATTTTAAGGTGGCAACTTGCACAGAGGTAGGGATTTTAAGGTGCCTTTGTGGATTACCTGAGGATGATGGCAATAATGTTGGAGCGAAAGAGGGTTTGGCGTACGGTCAGGTGGCTGAAAGTGTTTTATTGTTTCTTGCATGACTCTCAACTTGTACTAAGGCTAGACCAGGTGATTATTGAAGCCAGTTAGGTAATGTCGAAGGAAATAGTATACTTATATACTATATTCTATGTATACATATATTAGAAGTATAGTGTTCTGATATTACTTTGTTATTAATGAAATACTATTTATTCATATATTAAATGCTAGTTGCATTGTGTTCCTGCGGTCCTCTCTGTAAAAAAATATTAATGTAAAGAGAATATTATGGGTTCTCTTTCTTCATATAGTAATAATCGCCCTGAACCTCAAGAGCTCCGTGATGTGCTTAAACTTGAAACTTGTCAAAATGCATCAGACCTATATTTAATAATTTTTATTAATGACGTCTTAAAAATTACATATACCAACTATTAATTTATTGAATTATTATAAAATAGTTACCGGATTTTATATAATATGTATTAATTATTGAATTATTGTCAGATAATTATTATTTTTTAAATTATTAAAATCATTATTAATTGTACTATTAATCTAACACCGTAATAATCATTTATAATTATTAATGATATTTTATGAACTTTAAAATTTTAATAATTAAAAAGATATTTAAACATAATTTAAGAATGTTGATATTCATTACTCTTCTAAATTTGTCAAATTTTCTATTAGGATCTGAATATGTAAACAAAAGATGGTTAATGATATGCGTCGGTACATGTATATGTATACAATTTCTTTGACGAAAAATCCTAAGCACAGTGCACAGTGACTCATCTCCCGTCACATGTAACTTGTCTGGTTTGCTCCCTCCAAAACATTACTTTTTGAGAAAATAACCAAGTGACAAAAAATGCCTTATAATATACGATTTTAACCAAATTTTTTTGGATTTGCCAAAATGACCAACTAAATCGTAATGCGATCGATAATTCGCAACGCGATCTCCGGTATCGCAAATCAGTTTCCAGATTCGCAACGCGATTCTGACTATCGCATTGCGATTTTCCAAATTCGCGTTGCGATTTTCCGAATTCGCAATGCGAATATGTAAATCGCAATGCGAATATGTAAATCGCAATGCGATTATGACTATCGCAACGAGATTCTGACTATCGCAACGCGATTCTGACTGTCGCAACACTGAATTTTAAATTCGCAACAGGTTTTAGTTTCGCAACACAAATGTTTTGGGTATATAACTACGCAGCAGAAGCAACTCATAACCTAAATCCCTAAATCACAACTCATTCCATCTCCATCTATCACTCTCTCCGACGACATCCGTTCCTATATCCAACGACATCCTTCCCCATCCGGCAACAGGTTTAGGTTTCGCAGCTCGTTTGTTTAGTAAATTAATTTACAATAATAGAATCATCTAATGTTGATCATGTTTGGATAGATTTCTGTTTTGGAGGATCATGAGAGAATGTTCATAGTGTTTTACAATATATGCCTTTACCCATGAATCTTCAACTAAAACTATCATTAAAAAAGTTAACTTATGAAACTCTAATGTTACGTGTTGCAAATAAATTGAATTTAGAGCCCTTAAGTGGATTAGGCTATCTTATCAGAGAAAATGTAATGTTGTTGAACCTAGAAGTAGTGAAGTTGGATCGGTAGCGGGTAGTAATCAACTAAGTTTTTCAACCCCAGTTTATGGTGCTCAAAATTTAATGGTTCCACCACAATTTCATCACCAAGCAAATTTTGTTTCACCACATTTCCAATACCAAACACAATCTCAAAACCCACAACCTTTCCCTAATCCAAATCCCAATCAACTTTCAGCACCAAATTTCGGTTTTCGTATTAACCAGTTAGATGATGATGAGCCAACAGAAAAAATTGTGAGTACTAGTCGGTATTCAAAATTTGATCTTGGTCAATACCCGGACTTTGATCTTGGTCAATACTCGGATTTTGATGATGTTTCAGAAGAAGAAACAGACCCTGCGTGTAATGATTTTGATATTGGTCAATACCCGAATTTTAATGATGAAATAGCCGCTGCCGAGGAAGATGTTGTTGATGATAATGAGGAGGAAGTTATGACTGTGAATGAACATGTTGAACATCCATTCTGTAATTCATATAACCCTGAAGAAGAAAAAGAAGAAGAAAAAGTCCCCGAAGAAAAGTCCCCGAAGAAAATGCCACGGGAGTATAACTGGAATATGCCAGAATTACTTCAGATACCGGAAGAGAGTTGGTAAAATAGCAGTTGATTGTTACACAAAAATATTTGTATCAAGAAAGACCATTCTGTAATTCATATAACCCTGAAGAAGAAAAGAAGAAGAAAAAGTCCCCGAAGAAAAGTCCCCGAAGAAAATGCCACGGGAGTATAATGGAATATGCCAGAATACTTCAGATACCGGAAGAGAGTGGTAAAATAGCAGTTGATTGTTACACAAAAATTATTTGTATCAAGAAAGATGATTGTTTTGATACAAATGAAGACTTGAAGATAACTTTGTATACGAAATGTGTGGAAGATGTCTATCAACTAAAAGTTAACAAATCAAGCAAAGATCGTTTCGAAACAAGGTGTATGATTGACAAAAATTGTACGTGGCGTATGATTGCAAAGAGGATAAAAGATTGTGAAATGTTTCAAGTTAGGACTTTTATGATAAACATACATGTTCAAGAACCCAAGTTTTTCCTCACCATAGACAGGCAAACAAAGGTGTTGGGTGGTTTTTGGCTGAGTTAATGTTTTTGAATGGCAAGGTATATCGGGGACATGAAATTATGACTGACATGAATGCTGGTTCAAGATTAGTATCTCATATTCTCAAGCTTGGAGAGCCAAATGTTATGCTTGGAATTGTTGAGGGGGTCGCCAGAAGAATCGTTGCCCAACTGTCGGCTTATTGTCACAATTTAAAGCTGAAAAATCTCGGGTCAGTAACTCATATCAAAACAGATAGAGATGGACGCTTGAGTTGCTGTTTATCGCCATTGGTGCTGCGGGTAAATCAATATAATTTGTGACTCATTTTTGTTAGTTACATGCATTTCACATTTAAATGATTATTTCTTGTGTATATGATTTTGTAGATTCGTTCGTTTATTACTTGCATGCACCCAGTTTTATAGTTGACGGAGCACATTTAAAAGGTCGATACCTTGGAGTAAACTTATAGCAGTAGCCTGGATGCTAACAATGGGATACTGCCAATAGCTTACGGGGTTGACAAATCTGAAACCTCTTTCATAGACATGGTTTATGGAGCATCTTAGGGATTGCATAGGTCCTATTAGCAATCTGACAATCATATCCGATAGGGCAAACTCAATTGACAACGCTGTTAGAAGGTGTTTCCCATAGCTTTTCATGGACTTGGTGGTGTTCATTTATATAAATCTAAAATCAGGTCTGCTGGTATAAAAAATCACAAATTGACATACTGAAAGGCTATAAAGCTTATCGGAAGTGGATTTTAATAAGCATATAAATTGTTTAAGACGTGTTTTGCCTCAGTGTGCTCAAACACTAGAAGAGTCGGGTTTGAAAGATGGTCAAGAGTACATCAACTTGGAGCAAGATATGGTTTCATGACGTCTAATAGTGCAGAATCAATCAACGCTCTAAGTCGTCATTCCCGGAAATTACCCATTACTAAGTTAATGGAGTTTTTTCGAGCCTCTATTCAACAGTGGTACTACAAGAAAAGAAACCATGCAAGTATTATTTCTTTAAATTCGTAACTTATCATATATTTTACTAAGTATTATTTATTTAAATTTACAGGAACATTGGAACAGTGTTACACCGTGGACTGAAAAAAAGATAACGAAACGTGTTGTGAAGTCAACGTCATGGAGAGTTTAACCATGTTCAACACTTTGTTTGAAGTACTGGATAATAACTTAAATGGGCTTGTCGATCTAAATGCAAAGACATGTAGTTGTATGAAATGTCAAGCATCTGGTTATCCGTGTGGGCATGTTATAAAAATTGCTCTTCATCTAAACCAAGATGATTCAAGCGCATACGTATGGATTGCTACACTACATAAGTATATCGACAGACTTATGCCGAGATTATCTACCCTATTCCACCTTCTGAGTGGGATACTAGATGACTTACAAACAGTTTTGCCACCAGCCATGACAGAAGGCTACCTGGCCGACCAAAAGTCACGATCGTATACCGTCTAAGGGTGAAGAGAAGAAGAGATCGACATGTAGTCGGTGCAAGGAAAGTGGTCATACAAGGTTGACATGTGGATCACCAGTGCCATCACAATCATCTTTTCCTCTATCAAAATATGGATCCTCATCAAAATCCAAAGCTCATATGGTGTCAAGAAAAAGGCAATCAAAATTGCAATCAAAATCAAAATCCCAATCACAACCGGCTTCACCTTTTGGGACTATTAACTTAGGTGATTTTTAAATGCAAACATTGTATTATGTGTAAACTTTTAACATTTTCAGTTAGGCATGTATTAGTAACTTGAGTTTGAACATTGCTATGATCTGTTCAGTTATTATCACTTATTACACATTCATTTGAATATCACAACACGAATTTGACTATTATGTGTATTTTATGTGTAAACTTTTAACATTTTCAGTTAGGCATGTATTAGTAACTTGAGTTTGAACATTGCTATGATATGTTCAGTTGTTATCACTTATTACACATTCATTTGAATATTGTAACGCGAATTTGACTATCGCAACGTGAATTTGATTATCGCAACTCAAAAATCGCAACGCGAATTTGACTATCGCAACACGAATATGACTATCGCAACGCAAAAATCGCAACGCGAATTTGACTATCACAACGCGAATTTGATTATCGCAACGGGTATTTGACTATCGCAACGAGAAAATCGCAACGCGAATTTGACTATCGCAACGGGTATTTGACTATCGCAACGAGAAAATCGCAACGCGAATTTGACTATCGCAACGCGAATTTGATTATCGCAACGGTTTCGCGTTGCGATTTTGTCTTTCGCATTGCGATTTTGAGTTTAACGTTGCGAAAGTGTACCTCCAACAGGTCTTTTGCCTTCAATATGATGCAGATTGAAATCAATAAATAAACTTTTACATTTCAATCAATTAAACAAGCACAAATAAGAATTATTCACACATCAATAAAACAAATCAACTTTTACAAATCAATTAAACAAGCAAAAAATGATAATAATTCTAATTTTCCTCATCAATTAAACAAATCAGACTTTTAATAATCAATTAAAAAATAAAAAAAAGTGTACCCCAGACAGTTGTTTATGCACCCATACATCAATTTCACGCAGCTCACTTCAAGATTAACCTGCAGAAACCAAACATTTGCTCAAATAACACTTTCTACACATCTAAAACCAACAAACAGCAAATTATTATTGAATTCTAGGTACTTAACAACACTTGCATTTGACTTACAAATTGTTTATGGACACTTTCATAACGCGGATGCATGTAGGCAGCATCTCGTATATATCGCTCTAGCCATAAAATGCCAAAACCACAAGCCTACTGCACCTCTATCTCTATCGGTGGGAGGTAGAAACTGTGTACTTCCTGTCGTCAAACGCTCCAAGCACATGCATACGAGAGGACCACAATCCCCTCAGGCTTCCGGCGTTTTTGTGGCGCCGGTCTCGTCTCTGATAACTGTAACATTGAATTCTTTGGCTTCTTGTTTCCAGAATAAGTCAAATAATTAATCGCATCCAATAATTTAGCCAAATGAGAGCTCCATACCTTAATAATATCTCTCAAATCAGACAATGATATGTAATTTATCATGCTGTCATATACTATTGTCTTTAGGGATGGGAGATGAAGCTCGATGAGAAGCCAATGAGTACGTTCCAAAACAGGAATAAACACCTGCATCGAAATGTAATAATTCAAATTGCACACTTATTTATGAACACCTTTAAAATATTTAAACAAATAAATACTAACCTTATCGACTCCCACCATGCAGGATAAAGTTTAGCTTGTCCATTAGCCAACACATATGATTCATGTCGTTGATTCTTCAAGTGAACTACGTGAAAAGACGTCGGCATAATTGTATATCGCGTATTTTTTAATTTTTCTTCAATTTCCTTATTATTAGAAGACGTGACACCCATGCATCAATATTCTGTTTTACAAAAAAAGATATATATTAGTGAATTACATAAATTAAAAAAAATTAATCAAAATGAAATATAAGAAGAAATATAAGACTTACCCCCCATCGAAATAGGCATTGTCTTCAACCCCTAATAACACACCCCACCAAGACCGTTCAATCAAAAAATGCATATCATCGTTGAGTTTGTATATGTCAACGTAAAACCCTTGGCTCCGCTCATGTAGATAAAAATCAACTACGTTCTTAGCCCAAAGGGTATTATCCAGAATTGTTTCCAGTAGTTGTTTCCTCTCCACTTCATCTGCCGGAATGGTTCTGGCTGGTAACTCATACGAAATCCAACAGTCATCCATCATGTCCAGCACGTGAAGGGGTTTCTCAATAATTTGATATATTACGCCGTGTGAATCGGACTCTAGAATGTTGGAAGGGACCTCTTCAACGATTACAGTGGCCTCTTGAACGGTGGGAGGGGACTCTTGAGGGATGATAGGGGCCTCTTGAACGATAGGGGAGGCCTCTTGAACGATGACAGGTGAGTCGGGCTTTTTCTTACGGATTCTTCACACTATTGGGGTGAACGGAGACGTAATGGCACGTGCACGCCGTCTGATGCGTGAACTCCGTCTTGCAAGAAAAACCCAACGTAGAGCATCCACCTTAGCGGGCCGCTAAAAAAAATTAATACATAAATCAGTAAATAAACAGACATGATATTAAACAGTGAAAACAAAGACAAATATATTTCAAACTTGCACGGTATTCACCCAAGTCATTATTCTATCATTGTTCACAAAATGCATCAGATAACATTACAGAAGTAATCACTTATATAAACATTTAAAAGGACAACATATAGGTTTAGTGCAGGTTCAATGACAACATAAAGAGTAGTAGTTTATTCTTGAAACTTAAATTTTCAACACTGTGAAGTTAGTATTTGTCTTTGTCTTTTGGTTGAAGTAATGTAATTCATTCAAGTTTCAATTTGCAGAAGAAGAATAGAATCTGAAACTTAAAATCGCAACACGAATGACTATCACAACGCGAAAATGACTATCGCAACGCGAATTTGACTATCGCAACGAGAGAATCGCAATGCGATTTTTATTTCGCATTGCGATTCTTTTGTTGCGATAGTCATTTTCGCGTTGCGAAAGTAAACTATTATTCTTCTGCAAATTGAAACTTGAATGGATTGCATTACTTCAACCAAAAGACAACAAAAAACAAATACTAACTTCACAGGGTTAAAGAATAAACAGTTTAGCAGTATTGGCAGCAACCAAATGAATTTACTAACCAATCCATTCAAGTTTCAATTTGCAGAAGAAGAATAGTTTACTTTCGCAACGCGAAAATGACTATCGCAACGAGAGAATCGCAATGCAATTTTCATTTTGCATTACGATTCTTTCATTGCGATAGTCATTTTCGCGTTACGATAGTCATTTTTGCGTTGCGAAAGTAAACTATTCTTCTTCTGCAAATTGAAACTTGAATGGATTGCAATACTTCATCCAAAAGATAACAAAAAACAAATACTAACTTCACAGAGTTAAAGAATAAACAATTTAGCAGTATTGGCAGCAACCGAATAAATTTACTAAGCAATCCATTCAAGTTTCAATTTGCAGAAGAAGAATAGTTTACTTTCGCAACACGAAAATGACTATCGCAACGCGAATTTGACTATCGCAACGAGAGAATCACAATGCGATTTTCATTTCGCATTGTGATTCTTTCGTTGCGATAGTCATTTTCGCGTTGCGAAAGTAAACTATTCTTCTTCTGCAAATTGAAACTTGAATGGATTGCATTACTTCAACCAAAAGATAACCAAAAACAAATACTAACTTCACAGGGTTAAAGAATAAACAGTTTAGCAGTATTGACAGCAATCGAATGAATTTACTAAGCAATCTAAGTGAAATGGTTAATCTAAGTGAAATTACAAGTAAATTTATCATCAAGTTAAATATGAAAAATATTAAACTTACCTCGTTGCGTAGAGTATGAACCTCATTCTGCAACGATGCTACCATATCACGTAGAGCGGCTACCTCACCACGTAAAGTAGACACCTCAACACGCCATACACCATTGTCATCGCGCAAAGTACCGACCTCCTCACGCAAGGCATTGACCTCATCACGTAACTCCCCTAACTTATCCCGTAGAGGTGGAGGTGGAGAACAGGGAGATAAACGTCGTGGCATCTTTGTCGGTCGCCTATCATGAGGTGATGGTGGAGAAGATGCTCGATGATGTGACAGAATATGTGATGGCTCTCGTTGTGGAGGTGTATAGTCGGGTCGATCAGGTGATGGCTCTGGGTGAGGTGATGGCTCTCGAAGTGGAGGCTGCTCATCATCCGTGCCATCAAAAAAATGCTTACTAGCTTGCCACCAATCAGTGGCAAGCTCAGCTTCGTGGGTGTCAGCCTCTGTAATGGAGTGTTCCTAACAATATAAAAGCTCAAACAAGTTAAACGTGTACTAGTAATAACTTGTTTATAAATATATGGTAGTATTTGTGTTAACTTACATTATTTATTGTCGTATACGGTAGTAAATCTTTCCATTGCTGCAAGGTCCGTTTTCTCTTCCAGGAAATAGCCCTAGGAATATCATTAGAAGTTTTTAATGCATATGTCTGCATGACGGGAAATGCCTCAAATATCCAAATCTACAAACAATATAATAACAAACATTAGAAATTGTTAAATAATTAATTATAATTTTGGAAACATTATATAAAAATTCTTACCTTAAAGGCCCAAATAAAGCCTGACAAAGTGTATTTGGAACCATCGCCACGCAAACTTTTTCGATCATCAAAGGCAGACGACATCTTATTCCATGTAGCTTTCCTAGATACGAACCCCACGGAAACAGGTTCCATGCATTTAGGTCCCTCTACCAATTTAATTAGATCATTAGGAATAGGTTGTCTGGCCTCTCTGCCTAAAAAGCCGGCATGCAAAAGTATTAGAAGGCATACTCAGACAACATCGACGTCATCTATCCGAGTAAAACCATCTTTCTTATTCAATAATCTCGTCAAGTCTTCCACGTGTAAATTCCACTTCTCCATTGACAGCTCAGGAAAAACCCGGGATAACCATGATAGGTGGGTAATATGTCTAGTGTACCGACCTACATCATCGTGTCCGAAGCGTAGACCGGTGATTAAGCAAAACTTCTCCCGCCCAAAACACGTATACGCCGGTGGAAAATCAAACCATAGCTCTTCATCACGACGTTGTATAGTCTCTGGTAGATCGCTAGTCATGGTTTGAAGAAACAGATGGGTCAACATAGCATCTCCACCCGGATGTTGTACTTTCAGCCATGGCCCGAAGCAAGTATCCTAAAATTTTCTTTGTGCAGGTGAAAGCTTCGACGCAATTGTTTTGGCCAGGCTTACTTTATTTCTTAAGGTCAATTGAGCCGAATAAAAGTTCTACAAAAACAATAAACATACCAAGTTAGATAAACCAAAAACTACACTGTGAAGATATACCAAGAACAATAAACATAAAGAGTAGTAGTTTATTCTTCAAACTTAAATTTGCAACACTGTGAATTTAGTAGTTATCTTTAGGGATGGCAATGGGTCGGGTCGGGTCGGGTTTTTGGGCCACCTAACCCGACCCGAGAAGAAAGGGTTTTTCACCCGTGACCCGACCCGACCCGACGAAATTAAGGTTTCACCCGACCCGACCCGAATATATGACTTAGAAACCCGACCCGAAATAATAATAATAAAAATTTTATTCAATGAAAACAATGACTTAATTGAAAAAAATTATATATGGAGGGACATTATTGTAATTATCCCTAAATATATAGGATAAAATTATATATATTTTTCGGGTCGGGTCGGTCGGATTTTTTTCACCCTAAACCCGACCGAACAGTACATTTAAAAAACCGACCCGACCCGACCCGAACCCGAATTTTAAAAAAAAAGATCGGGTCGGGTCGGGTCGGAACCCGTCGGATTCGGGTTGAGTTGCCATCCCTAGTTATCTTTGTTTTTTTGTTGAAGTAATGCAATTCATTCAAGTTTCAATTTGCAGAAGAAGAATAGTTCCTGAAACTTAAAATCGCAACACGAAAATGACTATCGCAACGCGAATTTGAAAATCGCAACGCGAAACAAATCGCATTGCGATTTGTCGTTGCGATTTCATTTCGCGTTGCTATTCTCGGTTTCAAATACTAAAATTGAAACTTGAATGGATACATTACTTCAAAAGACAAAACAAAGAAATACTAAATTCACAGGGTTTAAAGACTAAACAGTTTAGCAGTATTGGCAGCAATCGAATGAATTTAATAAGCAATCTAAATGAAATGGTTACAAAACAAGAAATACTAATTCACAGGGTTTAAAGATAACCCTCGGTGGTTGATTTGGTTGATTTTCCATTTCTGACTGTGAATGATGTGAGGGTGGCTCTGAGAGATGGTGATAGACGTATTTCGCCGGAGATGGGGACTGATTTCGTCGGAGATGGGGAGGATGTCGCCTTAGAGAGAGTGAGATGGAGATGGGACTGAGTTGTGATTTAGGGTTTTAGGTTATGAGTTGCAATTACGGGATATACTGTGGACGGTTCAGTGTTCCGATATATTAATATTTGTGTTTGGAATTTGAAAAAAAAATACGCGTTACGATAATAATGGCGCTTTGAAAATCGCATTGCGATAGTCAGCATCGCGTTGCGATAGTCAGAATTGCGTTACGATAGTAAGAATCTCGTTGCGATAGTTAGAATTGCGTTGCGATAGTCATAATCGCATTGCGATTTACATATTCGCATTGCGATAGTCGGAAAATCGCAACGCGAATTTGGAAAATCGCATGCATGATCGCGTTGCGAATCTGGAAATTGATTTGCGATACGGAGATCGCGTGCGAATTATGATCGCATTGCGATTTAGTTGATCATTTTGACAAATCCAAAAAAATTTGATTAAAATCGTATATTATAAGACATTTTTAGTCACTGAGGTTATTTTCTCTTACTTTTTCTAGTTATAATCTTACATTTCGTGTCATTATCACAACAGAAATTATTATAAATTTAAATATAATAAAATATTATTATGAAAAAGTAATAATACGGCAGAATAGACACAAATATGAATTAAATACAACTATAATCTTGTAGTTGGACATAGCCGTATTAAACACCGTAATTCCTGCTGTGCTGAATATGGCAGATATAGACACTTCATTTTGTCTTGGCTGATATTGTGAGCATCGACAGGTTTTGTCCGAAACAATATCAGACAATCTCAACAGCAAAGGAACAGAATTAATTTATAAAAACACCAAGTTGCCGCGCTTTTATATAATCTAAAACACCACTTTTCAGTTTCTCATCGTCCACCACCCTGCAGAAACTTAAAATCGATCATCTCGTAGGCTTCCTCTATTTTTCGAGATTTTCTATCCATGGAACTTGTCACCTCAAAATCCGAATCGAGCCCTGGAAGAACCCGTTCATTCACCGTCAAAGGCGACGCTATCGACATGAAGTGCATCAAGCGACGCCGAAGAGATCATTCCAATGGTGCACTAGGCTGCAATAATCAACAGCTACAAGGTGATCAACCTACTGCAACTACAGTGAAGAGAAGTTCAAGATTCAGGGGTGTCAGCAGGTTGTTAACATGCACTTCTCTTTTTCTTCCTTCGTTAAAATGCTTTGAATTTCTAACGGTGCAGCTGATTGTTACATGCCCAAACAGACATCGCTGGACCGGAGGTTCGAAGCTCACTTATGGGATAAGCGTCGTGGAATCCAACAAGGAAGAAAGGAAAAAAGGTATTTTCCAGTTTTCGTCTTATGAAATCCGCTTTCTCGTCAGATACTACACATATTTTCTAATGCCATGATTGTTTTATGTCATCTGGCTGAACCTTGGATGAATTTTTGCTGGATGGAACAGTTTATCTCGGTGAGTCCTTAATTTTGGAGCTCCATTTTGTTTTTTTGGAGAAAATTAAATGGAAAACAGGCCATCTTTTGATACTCTTGGTATTTATTAGGAGCTTATGATGAAGAAGATCAGCAGCTAGAGCCTATGATTTGGCTGCAATCAAGTACTGGGGAACATCTACTTCCACCAAATTTTCCTGTAAAATTACTGTCTTTGTTGACCTCAGAGTTCTTTTCATTTCTTTGATGCCATGAAAATGTCTAATATAATCTATTTTCCAGATATCCGATTATCAGAACGAGGTTGAGATAATGAGAAGTGTCACAAAAGAGGAATACTTAGCCTCTTTAAAAGGTAATTTCGTATGTCGAAATATCACATTATTATTCAGACTCGAGTATGAGAATTAGGTACAAATATATTCGATTTTTCTTAAGCTTTGCGGGATATTCCAATACTCATCTTTGAATGTGTGTCAAACACGAATATTAGACATAAATACTTCACGAAAAATGAGAGTTTGATTTTTTTTCTTCCGTATTTATCATGGGTTTTATAGGAGAAGCAGTGGGTTCTCAAGGGGAGTTTCCAGTACAGAGGAGTAGCGAGGTAAACATATAAGACAGAATTTTAACCATTTTTTTATCAAAATAATTGAGATATTTTACTAATGCACTGCAGGCATCATCATAATGGGAGATGGGAGGCAAGAATAGGCAGGGTTTTGGAAATAAATATCTTTATCTTGGAACATACAGTGAGTTCTTTTTTCTTTTCTTTTTTTTTACTTCAGACACTAAATTTTGTCCAGAGTCAGTCTCGAGTCTATGTTCGAGCTAGATTCAGAATAAAAACTCTCGATTGAGTCCGATGCACGCTCTTATTGCAGGTACACAGGAGCGCACATGCTTATGATATTGCAGCAATTGAATATAGAGGGATCAATGCAGTAACCAACTTTGATTTAAGTACGTACATCAGATGGCTAAAACCAGGAGCCAATGATGCCCTTGTTTCAGATCAAGTTAAGACAACCTCGGCGTCTAATCCGCTCTGCCAACATCGAACTTTTTCCCAACCGAGCAAAGAAATTGCTTACCTCCTTTAACTCCAATGCCTTGATGGCAGAACCCGTAGATATCCGAAAGAAGGCCGTCGTTAGTCATTGTCCCCATTCATCATCAGCTCCATCGACAGCATTGAGTCTCCTCCTTAGGTCTTCGATGTTTAACAAATTAGTCGAGCAGAACTTGAATGCAAATCACGACGAAATGAAGAGAACGACACAAAGGAAGTGGCCGAGGTAGACGTTTGAAAATGTCCCCATTATGTGCTCCGGCAACAGAAGCGTACCGTCTGGTTTAGAATCCGAAGAGGGTAAGCTTTCATCATATGATAAAACAGGACAGTCCATGTGGAATGATGCCTTAAATCTTTTAACTTAACCGCCACTGATGGTTCTGAAAATGAGTAGGTTTTAAGTTGTTTTTTTGTTTTGTCCGAGTGTGACATAATGAACTCTTGCAATTGGTTACAGACCAGTTCCATGAAGAACAGTTTAACTTATTTTATTTTCTAAATCACATGTTGGAATCATTCTTGGAGAAGATAAAAGTATATATGTAAAAGTTTTTTTTATATATTCGGAGAACATAAGTTTATACTCGTAAGTATCGAACACAAGAAATTTACCAAAAATCGAATAATCAATAATACATATTCAGAATAAACTGAATCAACTGCTTAATAAGGTATACAAACAGTTAAACAACAAGAAATTATTCGTCATTTAGCTAACTAAATCTTATGTACTTGAAATTGTTATTATATTGATATGTATACCTTAATATTACTTATCTTTTTGCTCTCTAGCATAACAGTTTTTGGGGAATTAACCCCGGAAATAAAATCAAAAAAGCAAAAATTAAAGCCACAATAATGGCATGCCCCAAAACCAATACTGAAATTGCAATCCTGAACAGTTTTCTATATTGTACACTATGTTAAAGTTAAACTTAGGTGACGTTTTGAATCACACCTCTGCAGGCTTCTTGGCCCTTCCTCTACATTATTGATACCATCTTGCATGATGGCATCTCGGCCTGATCGTACCCTCGGAAAAAATATCTGCAAAGTCTTTCAGACCCCGAAACAAACCAGGTAAGATTTTTATATACGACGATATGCATGCCAAAATTTAGACATGGTAGTTATCAGTTTATATTCCAGCAGTGACTACATAACCGAGAATAGTTTGCATATCAAAATTTTGGCAGTTGAGATGAACACATTGATCGGGTGATATATGACAGATAAAGCTATCATATTCAAAACTAATATTGATACCTGGTCAATGCACACTTTATTCGACCACAACAGGTTTACGTACAATACGAATGTCAATGTGTAGCTGAAAGAGCACAAGATATTTGAACATTTATCTATGAACACATAAAGATACCTTTGTAGTGGGAGTTCCCGAATGTGTGAGTAAAAAACGAGATTTCCCAGAAAGTTTAAGTTGCTCCTGCAAGAAAATGTCAAATCACAGATTATTGCCATAAGAACATTGACAGGATGGACCAACCTTAGGCTATATTTTAGTGCAAAAACGGGGATCATATAAAAATGTGATGGAATGAAAACATAATCATACTTCAAACTCAAAAGGTGCAAACAAACTAAAAGGTCATCTTCAGACTGGTGCCAACCTGCAAGGCTTCAGGCATGTTTGCTTTTTTGCCACCAACCATGTTACAAAGGTACCAAAAGCCAGCATTGGCAAGATCCTGCCACAGAAGAGAAGTGTGTAAATTCTGTTGAATAAAAACAATAAAGAAACTGCACAGCCAAAAACAAAATCCACTCTATCTAATATCATAGTCTTTTCATCATTGCCCCAACCACTCCTTATTCCAATGATTACAGGGTAAGAGAGCAACGAGGATCAGTCAAATAATGCAATTTCCCGCCCAGAAACACGCATTCAAATTACATATAGCAAAGTAGAAGAAAAGGTAATATATATATATATATTTACCTGCTTATATTCCAATGAACCTATTTTTCCATCCTGCAAGTGAGCAAAGGTGGAAAAGCAAAACAGATCAATATATGTGTATATAGATACTATAACCCTCCAGGAACAAGAGAAAGAAACGGAAAAGATCGTAACACTCCTTTATTTATGGAGAACCACGTTTCATTAGTAAGTTTAATATCTCTTGACATGAGGCAAACGAAAGAACATAAGAAGAGACACGGCCACTGTGAGCAAAGGTAGAAAGCAAAATAGATCAGGTACATGTGTACTATATTCTATGATCTCCAGGAACAAGATAAGAATGAAAAGAATCAGCAATGCTGATTTATGTTTCTGGAGAACAAGCTTAATATGACAAGAAAAAAAAACCATTAAGTGTTGTGCCATATATCAAAAGCTTCTAAATAACATTAACTGCAATATCATTAGAGAGAGAAAAAAATAATTCTCACCAGACCAGAAATCATTCTCTGCAGCGCATCCAAATCATATTCAAAGTTGGAAAGATTCTTACGAGCCTCTCTACCTGTTTTACGTATATGAACAACATTCGAGATAGTAAACTATTAATTCTTTTGATCTATCCAATTTGATCTCTATTTACCCCCAAAACTAAGCATATTAACCACTAGCCCAAAAGCAGAGAGCAAATAACGCATGATATGGTTGATATTCTAACATAGAGTTCAAATGTTCCAAACCCACATTATTATATTGAAATCATCGCAGATTCATCTCC